>NC_081393.1:15586028-15921028 GCF_030684315.1 Stegostoma tigrinum
ACTGGTTTAGAGCAAGAACATAAGCAAAAAGGTGGCTATTCAGGCCTAGTCCACCATTCGGTACAATTTCAGATGATGTACTCCAGGCCTCAGGCCCCCGACTCTCTGACAATTTCGAATATCTTTCACACCGCCCCCCTCACCTTTAAACACAGGGTTTGCCTGCAGGCCACTCTCTTCTGAGGAGACCAGAATGGCCAAAAGCTGACCGTCTGGAGAGAAGGGATAATGGGAGCTGCAGATGCTGGAGAATCCAAGATAACAAAGTGTGAAGCTGGATGAACACAGCAGGCCAAGCAGCATCTCAGGAGCACAAGGGCTGACGTTTGGGCCTAGACCCTTCATCAGAGCGTCTGAAGAGAAAGCAGCTTTGCAGTCCCACAGAGAGTGTGGCTGTGTGAATCTGCAAGTGACCAAATAGGATTTGGGATGAGACAACAAAGCGTGGAGCTGGATGAACACAGCAGGCAGCACCTCAGGAGCACAAAAGCTGACCTTTCAGGCCTAGACCCTTCATCAGAAAGTGTTAAAAGGTTATTGTAACTTGTAGAATCATACAATCCCCACAGTGCAGAAGCAGACCATTTGGCATACTATCCTTTTGAACAGCATTGCAAACCAGGCCCAGACAGACAGAGACACACACACACACAACTCTGCAATTCCCATGGCTTAACCCATCAAGCCTGCATATCCCTGAACACTCGGGGCAATTTATAGCATGGCCAATTCACCCTGCCCTGCACATCTTTGGACTGTGAGCAGAAAATGGAGCAAACCCACAGACACGGGGAGAACGTGCAAACTGCACACACAGACAGTCGCCCAAGGGTGGAATCGAATCTGAGCCTCTGGCGCCGTGACGCAGTGGTTCTAACCACTGTGCCGTCCTCGTTCTCTAATAAAGTCGAGACTGTCATATTGGTTCTGCCTAGCGTTTGTCTTGATTTGGCTGCTTCAACACTGCGGGATGCCTGGGAAAATTCTTACATAACATTCTGGTTGGACGCGTCTGTAACTTGTTTTAAGGAGGGGAATTAGACACTGTCCCTGACCGGTATTCACTCAGAGACAAATCAGGGAACTAGTAAACATTTGTAGCGATAACCTGAAGAAGCCGAGGTTTCCCTTCTCTCTCTCTCACAGCATTGCAGTCAGACAGCCCCATGACAGAGGCTTTCCCATTCACACCTCCTTCGTGGCTCAGAGCCACTGACCACACCCTTCACCAGCAAAGAGGCGGCTTTTGGCACTTGCCTTTCGTGCTGCCCCAGCCCCATCGCGGAGCTCACCACCCCCCCACCGCCACAGCCACAGCCCCAACCCCAAATCAGCATCGAACAACCTCCTCTCCATTAACTGGCACAAAGCAACCCCATCGCAGATCTCACCCAACCTTGCCCGTCACAGACCCCCTCCCCCACATTCACCATTGGGGATGGGGGTTGGAGTTTGTTGGAAGTTGGGGGGGGGGGTAGAATTGTGATTTAGTGTTATGAATGGGGATTGGGCGGGGGGGGGGGCGAGAGGAAAGAGAGAGCAAGAGAATGGAGGGGGTGAGCAGTGTGGAGAAGAAGAGAAATGGAGGGGGTGGGTGGGAGAAGACAAATAGTGGGGGGAGTGGGGGGGGAGAAGAGAAATGGTGGGGGGGGAGAAGAGAAATGGTGGGGGGGGGTGGGGGGGGAGAAGAGAAATGGTGGGGGGAGTGGGGGGGGGGGAGAAGCGAAATGGTGGGGGGGGGGGGAGAAGCGAAATGGTGGGGGGGGGGGGAGAAGCAAAATGGTGGGGGGGGGGAGAAGCAAAATGGTGGGGGGGGGGGAGAAGCAAAATGGTGGGGGGGGGGAGAAGCAAAATG
The DNA here is from genome assembly GCF_030684315.1 of Stegostoma tigrinum. Lineage (NCBI taxonomy): Eukaryota > Metazoa > Chordata > Chondrichthyes > Orectolobiformes > Stegostomatidae > Stegostoma > Stegostoma tigrinum. The sequence goes on from NC_081393.1 coordinate 15,587,884, forward strand.
GTGGGGGGGGGGGAGAAGCAAAATGGTGGGGGGGGGGAGAAGCAAAATGGTGGGGGGGGGGGAGAAGAGAGATATGGTGGTGGGGTGGGTGGGAGAAGAGAAATGGTGGGGGGGGGGGAAGAGAAATGGTGGGGGGGGGGGAAGAGAAATGGTGGGGGGGGGAGGAGGAGAAATGGTGGGGGGGGGAGGAGGAGAAATGGTGGGGGGGGGAGGAGGAGAAATGGTGGGGGGGGGAGGAGGAGAAATGGTGGGGGGGGGGAGGAGGAGAAATGGTGGGGGGGGGAGGAGGAGAAATGGTGGGGGGGGGGAGGAGGAGAAATGGTGGGGGGGGGAGGAGGAGAAATGGTGGGGGGGGGAGGAGGAGAAATGGTGGGGGGGGGAGGAGGAGAAATGGTGGGGGGGGGGAGGAGGAGAAATGGTGGGGGGGGGGAGGAGGAGAAATGGTGGGGGGGGGGAGGAGGAGAAATGGTGGGGGGGGGAGGAGGAGCAATGGTGGGGAGGGGGAGAGAAGTGGGTGGGTGGGGGAGAGAAGTGGGTGGGTGGGGGAGAGAAGTGGGTGGGTGGGGGAGAGAAGTGGGTGGGTGGGGGAGAGAAGTGGGTGGGTGGGGGAGAGAAGTGGGTAGGGGGGGGTCAGGGAAATGGAGGGGGGGGTCAGGGAAATGGAGGGGGGGTCAGGGAAATGGAGGGGGGGTCAGGGAAATGGAGGGGGGGGGTCAGGGAAATGGAGGGGGGGGTCAGGGAAATGGAGGGGGGGGTCAGGGAAATGGAGGGGGGGCGCGGGCGGGCGGGTGGAGGGGGGCGCGGGCGGGCGGGTGGAGGGGGGCGCGGGCGGGCGGGTGGAGGGGGGCGCGGGCGGGCGGGTGGAGGGGGGCGCGGGCGGGCGGGTGGAGGGGGGCGCGGGCGGGCGGGTGGAGGGGGGCGCGGGCGGGCGGGTGGAGGGGGGCGCGGGCGGGCGGGTGGAGGGGGGGCGCGGGCGGGCGGGTGGAGGGGGGCGCGGGCGGGCGGGTGGAGGGGGGCGCGGGCGGGCGGGTGGAGGGGGGCGCGGGCGGGCGGGTGGAGGGGGGCGCGGGCGGGCGGGTGGAGGGGGGCGCGGGCGGGCGGGTGGAGGGGGGCGCGGGCGGGCGGGTGGAGGGGGGCGCGGGCGGGCGGGTGGAGGGGGGCGCGGGCGGGCGGGTGGAGGGGGGCGCGGGCGGGCGGGTGGAGGGGGGCGCGGGCGGGCGGGTGGAGGGGGGCGCGGGCGGGCGGGTGGAGGGGGGCGCGGGCGGGCGGGTGGAGGGGGGCGCGGGCGGGCGGGTGGAGGGGGGCGCGGGCGGGCGGGTGGAGGGGGGCGCGGGCGGGCGGGTGGAGGGGGGCGCGGGCGGGCGGGTGGAGGGGGGCGCGGGCGGGCGGGTGGAGGGGGGCGCGGGCGGGCGGGTGGAGGGGGGGCGCGGGCGGGCGGGTGGAGGGGGGCGCGGGCGGGCGGGTGGAGGGGGCGCGGGCGGGCGGGTGGAGGGGGGCGCGGGCGGGCGGGTGGAGGGGGGCGCGGGCGGGCGGGTGGGTGGAGGGGGGGGGAAGAGGAGAGAACGGAGGGGGTGGGGGGGAAGAGAGAACGGAGGGGGTGAGGGGGAAGGGAAGAGAACGGAGGGGGTGAGGGGGAAGGGAAGAGAACGGAGGGGGTGAGGGGGAAGGGAAGAGAACGGAGGGGGTGAGGGGGAAGGGAAGAGAGCGGAGGGGGTGAGGGGGAAGGGAAGAGAGCGGAGGGGGTGAGGGGGAAGGGAAGAGAACGGAGGGGGTGAGGGGGAAGGGAAGAGAACGGAGGGGGTGAGGGGGAAGGGAAGAGAACGGAGGGGGTGAGGGGGAAGGGAAGAGAACGGAGGGGGTGAGGGGGAAGGGAAGAGAACGGAGGGGGTGAGGGGGAAGGGAAGAGAACGGAGGGGGTGAGGGGGAAGGGAAGAGAACGGAGGGGGTGAGGGGGAAGGGAAGAGAACGGAGGGGGTGAGGGGGAAGGGAAGAGAACGGAGGGGGTGAGGGGGAAGGGAAGAGAACGGAGGGGGTGAGGGGGAAGGGAAGAGAACGGAGGGGGTGAGGGGGAAGGGAAGAGAACGGAGGGGGTGAGGGGGAAGGGAAGAGAACGGAGGGGGTGAGGGGGAAGGGAAGAGAACGGAGGGGGTGAGGGGGAAGGGAAGAGGAGAGAACGGAGGAGGTGAGGGGGAAGGGAAGAGGAGAGAACGGAGGAGGTGAGGGGGGGGGAAGAGGAGAGAACGGAGGGGGTGGGGGGGGAAGAGGAGAGAACGGAGGGGGTGGGGGGGGAAGAGGAGAGAACGGAGGAGGTGAGGGGGGGGAGGAGGTGAGGGGGGGAGGAGGTGAGGGGGGGAGGAGGTGAGGGGGGGGGAGGAGGTGAGGGGGGGGAGGAGGTGAGGGGGGGGAGGAGGTGAGGGGGGGGAGGAGGTGAGGGGGGGGAGGAGGTGAGGGGGGGGGGAGGAGGTGAGGGGGGGGGGAGGAGGTGAGGGGGGGGGGAGGAGGTGAGGGGGGGGGGAGGAGGTGAGGGGGGGGGGAGGAGGTGAGGGGGGGGGGAGGAGGTGAGGGGGGGGGAGGAGGTGAGGGGGGGGGAGGAGGTGAGGGGGGGGAGGGGGTGAGGGGGGGGAGGGGGTGAGGGGGTGAGGGGGGGGAGGGAGGGGGTGAGGGGGGGGGAGGGAGGGGGTGGGGGGGGGGAGGGAGGGGGTGAGGGGGGGGGAGGGAGGGGGTGAGGGGGGGGGAGGGAGGGGGTGAGGGGGGGGGAGGGAGGGGGTGAGGGGGGGGGAGGGAGGGGGTGAGGGGGGGGGAGGGAGGGGGTGAGGGGGGGGGAGGGAGGGGGTGAGGGGGGGGGAGGGAGGGGGTGAGGGGGGGGGAGGGAGGGGGTGAGGGGGGGGAGGGAGGGGGTGAGGGGGGGGAGGGAGGGGGTGAGGGGGGGGGAGGGAGGGGGTGAGGGGGGGGGAGGGAGGGGGTGAGGGGGGGGGAGGGAGGGGGTGAGGGGGGGGAGGGAGGGGGTGAGGGGGGGGAGGGGGGGGAGGGAGGGGGTGAGGGGGGGGAGGGAGGGGGTGAGGGGGGGGGAGGGAGGGGGTGAGGGGGGGGGGGAAGAGGAGAGAACGGAGGGGGTGAAGGGGGAGGGAAGAGGAGAGAACGGAGGGGGTGAAGGGGGAGGGAAGAGGAGAGAACGGAGGGAGTGAAGGGGGAGGGAAGAGGAGAGAACGGAGGAGGTGAGGGGGAAGAGGAGAGAATGGAGGGGGTGAGGGGGTGAAGGGGGAGGGAAGAGGAGAGAACGGAGGGGGTGAAGGGGGAGGGAAGAGGAGAGAACGGAGGGGGTGAAGGGGGAGGGAAGAGGAGAGAACGGAGGGGGTGAAGGGGGAGGGAAGAGGAGAGAACGGAGGGGGTGAAGGGGGAGGGAAGAGGAGAGAACGGAGGGGGTGAAGGGGGAGGGAAGAGGAGAGAACGGAGGGGGTGAGGGGGGGGAAGAGGAGAGAACGGAGGGAGTGAAGGGGGAGGGAAGAGGAGAGAACGGAGGAGGTGAGGGGGGAAGAGGAGAGAACGGAGGAGGTGAGGGGGGAAGAGGAGAGAACGGAGGAGGTGAGGGGGGAAGAGGAGAGAACGGAGGAGGTGAGGGGGGGGAAAGAGGAGAGAACGGAGGGAGTGAAGGGGGAGGGAAGAGGAGAGAACGGAGGGGGTGAGGGGGAGGGAAGAGGAGAGAACGGAGGGGGTGAGGGGGAGGGAAGAGGAGAGAACGGAGGGGGTGAGGGGGGAGGGGGGTGAGGGGGGGAGGGGGGGAGGGGGGGGAGGGGGGGAGGGGGGGGAGGGGGCGGAGGGGGGGGAGGGGGGGGAGGGGGGGGAGGGGGGGGAGGGGGGGGAGGGGGGGAGGGGGTGAGGGGGGGTGAGGGGGGTGAGGGGGGGGAGGGGGGGAGGGGGGGAGGGGGGGAGGGGGGGGGAGGGGGGGGAGGGGGGGAGGGGGGGGAGGGGGGGAGGGGGGGAGGGGGGGGGAGGGGGGGGAGGGGGGGAGGGGGGGAGGGGGGGAGGGGAGGGGGGGGACGGGGGGGACGGGGGGGAGGGGGGGGAGGGGGGGGAGGGGGGGGAGGGGGGGGGAGGGGGGGAGGGGGGGAGGGGGGGAGGGGGGAGGGGGGGAGGGGGGGAGGGGGGGAGGGGGGGAGGGGGGGAGGGGGGGAGGGGGGGGAGGGGGGGAGGGGGGGAGGGGGGGAGGGGGGGAGGGGGGGGAGGGGGGGAGGGGGGGAGGGGACGGGGGGGACGGGGGGGAGGGGGGGGAGGGGGGGGGGAGGGGGGGAGGGGGGGAGGGGGGAGGGGGGGAGGGGGGAGGGTGAGGGGGGGAGGGAGGGGGGGGAGGGAGGGGGTGAGGGGGGGGAGGGAGGGGGGGAGGGAGGGGGTGAGGGGGGGAGGGAGGGGGTGAGGGGGGGGGAGGGAGGGGGGGGGGAGGGAGGGGGTGAGGGGGGGGGAAGAGGAGAGAACGGAGGGGGTGAAGGGGGAGGGAAGAGGAGAGAACGGAGGGGGTGAAGGGGGAGGGAAGAGGAGAGAACGGAGGGAGTGAAGGGGGAGGGAAGAGGAGAGAACGGAGGAGGTGAGGGGGAAGAGGAGAGAACGGAGGGGGTGAGGGGGTGAAGGGGGAGGGAAGAGGAGAGAACGGAGGGGGTGAAGGGGGAGGGAAGAGGAGAGAACGGAGGGGGTGAAGGGGGAGGGAAGAGGAGAGAACGGAGGGGGTGAAGGGGGAGGGAAGAGGAGAGAACGGAGGGGGTGAGGGGGGGGGGAAGAGGAGAGAACGGAGGGAGTGAAGGGGGAGGGAAGAGGAGAGAACGGAGGTGGTGAGGGGGGAAGAGGAGAGAACGGAGGAGGTGAGGGGGGGGAAAGAGGAGAGAACGGAGGGAGTGAAGGGGGAGGGAAGAGGAGAGAACGGAGGGGGTGAGGGGGAGGGAAGAGGAGAGAACGGAGGGGGTGAGGGGGAGGGAAGAGGAGAGAACGGAGGGGGTGAGGGGGAGGGAAGAGGAGAGAACGGAGGGGGTGAGGGGGAGGGAAGAGGAGAGAACGGAGGGGGTGAGGGGGAGGGAAGAGGAGAGAACGGAGGGGGTGAGGGGGAGGGAAGAGGAGAGAACGGAGGAGGTGAGGGGGGAAGAGGAGAGAACGGAGGAGGTGAGGGGGGGGAAAGAGGAGAGAACGGAAGGAGTGAAGGGGGAGGGAAGAGGAGAGAACGGAGGGGGTGAGGGGGAGGGAAGAGGAGAGAACGGAGGGGGTGAGGGGGAGGGAAGAGGAGAGAACGGAGGGGGTGAGGGGGAGGGAAGAGGAGAGAACGGAGGGGGTGAGGGGGAGGGAAGAGGAGAGAACGGAGGGGGTGAGGGGGGAAGAGGAGAGAACGGAGGAGGTGAGGGGGGGGAAGAGGAGAGAACGGAGGGGGTGAGGGGGAGGAGGAGAGAACGGAGGGGGTGAGGGGGAGGGGAGAGAACGGAGGGGGTGAGGGGGAGGGGAGAGAACGGAGGGGGTGAGGGGGAGGGGAGAGAACGGAGGGGGTGAGGGGGAGGGGAGAGAACGGAGGGGGTGAGGGGGAGGGAAGAGAACGGAGGGGGTGAGGGGGAGGGAAGAGAACGGAGGGGGTGAGGGGGAGGGAAGGGAAGAGAACGGAGGGGGTGAGGGGGAGGGAAGAGAACGGAGGGGGTGAGGGGGAGGGAAGAGGAGAGAACGGAGGGAGTGAAGGGGGAGGGAAGAGGAGAGAACGGAGGGAGTGAAGGGGGAGGGAAGAGGAGAGAACGGAGGGAGTGAAGGGGGAGGGAAGAGGAGAGAACGGAGGGAGTGAAGGGGGAGGGAAGAGGAGAGAACGGAGGGGGTGAGGGGGAGGGAAGAGGAGAGAACGGAGGGGGTGAAGGGGGAAGGAAGAGGAGAGAACGGAGGGGGTGAAGGGGGAGGGAAGAGGAGAGAACGGAGGGAGTGAAGGGGGAGGGAAGAGGAGAGAACGGAGGGAGTGAAGGGGGAGGGAAGAGGAGAGAACGGAGGGAGTGAAGGGGGAGGGAAGAGGAGAGAACGGAGGTGGTGAGGGGGGAAGAGGAGAGAATGGAGGGGGTGAGGGGGAGGGAAGAGGAGAGAATGGAGGGGGTGAGGGGGAGGGAAGAGGAGAGAATGGAGGGGGTGAGGGGGAGGGAAGAGGAGAGAATGGAGGGGGTGAGCGGGAGGGAAGAGGAGAGAACGGAGGGGCTGGTTTTGGGCTGAGGGAGAATGAGTGAGAGGTGGGTCATGGGAGCGGTGGTGGATCCAATACAGACTGCGACATCAAACCCAAGCGGAGCGGTGCAGACCACAGCATTAACCAGGGAAATATAACCAGGGCACTGAGCAGACAGTGAAACATTGCTGCAGTCAATCCCCAGCCTTTGCGCCTAGCGCAGCCACAAGCTGCTCGGTAAAGCAGACACATCGCTCGGCTCAAACCTGGCTGGAATGGAGTACAGCTCCCAGCTCCCAGCTCCTCGCTCTCTCAGACACACAGCAGACGACTGGAGCTCCGGGGGCTCTCACACAGCTTGCAGCTGCAGCCAGCCCCTCCTCTGCAATGACCAGCTCCCCACCCCCGTCCCCGCCTTCTCTTCCCTCCCCCACCTCCGGACCGTGTCCGAGCCTCACTGCCTCCCTGCGGTGGAAAGCATGCTCTGACCCTCCCCGGCTGTCTCTCTTTCATCCCCTTCACAATCTGCCTGAATACTACAACTCTTCCATCAGACCGTAAAGGAGCAGAATTAGGCCATTCAGCCCGTCTATTCACCCCAGTTCACGGCTGATCTGATTATCCTCAACTCCCACTTTTCTCCATAACCTCTGATTCCCCTTCCTGATGAAAAATCTCAGCAGTGAATGAACTTAATGAGGCAGCCTCCCTCAGGTGAAGATTTATTGTCGCAAATACCTAGGGGGGTATGGTGAAAAGTATTCTGTTGCCACAGCTGGCGCCATTTTGAGGTACACAGAGGAATAAATAGTGTCTTCAAAAAGAGTGTCATCTTCATCAACCAAGCGTAGCTCCAGGAACTCAGCCAGGTCCCTGGCCTGTGCCTACCACAACATGAACCTCTGAGAAATTCCTTCTCCTCCCCACCTTCTTGGGTCACCCCACATTCTGAGATTAGACTCCTCCCGTCCTCCTTGAGGAGAAAATCTGAACAGGAGGTTTTCGAAATCACGGGGATAGACCAGGAGGAATTTGTTCCCGCTCGCGAGGTGATGTGGAAACGAAGCGAAGGCGATGGGACAGAGAAAGGGTTCAGGCAGTGGACAGTCTGGCTTCAGAAAATACTGCCTGGGAATATGCTGGTTCGTTCAGGGGGCATTCGTCGGTTATCCAGACAAAAATAATGGGAAAGGATTTGGAGAGAAGGCAGGAGGTAGTCACGAGGTAATCATGCTCATTTAACAAGCCAGTACAGACAGAGTGGGCCAAATGGCCCCCAGCTCCGCCACTGAGATTCCTCTGTAATTCTGGCCCTAGACTCCCCCAGTGAGGAAACGATATCTCATGGCGACGATCTTGTCTTGGGACCCATCACCAAGGTCATCGTAGTTCCTTGGTTCAACACGGCATGCATTTAGCATGACCTTTTGAGTCAGAAAAATTTTCACTTGAAACCGCTTCCCGAAAATGTATTGATGTGTTGCATAACAAGCCACATTAACCAACTTCTGTGACAATGGGTCTAAATTTTCAATTCTACTTCATTCCAGGGGCTCTCAACAGCATTTCAGTCTCATAATTCATCCCATTTTCTGAAAACCAAGTACTTAAAGTGAGATTGCAGTGTGATATAAATTGGGATTCAAGTTGGTAGCAGAATAGCAGGGCTGTGTGCTCATCCTCTGCTTCCCCTTTCTTCTTCTTTTATGTCCAATCATAGAATCCCTACGCTGTGGAAATGAGTCATTTGGCCCAACAAGTCCACAGCAACTGTCTGAAGAGCATCGCACCCAGGCCAACCTGAGTAAGCATGATTTGCTCGATGGGAAATCATTCCTGAGAAATTTATCAGAATTCTCTGAGGTAGTGGCAAGCATGATGTATAAAGAATCCGCACTGATTCCTGGAAGAGCATCCCACCCAGACTCACACACCTATCCTATCCCCACAGACTTGCATTTCCACCTCACCTGCATGTCCCTGGACACTATGGAGCAATTTAGTATAACCAATCCACACTAGCATGCACACCTTTGGACTGTGGGAGGAAGCCGGCACTGACACGGGGGAGAATTTGAACACTCTACACAGACTGTTGCCCGAGGCTGGAATTGAACCTGGGACCCTGGCGCTGAGAGACTGCAGTGCCAACCACAGAGCAGCTCAGTATCAGCGGCGAGAGCGGATCTCTTGTGCCGGTGCAGACGCGGATCTCCCGGTGATTAGAGGTAGCGTGTTATGCCCAGAGCAGAGATTCCATCGGGGCAGCATTGGAGCCAGGAATTGCAGTCCGAGTAGGCCCAGAGCAGGGCCCTCTGGTTGTGGGGTGAGGGTGTAGGTTCAGCAGTGTCAGTGAAACAGGCCCAGCAGCAAAGAGATAGCACCTACAGTACTAAAGTGTGAGGCTGGATGAACACAGCAGGCCAAGCAGCATCTCAGGAGCACAAAAGCTGACATTTCGGGTCGAGACCCTTCATCAGAGAGGGGGATGGGGAGAGGGAACTGGAATAAATAGGGAGAGAGGGGGAGGCGGACCGAAGATGGAGAGTAAAGAAGATAGGTGGGGAGGTAGGGAGGGGATAGGTCAGTCCAGGGAAGACGGACAGGTCAAGGAGGTGGGATGAGGTTAGTAGGTAGATGGGGGTGCGGCTTGGGGTGGGAGGAAGGGATGGGTGAGAGGAAGAACAGGTTAGGGAGGCAGGGACGAGCTGGGCTGGTTGTGTGATGCAGTGGGGGGAGGAGACGAACTGGGCTGGTTTAGGGATGCGGTGGGGGAAGGGGAGATTTTGAAACTGGTGAAGTCCACATTGATACCATTGGGCTGCAGGGTTCCCAAGCGGAATATGAGTTGCTGTTCCTGCAACCTTCGGGTGGCATCATTGTGGCACTGCAGGAGGCCCATGATGGACATGTCATCTAAAGAATGGGAGGGGGAGTGAAAATGGTTCGCGACTGGGAGGTGCAGTTGTTTGTTGCGAACCGAGTGGAGGTGTTCTGCAAAGCGGTCTCCAAGCCTCCGCTTGGTTTCCCCAATGTAGAGGAAGCCACACCAGGTACAATGGATACAATATACCACATTGGCAGATGTGCAGGTGTGAACCTCTGCTTAATAAGGGAAGTCATCTTGGGGCCTGGAATGGGGGTGAGGGACGAGGTGTGGGGGCAAGTGTAGCATTTCCTGCGGTTGCAGGGGAAGGTGCCGGGTGTGGTGAGGTTGGAGGGCAGTGTGGAGCGAACAAGGGAGTCACGGAGAGAGTGGTCTCTCCAGAAAGCAGACAAGGGTGGGGATGGAAAAGTGTCTTGGGTGGTGGGGTCGGATTGTAGATGGCGGAAGTGTCGGAGGATGATGCGTTGTATCCGGAGGTTGGTGGGGTGGTGTGTGAGAACGAGGGGGATCCTCTTTGGGCGGTTATGGTGGGGGCGGGGTGTGAGGGATGTGTTGCAGGAAAAGCGGGAGACGCGGTCAAGGGCGTTCTCGATCGCTGTGGGGGGAAAGTTGTGGTCCTTGAAGAACTTGGACATCTGGGATGTGCGGGAGTGGAATGCCTCATGCTGGGAGCAGATGCAGTGGAGATGGAGGAATTGGGAAAAGGGGATGGAATTTTTGCAGGAGGGTGGGTGGGAGGAGGTATATTCTAGATGGCTGTGGGAGTCGGTGGGCTTGAAATAGACATCAGTTTCTAGCTGGTTGCCTGAGATGGAGACTGAGAGGTCCAGGAAGGTGAGGGATGTGTTGGAGATGGCCCAGGTGAACTGAAGGTTGGGGTGGAAGGTGTTGGTGAAGTGGATGAACTGTTCGAGCTCCTCTGGGGAGCAAGAGGCGGCGCCGATACAGTCATCAATGTAGTGGAGGAAGAAGTGGGGTTTTGGGCCTGTGTAGGTGCGGAAGAGGGACTGTTCCACGTAACCTACAAAGAGGCAGGCATAGATGGGGCCCATGGCCACCCCATTTGTCTGTAGGAAGTGGGAGGAATCGAAAGAGAAGTTGTTGAGAGTGAGGACGAGTTCCGCTAGGCGGATGAGGGTGTCGGTGGAGGGGGACTGGTCGGGCCTGTGGGACAGGAAGAAGCGGAGGGCCTTGAGGGCACCTGCATGCGGAATACAGGTGTATAGGGACTGGATGTCCATGGGGAAAGTGAGGTGTTGGGGGCCGGGGAATTGGAAGTTGTGGAGGAGGTGGAGGGTGTGGGTGGTGTCACGGACGTAGGTGGGGAGTTCCTGGACCAAAGGGGAGAAAATGGAGTCCAGATAGGTGGAGATGAGTTCGGTGGGGCAGGAACAGGCTGAGACAATGGGTTGACCAGGGCAGGCAGGTTTGTGGATTTTGGGAAGGAGATAGAAACGGGCCGTGCGGGGTTGGGGAGCAATGAGGTTGGAGGCTGTGGGTGGGAGGTCCCCTGAGGTGATGAGGTCATTGGATGGTGTTGGAGATGATGGTTTGGTGCTCGGGGGTGGGGTCATGATCGAGGGGGCGGTAGGAGGAGATGTCGGAGAGTTGGCGTTTGGCCTCGGCGATGTAGAGGTCAGAGCGCCATACTAACACTGCACCACTCTTGTCTGCGGGTTTGATGGTGAGGTTGGGGTTGGAGTGGAGGTAGCGGAGGGCTGCCTGTTCTGCGGGGGAGAGGTTGGAGTGGGTGAGAGGGGTGGAGAGGTTGAGGCGGTTGATGTCTCGACGGCAGTTGGAGATGAAGAGGTCGAGGGAGGGTAGGAGGCCTGGGGGTGGTGTCCAGGAGGAGGACTTGTGTTGGAGGCGGGTGAAGGGGTCAGTGGAGGGAGGGTTAGATTCCCGGTTAAAGAAGGAAGCGTGGAGGCGAAGGTGGCGGAAAAACTGCTCACTGTCCAAATGTTGACTCTTACACAGGTCTGTCTGGCACAGGCTGCAGTGACCTGCAGTTACTGGAGGCTGGGTGCCAGTGTGGGCTGGGTTGGAAAGACTGTCATTCTGAGCTCTTTACTTCCATAATTCTTTCCCCTAAGAATTTGTTCTTAAGTACTCCTGCCGAGGTACCTTTACACCTAAGATAGCGCAGTAATGTGGCGACTTGTCAACTTTGCACTGCACTCGTCTTGAGTATGAAAAGCTAATTCAATTCAGTTCAATAGTTTACACTGAGATTGCAGTGGGATGGGACTAAACAGTCACAGAGAGACTGCCCCCTTGACCTGTCTGTCCTCCCTGGACTGACCTATCCCCTCCCTACCTCTCCATCAACACACACTCACCTTTACTGGCTCCATCCCCACCCCTTTGACCTGTCTGCGTCCTCTCCACCTATCTTCTCCTCTATCCATCTTCTATCTGCCTCCCCCTCTCTCCCTATTTATTTCAGAACCCTCTCCCCCTCCCCCATTTCTGAAGAAGGGTCTAGGCGCAAAACGTCAGCTTTTCTGCTCCTCTGATGCTGCTTGGCCTGTTGTGTTCATCCAGCTCTACACCTTGTTATCACAGACAGACTGCAGTCGGTTCAACGTTATGAGGGATCTGGACAGAATGGCCAGGGTGGAGCTGCTCCCACGGCTAGAAACACGAGAGGACACTGATTTGTGGAGGCTGGTGCCTGAAGCAGTGGCAACACGAGGAGAAATATTTACAGACAGTGAGAGCTTCAGATCTGGAACAGGCTGCCCCACTGGGTGGCGAGGTACAGTCAACTGTTCAAGAAAGAGCTGGCTCATTGTCAGTGATCAGAAGATAGGGACATACTGTTGCTTTGGAAAGACCAGCACGGACAGAGTGGGCCGAATGGACTCCTGTGCTAGAAACATTCTGTGACGTCACCAACTCTTCAACAGCAAAAGGGAAAGCTACCAGCTCAGTGCAAGGAGGGAGTACAGGAGGGTCTTACAAGGATACAATCAGCAGCCTCAGCAGGAGGTCGCGAGTCAAATAGCAGGGTGTCTCGCTTGAGGTAAGAATGTGAAGAGCACAATAAACAGGAACAGGAAGAGGCCATTCAGCCTGCTCCAACATGTAGGGTTCTGGTTTGCCATTAGTCATCTGCCGAACTTAGGTGGTTCAAATCACCCCCAGATCTCTGGTTCCGGGCACCGGACCTTTCTTTCGACTTTTAATTTGCAACAAGAAGCTGCTTTGAGCCGTGACTGGGACTTTCTACTCCAGTGGGGCGATGGGAGCCAGCTCTATTTACTTGCAACAAATTGTCCCTGTGCAGAAATCTCAAAAAGCCAGCCAGCATCTAAGCTCAGTCGGTAAAGGAGATGGCAAATAGTGTATCGGCCTTTAATTCAAAAGGGAATGGAGTTTAAAAGTTGGGAGGTTTTACTAAAACCGTACAAGGCATTAGTCAATTGGAATAGTGTGAACAGTCTTGGGCCCCTTATCTGAGGACAGATAGACTGCGATTGGAGAAGGTTCACTCGGCTGATCCCATGTCTGGAGGGACTTCTCCTGAGGAGAAGTTAAATAGGTTGGTCCTGTACTCATTACAGTTCAGAAGATTGAGAGGCGACCTGATTGAAACATCCAAGATTCTTGTGGGATTTGACGTGGAGAGGTTGTTTCCGCTTGTGGGACAGTCTAGTGCTGCAGGGCAGAAACTCAGAATAAGGGATCGCCCTTTTAAGACAGAGATGAGGAGTTTCTTTTATCTGAGGTTGCGGAATTTCACACTGCAGAGTGCTCTCAAGGCTGGGTCATTACATATATAACTCAATGGGCTGAATGGCCTACTGCTGCTCCTGCATCTTATGGTCTTCCCTGAGTTTTGGAACCTCGACAAAGTGTTGGTGAAACACACTGGCCCACAAGGGAGTTCAAACGGGGACAACGCGGGCGGCCATTTTGGAGACTCTCTTCAACACTGCCAAGTCCTTCAAGCCCAAGTGGCCCAGGTCCAAGAACACCATGACTGAGAAAACAGGCTGATGTTCTGTAGCAGATCAGATTTTTAACCATCATGGCCAGGCCTTATCTGATCTGAGTAGAAACATGCACTGTGAACAAAGCTTTCTTTGGACAGGGTTCCAAAATGGATTCTCACTACATCACATCGTGGTCCCAACACCGTTGAACGACTGCAGTGTAGAAGCCATCCCATCTCTGCCACAATTGCTGGACAAAGAACTCATTCTCTGCCCAACCGTGAACCAAGATTGAGAGATTTTTCATCTTCAGTCATAGGATTTCGGTATCATTGGCTCATCCACAATTGCCCCTTGAAAAGCTGGTATGAATTGTCTATATGAACCACTTCAGTCTGTGTGCTGCAGGAACACCCATACAGTGCCATTAGGGAGGGAGTTCCAGGATTTTGACCCAGCGACACTGAAGGAATGGCCAACATATTTCCAAGTCAAGGATGGTGAGTGGCTTGGACGGGAACTTGGTGTTCCCATGTATCTGCTGCTCATGCAGTCATACAGCACGGAAACAGGCTGTTCGGCCCAAACTGGTCCATGCTGACCATGGTTCCCACTCAGCTAGTCACAGCTGCCCGCATTTGGTCCATATCCCTCTAACCTGTTCCCATCCATGTATGTATCCAGAGATAATGGGAACTGCAGATGCTGGAGAATCCAAGCTAACAAAGTGCGGAGCTGGATGAACACAGCAGGCCAAGTAGCATCTCAGGGGCACAAAAGCTGACATTTCGGGCCTAGACCCTTCATCGGAGGGTCTGCTGAAGCATGTATGCATCCAAGATAATAAAATGTGAGGCTGGATGAACACAGCAGGCCCAGCAGCATCTCAGGAGCACAAAAACTGACGTTTCGGGCCTAGACCCTTCATTCTGAGGTTCCAAAACTCAGGGAAGACCATAAGATGCATCCTCTGATGAAGGGTCTAGGCCCAAAACGTCAGCTTTTGTGCTCCTGAGATGCTGCTGGGCCTGCTGTGTTCATCCAGCCTCACATTTTATTATCTTGGATTCTCCAGCATTTGCAGTTCCCATTATCACATGTATGCATCCAGATGTTTTTAAATGTTGCTATTGTATCTGCCTCAACCACTTTCTCTGGCAGCCCGTTCCATGTACGCACCACTTTCTACGTGAGGAAGTTGCCCCTCAGGTCCTTCTTAAATCTTCCCCTCTCACCTTAAACCTACGCCCTCTAGTTTTCAATTCCTCATCCCTGGGAAAAAGCCGATATGCATTCATCCTATCTATGCCCCTCATGATTTTATACACCTCAATAAGGTCACCCCTCATTCTCCTATGTTCCAAGGAATGAAGTCCTATGTCCAACCTCTCCCTATAACTCAGGCCTACTAGTCCTGGCAACATCTTTGTAAATCTTCTTTGCACACTTTCCAGCTTAACTACGTCTTTCCTATCACAGCGTAAACAAAATTGAACACAATACTCCAAGTGCGGCCTCACCAACGACTTATACAACTATAACATAGTGTCCCAACTCCGATACTCAATGTCTTGAGTGATGAAGGTCAGCATGCTCAATGCCTTCTTCATATCCATGTCCACTTAGGCTACGGAGGTCATAGATTTGGAAGGAGCTGCCTAAGGAGCTTTGGTGGGTGCATCTTGGAGAAAGTACATATTGCTGTGACTGTTCATCGGTGGTGGAAGGGGTGGATTTATTGAGATGTGATGCCAGTTCAAAGGGGGCTGCTTTGCCCTGAATGGTGTCAAGATTCTTGAGTGTCATTGGAGCTGCCCCAACCTGGCGCAAGTGGGCTGTATTCCATCACCCTCCTGACTTGAGCCTTGTTGATGGTGGACAGGCTTTTGGGAGTCAGGAGGTGAGTTACTCACCACAGAATTCCCAATTTCTGACCCGCCGATGTAGCCACTGTATTCATATGGCCTGTCCTATTCAGTTTCTGGACAGTGGTAACCCCTAGGATGCTGATAATGGAGCACTCAGTGATGGTCATGCCACTGATCATCAAGGGGGCGAAGATCAGATTCTCGCTTGTTAGTAATGGTCATTGCTGTCGAAGCCTAGCGATCCTAGATGGGAGTCGGTTGTGAAGCTTGGTGAACCCAGGTCAGCTTTAGCCCGGCACAGGTGAAAAGGTGCCCGGTGCTGGAAGAGAGCGAGCCCTCACGGGGATAAGCCCAGCATGGCCCATCTGCAGGGCTATAGCTTAAGAAGGACTGTAGTATTAAAAGTTTTAATTTATTTCTTTACTGAGGAACCTCTGTACCCAATTTGGTGTTGGGAAGGGCAGCTTTGTACATTTTTCACTGTACTCCTGTCTTTGATTACACGTGACAATAAAACCTAATTCTACTTCCTGATATTATTTTCCGATCTGACTTGCTTTGAGACTGAACATAGTCCAAATTAAATGCATGTGATCAGTTATAAAATGGAGCAGAATGGTCCCAGTTGCACTGGACAGTTTTTCAATACTTTTACTCTTTCTTCAGTTTAATGGGAGTCCTCCCACAGTCAGGTCGTTCTGTTTGAGCTGAAGCATTCCGTTCCAATTTCCCGTCAAATCCTAAACGGCAGAAGGCTGAGGATGGAATTGATCCCACCTACGAGGCCCCGTCTAGTTGAATAGAGCTCTGCGCTTCACCACCTTGGCTTGCGTATTTCCCTGTAGCCAGTGCTAATGAGCTGACGCACTCTGCTTACGAGGGCAGAGGAAGCAGGGGCAATGAACAGTTTTGAAAGGAAATGGGATGTGTACCAGGTGACAGGGAGGGCGCAGGTCAACGGGACTGACTGGCTTTGTCTCTGGATGAACTTGACGCACTGAATGGCCTGCATCTGTACCATTTCTCACTCTGTATATTGGCCACTAAGTACATGAGTGGGGCACGAATTTCAAAGGGAGGTCATGTATTTTCACCCTCCAAGTCGGAATCGCAGGACAGGAGTAGGCCATTCAGCCCCTCAAGCCTACTCTACCATTTAATATAATTATGGCTGATCCTCTATCTCAATGTCATATTCCTATTTTTTTTCTTGATTCCCTTGGTACCTATAAAATCTAAAAACGTTCCTGTCTATTTCTGGAATATATGTAATGACTTAGATTCAGAGAGTTGTACAGCAGACCCTTCGGTCCAGATATCCTAATCTAGTCTCATTTGCCAGCATTTGGCCCATATCCCTCCAAACCCTTCCTATTCATGTTCCCATCCAGATGCCTTTCAAATGTTGTAACTGTACCAGCCTCCACCACTTCCTCTGGCAGCTCATTCCACACACAGACCACCCTCTGCGTGAAAAAGTTGCCACTCAGGTGCCTTTTAAATCTTTCCCTTCTCCTCTTAAACCTACGCCCTCTAGTTATGGACCTTTCTCCCCTGGGAAAAAGACCTTGGCTATTTATCCTATCCATGCCCCCTCAGGATCTTATAAACCTCAATAAGGTCAACCTTCAGCCTTCAATGCTCCAGAAAGAATAACCTCAGTCTATTCCACCTCTCCCAATAGCTCAAACCCTCCAACCCTGGCAATATCCTTGTAAATCTTTTCTGAACCAAACACGTTTAACAACATCCTTTCCCTTGCAGGGAGATGAGAATTGTATGCAGTATTCCGAAAGTGGCCTCATCACTGTCGTGCAGAGCCGCAACATGACCACCTAATCCTATATTGAGGAAGGGTCGCTGGACCGAAAAAGTTAACTTTTTTTTTCCTTCGCAGATGCTGCTGGACCTGCTGAGCTTTTCCAGCAACTTTGTTTCTGTCCCTATACTTACTGCACGTACCAAGTAAGCGTTCCAAACATGTACTTTACTGCCCTGTCTCCCTGCGACTCCACTTTCAAGGAACTCTGAAGCTGCATCCCAAGGTCTCTTCGTTGAGCAACACTCTGCAGGACCCTCCCATCATGTCTCGCCCCGGTTTGCCTTTCCAACGTGCAACACCTCACACTTGGCCTCCACAGCCTTCCGTGGGAGAGAATTCCACTGGTTGGCTGTATCCTCTGAGTGAAGAAATATTTCCGCATCTCAGTCCTACCCTGCATCCTGTCCCCTCCAGTTTCTAAATGTCCCCCAACTAGGGGGAAACATTCTCCCTGCATTTGGTCTGTCCAACCCTGTTCGAATTTTGGACACTTCGATCAAATCCTCTCTCATCCTTTGAAACTCCTGTGAGTGGGACACTCCTGCCTACCTCAGCATCACTAACCTCCACTGTGCTCCCTCTATGGCAAATCTTTTGGGCGATTCAAGATTAGAACAAATATCAAGTTGTGGTCAGAACACAAGCTTTCGTTTCAACCAAAACTGTGATTACTGGATAATTTCTCTGCCCTGGTGTGAAAGTAACATTGACAAATAAAGGTATTACTTTGCAAAGTTATTTTGTCATGCACCACTGACACATGTGGTCTGATTAATCCCTGGTTTAAGGCTGACTAGCTGGTAGAAGTCCTCAGTGAGTGGCTTTTGTGTTTTCTTATCTGCTTGAAGATGGAAGACATTTAATACGGTATTTTTACTGCATGACTGAATAAAGGAGATCATGAGAAGGGAGCCCCTGAAAACTATTAAGTAACACCTGAAAATAAAAAAAAAGTAGCCATTTCCCTCACCAACTTGCAAGAACGGTGCGAAGAGTAAAACAAAATTGTTTTGACCTCTGTAGGGGGCAGTCAGCAAGGTGAAAGATCACAGGCCGAACCTGGATAAATTCAGCAAGCATCTGTTAGCTTGAGTGGACAATGTTAACGTCTCGGGCCTAGTATGCTAACCACGAAAGGTCACAGGGAGGTAGGGGTTTGCAGGAGAGTGAGAAATTTTTTCAAAAAGAACCTGTTTTAACAACAGTGATTATTACACTGTTTCTCTTCTTCTGACACCTAACCAGCTGGTGCATGTTACACAATATTAGTGATGTAGTTTCATCACTTTTGCAATTTCAACACGGAGTGCAAAGTTGTCGAAACACACTTCTGTTTCTCAAACAATTTCACTGCTCCGCTTTCTGATTTGTGCAACAACACTACTAGGCGCCAACTCTTCCGATGTTAGCCCCAACAGTGAGCAGAAGATCACAAGAGTCACAAGAAATTGGAGGAAGGGTGGATCTTCTCCAGCCTGATCTGCCGTCTCGATTTCCACCCTCCAGCAACATTCCAAAACCCTTTGAAACGTTGGAAATCCAACAATCTCAGTCTTAACAGACCACATTTAGCTCTGGACAGACTGAACTTTTAATTATAATTTGTGTATTTCAAAGAAAAGAGATACAGCCAAAACATGACACAGGTGTTGAAGTAACTGCAAAGGCCAGTATCCCATCACCAAGTCACCCTTTATTTACACATGGAGAGTCCTTGATGCTGATCCAGGTCCCTCATAGCCAGCTCTTAGAGCCAACAAATTCTCTGATACAACTGTTTACATCTGTCAGCCAGGGCTCCCTGACTGGAACCAGATTAACAGCCCCAATCAGGGAAACCGAGCTGATCTTGTTACAAACACTACAGGGATCAAATGTAATATTTCAAAATTTTGCAGATGATGCAAAGCAAAGCGGGAATGTGCGTTGTAAGGAAACTGGGAAGTGGCTTCTGGAGATTTTGTCACAGGCTTAGCGAATGGGTGGGAACACAAGCAATGTGGAAAATGAGAGGTTATCCACTTCGTAAGAGGAATAGCTCTACAGAGTATTTCTACAAGGTTGGGAGTTTGGACAGTATGCATGTCCAAAGGGACCAAGGTGTCGTCCAGCTGTACAGCCAGGAAACAGCCCCTTTGGTCCAACTTGTCCATGCTGACCAGATATCCTTAATTAATCTAGTCCCATTTGCCAGTATTTGGCCCATATCCCTCCAAACCCTTCCTATTCATGTTCCCATCCAGATGCCTTTCAAATGTTGTAACTGTACCAGCCTCCACCACTTCCTCTGGCAGCTCATTCCACACACAGACCACCCTCTGTGTGAAAAAGTTGCCCCTTAGATCCCTTTTAAATCTTTCCCCTCTCACCTTAAACCTACACCCCTCTAGTTTTGGACTCCCCTCCCCTGGGAAAAAGACCTTGACTTATCCATTCCCCTCATGATTTTATAAACCTCCATAAGATCACCCCTCAGCCTCCGACGCTCCAGGGAAGATAGTTCTCCCTATAGCTCAAACCCTCCAAATCTCGCGGCACCCTTGTAAATCTCTTGAGAACCCTAACAAATTTCACAAAATCTTTCCTATAGCAGGGAGACCAGACTAAATGCCGTACTCCAAAAGCGACCTGGCCAATGTAAAGTACAGCTGCAACATGGCCTCCCAACTCCTACAGTCAGTGCACTGACCAATAAAGGCTGTGAGTCTTTGAGTACATTTGAGGTTGAAGTTGATTTATTTCTGATTACCCTATTATGGTGACTGGGTGGGTAAAAGGCATCGAAGTGCTCCATCAGCTGAATAGCAGATGGGCTGAATGGCCTCCACCTGTTCCTATTTGGGACAGCTGTGGGGTTGGAGGAGATTACAGAGAAAGGGAGGGGTGGTGAGGCCCTGCAAAGATTTGAAAACAAGAAGTACTTCACATTCTCACTGAGTCTCATCTTCCACATTCTCAAAGACCATGATTTTCCTCCGCAGTTGTCCTCTCTTGTTGTCCGATTCTGAGGTAGACATGAGAATAGATGTGGACTATCTCATTGGGTCTTTCTTGTGAAAAGTTTGAACTTACCTCTTCCTCAGATATCCTTTGCCTTCCCAACATTCCTCTGGCTATCTCCATCCTCATTCTAACTTCCATGTCACATTGAACGTCTTCTGTTGACATTCACCCGAAACATGCAAATCTATCAACTTGTTACAAGTTGACACCTTCCACTTCATTCTCACTATTGTTCCCACAGCGTTCCTTCCAAATATCGTGTTAACTCCCCTCCTGTCTTCCAAAAGCCTGTCCCATCATCAACAACAAGGCACAAGTCAGGAGGGTGATGGAATACTCCCCACTTGCTCAGGATGGGGGCAGCTCCAACAACACTCGAGCAGCTCGATGCCACCCAGGCCACTGCTTGATTGGCCCCACATCCACTCCCTCCACCACCGACCCTCAGTAGCAATATCTACAAGATGCTCCTTTCCAAACCTTGAACAATGCGCTATGACAGACCACTTACCCCTTGAGCCTGTTCCATCATCGTGCAAGATCACAGCTAGTCTGAACTCTCCCATCTTGCCTGTCGTCTCTCACTTCACCACCGAACCTCACCAATAAATAAGTGACACGGTGGCTCAGTGGTTAGCAGTGCTGCCTCACAGCACCAGGGACCCGGGTTCAGTTCCAGCCTTGGACTACTGTCCGTGTGCAGTTTGCACAGTCTCCCCGTGTCTGTGCGGGTTTGCTCCGGTTTCCTCCCATGGTCCAAAGTGTGTAGATAAAAGTGGATTGGCTGTGGTGAATAGCTGCCTAGTGGGTGGATTAGCTATGGGGAAATGCAGGGACAGGGTAAGGGGGCGGAATACCCTCGAGAGGATTGGTGTGTGGATGGGCCGATGGCCTGCTTCCCCCCATGACAGAATGCTCATCGCCAAATTGCCAGAGACATGCATGAATCGGAGCCCCCCTACAGTGGGCAGGCAGCGTCAAGACCCTCCTGAACCAGAGTGCGGTAAACGCTGTGTGAGAGAAGTGGATGAGGCAACTGGAAAGCAAGCACAGCCCTGACCTTTTGAACCAGGCAGTAGAGTCAATGGTGCTGTGCAGACAGGGCTATTGCCACAGTATGTTAAGTACGGTGTCGACAGCTGCCAATGCTGGTAAGATCACTGCACCCATTTCGAAAGAAACAAACGTCGGCAGATTTTCTACAGATTGTGACACAATCACTTGGGCAGCTTTCCAGAAGTCTTTCTCGCATCTGTCCTGCTGCTTTTGGCTGGGGTCACAGGAGATTCCAGAGGAGATTGAGAACAGCGCTTATCTTGATGGGACGTGACAACACTCACGGGGGATGGTGTAACTCACATTGAAAGAACCGAATACATCGCTGAGACATTAGTGGAGGAGTGGACACCAGTCTGGAACGAGCGCGTGGAGAGAGAGACAGAGAAATAGAGAGAGGTCTTAGACAGTGCAGTAGTGAGCTGCGTTTGATCACTTACTATGTTAGAGGGAAAATTAAGGAGCGTTACAATCAGTAAGGAGCTAAAAAGCCTCATTTCAGGATAATGGGGGAGTAACATCAGCAACAATGTAAGCGTCACAGCCCAAGTTAATTCAAAGACAAATAACAGACGTTGCTGGAAAAGCTCAGCAGGTCTGGCAACCATCTGTGGAGGGAAAACAGAGTTAATGTTTTGGAGGGGCCCAGTGATCCTTCCTCAGAAAAGTTAACTGTGATTTCTGTCCACGGATGCTGCCAGGCGTCCGGAGATTTACCAGCAACTTCTGTTTTTGTTTCTGATTTCCAGCATCCAGCACTTCTAGTGGTTCTTACTGAGGTACTTCAAAGCGCAGGGAGCAGTGGTTGCAAGCGTGGACAAAGCAGCGATGTCCGTCTGTCGGGTATGCCTCGTGGACCCCAAGCAGGGAATGAAGAAATAAATTGCAGTCAGAATTTTCATCTGCTGCCTTGCCCCTTTCCTCCTTTCAATTAAAAAAAACTCCAGGAAACATCTTAGACTGAGCGTTTGGTCAACAGATCCAACTAGCTCAGCGTAGTCTGTCGTTTTACAATGCTCGTGCGTGGCAGAGCCTTCAGCCAGTGCATCTGGTTGAACCAGAGACCACCTGCAAGTTGGTGTGTAGTGTTACCACTGCTGCAGGTTTTTACTGAACGTGCTGAAAGATGTTGCGAGCTGCTCCCGTCAGATGACGCTCTCAGGTGCAGTGCGTTGCTGCTGCTGCAAGCTGTTTGGTTTGGTTCGATTTATTGTTGCCGCACATACCGAGATACAGTGAAAAGCGTTGTTCTGCAGGCAGATCATACCGTACAAAGTGCATCAGGGTAGCAGAGCCGAGTGCAGAATACGGTGTCACAGCCGCAGAGAGACAGAGGAATCAGGATTAACATTTGAGACATCCGTTCAAAATCTGATAACAGCAGGGAAGCAGCTGTTCTTGAGTCTATTTGTACATGTATTCAAACTTTTATATCTTCTATCTTATGGAAGAGGGTGGAAGAGAGTAGAACTAGGGTGAGGGGGGGTCTTGGATTATGTTGGCTGCTTTCCTGAGGCAGCAGGAAGATGAGATGGAGTCAAAGGGCAGGAGGCTGGTTTACGTGATGGAGCGGGCTGCGTTCATGACTGTTTTTGCCGAACACAGTTCTTTGAAAGCAGTTTTACGATGTTGTTATTCTTTAAAGTTACTCTCGTCAGGTGTTGTTGCAAGTTGTGATTATAAATTGATGTTTTAAGGTGTTGCAAGATGGTGCAGGTTGTTCGATTGTTGCTGTTCTAAGGTGGTGCTTTAAGTTATTGCTGTAAATTGTCAGGTATTGTTGCAAGATGCAAGCTACTGTCGAAAGTTGCTCTAAGTTGTCATCGGTCGACGATGTTTTAATTTGTTCTCGTCAGTTGCTACACACTCTTGTTGTTGCTCTACTATCTTGCAACAAGCTGAATCCAGTTGGGGTCTGGACAGTGCAAATGCAGGTTCCACCGTAATATTGGTGGCAGCTATGAAAGTGATGCCAATTATTCAGAGGTGGAGTGGAGTGACCTGTGATGTTACCTTCCCCCCTTCAGGAGCTCGCCTGACTAAGGCACGAGATACATTGCATTGCCTGTCTGCGCTCACTGAACCGGACTTGGTCTACAACACTGCATTATTTCCACGCCGCTATCCACAGCCACACTACACCAAAGACCCCATACCCATGACATGCAGGACCAACGTATTTTACAAAATACCTTGCAATGACTGCAACAAACATTACATTAGCCAGATCTGAAGGAAACTAGCCATCAGGAGATACCAGCTAGCAACAAAATGCCACGACGAACCTTCCCTCATCTCAGTGCACCCAGACAATGAAGGCCACCACTTTAACTGGGACAACGTAACCATCCTAGCGCACGTCAACCACAGACATGCACGGGAATTCCTAGAGGCCTGGTTTTCAACCCGGAAAGCGATCAAAAAAACATGTGGAATGAGACCCCACATACAAACCTGTAGAGAGCAGAACCGAAAATGACACAACCTAAATTAACAGTCCAGGCCAGAAATTAACTTCCAAGTGAAGTAGAACAACAGTGCTTCATCGGAGGCTGCACTGATGATGTTACCTAGAATGGCGACAAAACGTCTGTATGACAACCAGCCAGCTCGGCGAGCAAGCCAACAACCTCATCCACAACCGGAGCTACAAAATCTTCATAAAAACCCCAAACTGGGGAGCATATTTTTAAGGTAGGAGGAGAAAGAGTTTAAAAAGGACCTGAGCTACAATTTTTTACACAGAGAGTGGTTCGTGTGTGGAATGAACTTCCAGCGGAAGTGGTGGACGTGGGTGCAGGTATAATGTTTAAAAGACATTTAGATAAGTACATGAATAAGAAATATTTGAAAGGGTATAGGCCAAGCGCAGGCAGGTGAGGCTAGCTACATTTTGGATTATGGCTGGTATGGATGGGTTGGACCAAAGGGTCTGTTTCCATGCTGTATGACACCACCACTCCATGTATTCAACTTCATACCATCCAGAAAGTACCCTGATCCATCCATCCAAAATGTCGCCCTTGCCAACGTTGAACTCCATGTACCACAGTTTTGACCATTCCCTGCATGTGTCAACATCCCTTTGTAATCTGATGCTATTATCGACACTGTCAACTGCTACCTAACATTGTGTCATCAGCAAGTTTGGATTTATGACCTTCTGTGCTCGTATCCATGGCGTTCACAAATAACGTGAATAACTGAAGCCCCTGGGGGACACTACTGGTCACGTCCTGCCAATTTGAGCAACTCCCCACTATCCCTACTTTCTGTTGGCTGCCACTCGACCAATTCCTTCCATTCTCTGGGCTTCTACTTTAGTTAACAGTCTCTCGCGACGATGCTATGACTCTAAGAGGTTATATTGTCGGGGATTTATTTTACAACGAGGGAGGCTTTAAGACAGAGGTGAGGAGGTGTCTGTTGAAAACTTGTAAACAGCTTGTGAGGCCAATCGTGTTTTGTTTTTAAAGTTCGAACAATAGGAACATCCTGGATGGGTGGGGTAAAGCTCTCTCAGAACCAGAATTTTCAGTTTCTTAGTTTTTCAGTCACGGTTACTGCTGAGGTCTTGAGGGAGTGGGAGCTATTTTTTCCCCTTGTCTCGATTACAGCTAAAAGCTTGGGCATTCTCTTCCAGCTTGCACATGAGTCAATCTGTTTTTCTGAACTTGCCTGTTGCCAAGAGTGTGTTTTTGGGATGTTAGTATATTGGAACAGTTAATTAGTAATAGTGACTGTGTCTATTATTCTGTTAAGTTTTCCAATAGAATTACAGTTCAGTGAATTGCTTTCTTTGTTCCTTCTTTTGTTGTATTTTAACATAGTGTTAGAATAAATTGTGTTTCGTTTAACATCGAGTGGTTTGACCAACCAAATTGCATCTGGGACACAACATTTATTCTTAAAATAAGAAAATGTGAGGGTCTAGGGCATCTTCTTAATATATTTTGACAGGGTTCGGTCTGGTCCAGAGCACCCTCATGTGGGACTTCAGCAAATGCCTTCTGCAAGTCCGTAAGAACAACATGCATAGACATTCCCCAGTCGACGACCTTCAAAATTCAGTGGTGTTTGCCAGGCATGACCTATCTGTCACGAACCCTCGCTGGCACTCCCTCACTAAAGGAGAATTTTCAAGGTGCCTAGTTCATCCATGTTGGATCACAGGCGCCAACAATTTTCCGCAACACACGGTCTAAGAATCTCCGACCTTCCCCTTCTGCCCTTCTTAAGGGGGCAGTATTATCTGGGCAATCTGTCTGTTTTTATCTAAGTTACAAGAGGAAAAGGAGGTCTGGGAAACAGTAAGTATCAACAACGGGTGCGCAAAGTTGATAGGACTGAAGAGGAGTTCACATAATTGCGTTCTTGACTGCTCGTGACTAGGTGGAAATTGGAGGGATTACCAGAACAATCACGTTTGGATTACCAGGAATATTAAGTCCATGGGCTGCTTATTAAAGTGGCTAATATACTGAAGAAGATGCCAAAAAGAGAACTGTGGTAAATGGCTGTTTGCTTTGTTTCTGACTGCAGGGACACAGGCCAGGGCTATATGGAATCCACAGTGACCATCTGAATGGCATCCCCCTACCCTATCCCTGTAACCCTGCATTTCCCACCCAGCCTGCACATCCCTGGGCACTATGACCAATTCAGCATGGCCAATCTATCCTAATCGGCATGTCTTTGGAAAGCCATGCAGACACGGGGAGAAGGCTCAAAGACACAGACAGTTGCCCGAGGCTGGAATCGAACCTGGGTCCCTGGCAATGTGAGGCAGCAGTGCTAACCACTGAGCCATCGAGCTGTCCCAATTCTCACATTTAAATTCACAGACTTTAACCCAACCGTTCTGCCAAAGGGTCACCAGATCTGAAGTGTTAGCTCTGACTTCCCCACAGAAACTGCTGGGCCTGCGGAGATTTTACAGCAATTTCTGCTCTGCAGCATCCACAGCTCTTTCAGTTGTTTTTTAGCACTCACTCAAGACAGTTTACTAACAGCAATTAATGCTTTGTACAGAGTCTCTGTTGCTATTCTGCTCAGCACACACCAGTGTCAAATATCGTGTCCTCAATTTGCCCATCAGTCGGTATTAAATTTAATCCAACGTTTGTTCGTCTGTTTGCACTAGGATTTAGATCAAATCAGTGACAGCCAGTTGTCTCCATGACCTATTTGCGTGCTCTCAAATTTAGCAAGCTTTCAAATAGCTCCAGCTGCAACAACTCCGCAGAGCTTTGCACAAGTCTACTGCTGGCCCAAATTCGATAGAAAACAAGGTGATTCCTTTACCAGCTAATAAGTACTAAATATGTCAGTTCCTCGAGTCAGAACAGACACAGAAAAGACTGCAGAGAGAGTGTATGCGGTGGCAGGTATGGAAACCAGCTTTTGTGTTTCAGGTTTGTGACCGTCCATCGGAGCTGGCCGACTGCAGAGACGTGACAGCTTTGAGGAAGGGGGTGTGAGGGACAAGGACGGTCCGGGAGACCCGAACGAAAGAAGTCAAAGAGAGTGGAGGTTGGCACGAGAATGTGCGCACTAAGCAGCAGTCCGTCTGACAGAGGGAAGAATAGAAGTAGTGAAGCAAAGGAAACAAAACTTGGTGGGGACGGGAGGCAGAGATCATCCTCCACAAGTGTGGAACTCAGCATTAAGTCTGAAAGGCTGCCAAGTGCCCAAGTGAGAGATGGCGACCACTCCTGGAGCTGACATTCGGTTTCACCGGGACAATGCAGCAGGCCAAGGACAGAGATGTCAGTGCCAGAGCAAGGTGGAGATTTCAAACGACAGGCCAACGAGAGCCCAGGATCCCCCGGGTGTGGATTCAACAAGAGAATGTCCCATTCAAATGGGCTTGGTTGATCTTTGGCCCAATTCACTGTGTTTTCTAGAGCTCTGACTGGGCAACATGGGGTGGGGGTCAGGAAGTGACGGCGGATTTAAACCAGCTCTCACCAAATGTAGACTTCAACTCAGGAATGCTAAAGCGATCAAAGAGGAGCCCTTTGCCTCTCTCTTACGGAGGACGATGCCAATCACGGCACCCTCAATGTTGACTGACTAACTCTTCACAAACCCAGGGTAGAAGGGGCAGGAGTCTTCATAATCGCTTGTTGAAACACCAAAGGTCTTCAAAGGTGGGGAAACAAGCGATCGAGATGAGGAATCATTAACGAGACGTTTGCTGTCTCAGCCCTGAAGCAGCAGCGACTGCATTGATTTGAACTCTGCAGCAAGGTTCAACTGGAGACCAACAGCTGCAATTGGCTGCAAGACGGTCAGCAGAGCTCATGCGTTTTGACATTTTCAGATTGGATCAGCTCTTGGCAAGTGGTCCTGAGCTCAGACTGCAGACGCATCTCTGTTGTGAACTACAGACCATTCATCCGCCAAAAGGAGAAAGACTGATCTGGACTCAACTTTACAACCCGCACCCTCGATTCCACAAGAAAACAAGCAATTGGTCGCTCCCAGTCTTAAATAGAATCATAGAATCCCTACAGTGTGGAAACAGGCCCTTTGGCCCAACAACTCACACCAATCCTCAGAGTATCCCACTCAGATCCATCCTCCTGTAACCCACTTAATCCACACATCCCTGGACACTACGGGCAATTTAGCATGCCTAATCCATCTACCCTGCACATCTTTGGACTGTGGGACGAAACCGGAGCACCCGGAGGAAACCCACGCAGACACAGGGAGAATGTTCAAACTCCACACAGACAGTCGCCCGAGGGTGGAATCGAACCTGATCTCTGGCGCTGAGGCAGTAGTGCTAACCACTGAGACACTATCTCTCACATCTCAACGAGTTCACCTCTCATTCTGCTAAAAGGCGGCATGGTGGCTCAGTGGTTAGCACTGCAGCCTCACAGCACCAGGGACCCGGGTTCGATGCCAGCCTCGGGCAACTTTCTGTGTGGAGTTTGCACATTCTCCCCGCGTCTGCGTGGGTTTCCTCCGGGTGCTCCGGTTTCCTCCCACAGTCCAAAGATGTGCAGGCTAGGTGGATCAGCCATGCTAAATTGCCCGTAGTATTCAGGGGTATGTGTGGGTTATAGGGGGATGGGTCTGGGTGGGATGCTTCAAGGGGTGGTGCGGACTTGTTGGGCCGAAGGGGCTGTTTCCACACTGTAGGTAATCTAATCTAATCTAAACTCCAGCAAATATCAACCCAATTTGTTCAGCTTCTCCACGAAGATTAAGCCACCCACTTCACCATCCCAGACACCAGTCTTTGCTTGTTCTACTTATGGCCCTGAAAGGAATGAATTCAAAAGCGAAGGTGAAACCTGCTGGATATGGAGACAGAATTTAAATTGCAGTTTCACCAAAACCCTGCACAACTGTTGCAAAACATTTTCATCCATGTGCTGTCACCACTTTGCAGTAAAGGTCAGCCTTAGTTTGATTTTGATTTGATTTATTCTTGCCACATGTGCCTCAGTTCAGTGAAAGGTTTTGCTCTGTGTGCAGTGCAGGCAGATCACACCACACAAAGTGCATTAGGGTAGCAGAACAGAGCGAGGGGTACAATGTCACGGCTGCAGAGAAGGTGCACAAAGAGTGAGATGAATATTAAATGTAAAATTTGAGCGGCCCATTCAGAAAGCCTGCCATTCGCCTTCCGAATTGCTCACTCTGTCCTCATGTTAGCTGTGAGGTCCTTGCTCATTTATACCAAAGTCTCTCAGAAGACTAACATTTATACGTTTCGTAAACATTCTGCTTTTCCGATTCGTACAAGCCAAAGTCAGCAATCTCACACTTCCCTGCACGAAACTCCAGCCGGCACTTTGCTGCTTCCTCACTGAGAACCTGTCAACATCTCTTTCAAGTGTCCTCCCTGATAATTTCCATTTCCACCGATCTTCATTCCATCAGCGATCCATTACTGTTCTGCTTCATTGGCAATAGCTAAGGTCCCCAACACTACCAGTTGTAGGCTGCCAATTTGAAAATACCCGACTTATGCCTCCCGTTGCTTTCTGTCTATTAACCATAACTCTATCCATGTTAGTATATCACACCCCCAACTCTCATCTTGCATATTACTCTGTCATAGTCATAGAACAGGGAGGCTAACCCTTTGGTCCAACCAGTCCATGGCAAACATAATCCCAAACTCAACTAGTCCCACCAGCCTGCTCCTGGCCCGTATTCTCTCCAAACACTTCTCATTCATATACTTAGCCAAAATGTAACTGTACTCACATCCACCACTTCTTCTGTAACTTCATTCCACACACAAAACCTTCTGTGTAAAAATAAACTGCCCCTCATGTCTTCTTTCAATCTTTCCCCTCTCACCTTAAAAATATGCCCCCCAGTCTTGAAATCCTCCATCCTAGGCAAAAGACAACTGCCATTCATCTCTGCATGGTCACCCTTCAGCCCCCGACACTCCAGTAAAAACAATCCCAGCTTATGCAGTCCCTCCTTATGACTAAAACCCTTATGTTTGGCACCTTATCAAATGTTCTCTTCAAAATCCAAATGTACAGCTTGTCCTCGTTCCCCTTAATCTACTCTGCTTCAGTACAAAAGCTACAACACAATCTCCCTTTGGGTGTCTCTGATCACATTCAGATTTCCTGGGTGAACTGTTGAGGACATAATTCAGAATAAATTGATTCTTTAATGTCCTTCATGGAATGAATTTTGTTGTTTTCAACCCAGCCTGGTTGAAACCTGGTTCTGTCTGAACTGCCCTTTGAAATGGCTGAACAAATCCCTCAGTTCAAGGGCAAGGAGGGATGGGCAGCTAAAGTCGGCTTTGCCAGCAACTCTTGCATCCCAGGGAATTTTTTTCTTAAATTCCAGCATTTGAGAGAGGACTGATGTCAGGCCAACTGGACGGCACTCCCTGTTCCCTCTCCCCCTAGCAGTGTCAAAATCACTAACTCCCGAACATATTATTCCGGAATCTAGGCAATGCTGGGAAAATATAACCAGCTCGTACACTATCTCTGCAATTAGGTCTTTTATTCAGGTTGGGTTTAGGCCATCTGAATTGTTGAATTTCAATCCCTTTGCTGATTTTTGTAACCTCAATTTCCTCACTCTTTTTTAGTACACAGGATCATGTTTCATTTCTGGTCTGAACCTTTGCGAATCACTGTGAAGGCTGGTCAAAAAAAGTGACAAATAATTTTATTTGCTTTCATGGCAATGAGCAGACGCACTCACAAACAGGACAACTTAGCGTGGGGACGACATGGGCTCACAAATCCTGGATGTTCATGCAGGTAACAGGTTCTGGAAAGAAATTTTCAAAAACAAAACTTCATTAGATCCTCCTCTTCTTTCCAAGAGTACACCACTCTGTTGGCCCCCTGTTCCTCTAACCTTGACACACTCTCCCTATCTCAGTGTTGTATCCAACAAACCCTGACACTTAACAACGACACAAACTGACTGGCAAAGCAAATAAACTCACGTGTAGCCAACGAGGAAATTGCCAAATGTAATGGAAATCACAGAAGCTGGCCAGAATTTAAAGAAACTTTTTTTTTGGTGGGGGGGGGCGGCGGCGCTGAGAGAGAGAGAGAGAGAGACAGAAGAGGAGGAGAGATGGGGGGGGGGTAATGTTCCCTTAATAACTTTCGAAATAGCCGCCTGAGAAAGAAGAAAACCAACTTTTATACAGTTTTCATTCACTCCAGAAAGTGTGAAAAGGCAAGCACGTGGATCCATCACACTGGTGCCTATTTCCAGATCACTGACTCAGGTGATGGCCCATGTCTGCCAATCCCCCTCGTTCTCACACACCACCCTACCAACCTCCGGATACAACGCATCATCCTCCGACACTTCCGCCATTTACAATCCGACCCCACCACCCAAGACATTTTTCCATCCCCACCCCTGTCTGCTTTCCGGAGAGACCACTCTCTCAGTGACTCCCTTGTTCGCTCCACACTGCCCTCCAACCTCACCACACCCGGCACCTTCCCCTGCAACCGCAGGAAATGCTACACTCGCCCCCACACCTCCTCCCTCACCCCTATCCCAGGCCCCAAGATGACATTCCACATTAAGCAGAGGTTCACCTGCACATCTGCCAGTGTGGTATACTGCATCCACTGTACCCGGTGTGGCTTCCTCTACATTGGGGAAACTAAGCGGAGGCTTGGAGACCGCTTTGCAGAACACCTCCGCTCAGTTCGCAACAAACAACTGCACCTCCCAGTCGCAAACCATTTCCACTCCCCCTCCCATTCTTTAGATGACATGTCCATCATGGGCCTCCTGCAGTGCCACAATGATGCCACTCGAAGGTTGCAGGAACAGCAACTCATATTCCGCCTGGGAACCCTGCAGCCTAATGGTATCAATGTGGACTTCACCAGTTTCAAGATCTCCCCTTCCCCAACTGCATCCCTAAACCAGCCCAGTTCGTCCCTCCCCCCACTGCATCCCAAAACCAGTCCAACCTGTCTCTGCCTCCCTAACCGGTTCTTCCTCTCACCCATCCCTTCCCCCCACCCCAAGCCGCACCCCCATCTCCTACCTACTAACCTCATCCCACCTCCTTGACCTGTCCGTCTTCCCTGGACTGACCTATCCCCTCCCTACCTCCCCACCTATCTTCTTTACTCTCCATCTTCAGTCCGCCTCCCCCTCTCTCCCTATTTATTCCAGTTCCCTCTCCCCATCCCCCTCTGTGGTGAAGGGTCTAGGCCCGAAACGTCAGCTTTTGTGCTCCTGAGATGCTGCTTGGCCTGCTGTGTTCATCCAGCCTCACAATTTATTATCTTGGAATTCTCCAGCATCTGCAGTTCCCATTATCTCTCATGTCTGCCAATGGCTTGTTTTGACCCTGTATACAGGGTTGGGGAACTGAGATTCTGGAAATACGGGAACACACACCCACAACTGAAGGAGGGGACTCGAGAAAACGGCTCAAACTATAAAAACCAGACAAGCAATTAAGGCCAATGAATCTGGAAACATCACGGCTTGGAAGCACCCTATCACGAGCCCCTGGACACTGCCATCAAAGCTGCTTCAAACCACTGTATCAGCTTGATAGAGCTACCAGCCACTCTGACCATTTCAAATCCATCTGATCTCACCTTTCCACAGCTCTGGTTATATGAGCTGGACTGCTCCACTGGCCACAAGGGGAGCAATGGTCTTGTATCTCATTAAGTGTTGGGTCCCTTCTTCCAAATCAACAGTGTACTCCCTGCAGCCGAGGAAACAAAGAAATGTACAGAAGACTGAAGTGCACCACAACATATCCGCGACGCAGTCAAACCTTCCCCTTTACAGTCTGAGCCTGAGGATCAAACGGGAAGCTCAGTCGTCCTCCGCTAGTCTCCGGTGACTACACTTCCCTATCTCATTTGGACCTTCCCAAACATCTTGGTCAAGGTGGACAGCCGAGGGGGAAGAGACGGTGCAGTGAGAATGTAATCAGGAGGTCAGGCTGTGTGGTCTGGGGAGACAGGTTTGAGTCCGGCCACGGGCAGCAGCTGGATTTTATCTTCACCGACCGGGGAACTGAAAGCTTGCCTCAGCAAGAGTGACTGTGAAATTGCCAACTGATTGTTCTCAGAACGCCCCGACTTCACAACAGTTCTCTGGAGAAGCAAATCTTCCGTCCTCTCCCGGTCTGGCCTACATGGGGCTTACTAAGTGCCCTGGGGCCATTCAGTTCAAATGAATGGACAGCAAATGACCTGTCCATGCTCTTCAGTTTCCACCTCTTGACCCTCACAGAGACAATCCACGAGAGCAAAACCAGAACCCCTTCGGGGCAGCAATAGCTGATGACCCTGTCACAGAAAACAATCTTCACACGCACCTAGGTCTGATTCACTGACAGGCCATGCGAACAGCACATGGTGCATTTGACAGTTCCCCATGGTCTATTTTGGGAGGACAAACGAAACAAAGAGGTACAGGATGAACAGTCAGGCCCTCGGAGGGACACAGGATCACAGTGAACTTCTTGCGCACGTCCACACGTCCTCGAAGGCAGCAGGACAGGTGGTGGATGGGATACTTGTCTTTATCGGTCAAGCTGTCGAATACAAGAGCAGGGAAATTATCATGGAGCTGTACATGATGTTGTTGAGGCCACAGCTAGATGACTGGGTGCAGTTCTGGCCACAACACTGTTGGAAGAACGGATTAGAGAAGAGATTCACCAGGATGTATCCTGGCCTGGGGAGCAATTCAACAACAAAGATAGACTGGAGAGGCTGGCATTGCTCTCCTCAGGGCAGAGAAGGCCGAGGGGGTGCCTGATCAAGGCGTACAAAGTTCCAAAGGGCATGGATAACGTATTTAGGGAAAAAAAATGTTCTGAACCTTAGTCGAGGGGTTAATGAGGGAGGGCCATAGATCAGTGACAGGAAGTTGAATGGGGAGTTCTTTTTCATCCAGATAGTGGTGGGAATCTGGAACCCCCTGCTTGTGAAGGAGGGAGAGTCAAGATGTGTTATAACACAGAAAGAGATATTTAGAGGAGGACCTGATATGTCAGAGTGTACAGGGTTATGGGCCAAATAATGGGAAATGGGGTGAGAATAAATGTATGTTTGATGGGCTGGTGCAGACACAAATGGATTGCAAGGCCCCGTTCTATGTTGTAAAACTCTACGACTCAATGGGACAGTGCTTCCAGGAGACATCAAACACCGTTCAGCTGGTCAACCTGACATGGCGGATATTTCAGGTGCCAAGGCAGAAGAGCAGCAAGAGAGTACCACATATTGCCCACCTCACCGCGAGCTGTAGACACAAGGTGACACATCAAGTGCTGCTCCCCACCTCTTACCTCTGATCCTCAGTCTCTGGTTCCACCAGGATGTTTTCCTGCTTTTCCTTGACCCGCAGAAAGACAAAGGAATCCAGGTTGGGCTTGGGAACTGAGGTGGCAAGGAGACAAACATGTCGGAATACAAGACAAACAAAAAGTAGCCACGCTTACACAAAAGCTCGCCACTTCCCATTCCTTACAGTGTTAACCAAACAGGGCAGAAAGTGAAGCCTTCTGTATCAAACATGAGAAACACAAGCAGGGAAGGCCATTCAGTCCATCAAGCCCTGCTGGTCTGGGGCCTCAAGTCCACATTGCTACCCACTTCTCATAATCCATGAGGGACCAAAAATCTACCCAAGCCTTAAATGAACATAGTGACCCACAACCCTCCGGGACAGAGAATTCCCAAGGTCCCAGCCTCTGCCTCAGCAATCGGCCCCTTTATTCCGAGACCATGCCCTGGTTCTAGATTTCCCCAGCCCCCAGAAGAATTGTATCGCCTCCAAAGCAGATAGGATATCTCCTAACCCTGGGGATTTCTCCACAGGGATACACTTTCTGAAATGTAGAGACTGAAGCTCCAGTTGCTTCTCCTGCAGAGACCTCACCACTGGGGGATGGGAGAGGGGCAGAAAAATCAATCTCTTTCTCGTCTTTTCTCCTTAAAGGAGGAACCGTGTGGCTTCAGGGGCCACAGGGAAAGACAAAAAAGCACTCACCAGCTTTCAGAAGGTCCAATGCTTGCAGGTTTGGAGGCATGTGTTTCAGGGCAAGGCTCTTGAGGTAGGTCTCACAGTTGGCCATGTACCTGTGAAGGAGATCAGTGCTGCAGTTCAGGGAGGATGGAGTAGACTTCAACACTCCCGCTTGTGGTCCTGTTCCTCTCTCTGTAACCCAGTGCTGTGGCACCTTTGCAACCAGCGGCCTTAACTGTGTTGCAATCCTAACCTGCCTCTACTGCAGCGAACCACAGTCCACGTGCTGTTTCTCTGGCAAAGGAGCCTGCCCCCTCTCCCTGAGGCAGCATGTACTGCAGATGCTGGAGTCAGAGACAACACAGTGTGGAGCTGGAGGAACACAGATGGGCGGGGAGCAGGAAACTTTCCTGTTCCCCGGCCTGCTGTGTTCCTCCAGCTCCACACCGTCTTGTCTCCTCCCTCTCCCTGCACTTTTTTAAGCATGTTCAATTAGTCCCTTTTCCAGATAATTATCCCTTGACCTTTCAGAGGCTTTTATGGACCTGACTTCCAATCCATGACAAAATTCCCACCTACCCTCCATTCAAAAAGTCGCATTTCTTTCCTGTTCAATTTCAGCGACAGGTTTAAAACATAAGCAGTAGGGCCCACTGACAGCATCAAAGCTCCCGATTTCAGCCACCTCAGGGATTCCCCAAGAGATACCATGGTAAAACAGCTGTCCTCACTCCATTCAATCAAAGCAAGCTCCCCACCAGTGGAACCTCGAAAAGGCGTCTGGATTTTCAGCGATTCAGACTGAGAACAAAGGGGGATTTTTCTGTAGACAGCAGGGAGGGATCAGCATGTTCTGCCCAGAACGAGAGTCAATTGGGATTTTCTTGTTGTGAAGCAGGGAGCAGAGAGGGATCAGTACATTCCGATTGTTTAGCATCCATAGATCGGAAAAAAACAAACCCGAAACCTTCAGAGCTGCTGAAAGCAGGGATTGCCTGGGGTTTGAATGAGAGGAGTGAGACTGAACTCCAAGGAACAGCAGGAAGGCGGTTGATTCAAAATCCAATTCCCGACCATCGCTCCCTCACCCAATACAAACTGATCAACCTCAACATCGACAGCTCCCGGTCAAAGCCAGATTGAAATCCATAGTGCACTCACTCTTTTGCAAAAGCATATTCTTGCGGAGACAAATAGGAAGGCTCTGCCTCGAGGCGGGATTTCTCTTTCTCCAGGATATGAGGGAAGAACTTCTCAATCTAAGAATTATAGAAAAAAAAACACAGCTTATGTCCTCTGGACAACTTAAAATTAGAAGCAAACTTTCAGGCAAAAGATCCAGTTCAGAACTGAGAGGCACTGGTCCTGGCTGCGCAATCTGATTAATTGTCCAGAGGCTTACACTGAAATCTCACGCAGCACTGGGGAGTCTTAAGTTGGGAGAATTAATTTATCCAAAATCGAACGCAGGTCTTGTTGGATTATGGTAACAGCAGATTCTGTCAGGGAAAGCCATCCTTATCTGGTCTGGACTACACTCCAGACTCATTGCAATATGGTGAACTCTTCAGAGGTGCCTGAAATGGCCATGTGAGCTGCTCAGCTGTACCAAACCGCTGCACTGTGGGCTGCCCCTACACTGCGTGGACTGCAATGTCCAGTTCATCACCACCTTCTCTGGGGGCAAAGAGATATGAGCAAGAAATGTTGGCTCCACCATGCACATCCACACACACACATTTATATAAAAAACACACTAAAAACACCATTCACCCCTCCCTCAAAGTGTACAGGAGAAGCACAGTGTTCATTGGGCGCACTAACCCCATCATATCC
The DNA here is from genome assembly GCF_030684315.1 of Stegostoma tigrinum. Taxonomy (NCBI): domain Eukaryota; kingdom Metazoa; phylum Chordata; class Chondrichthyes; order Orectolobiformes; family Stegostomatidae; genus Stegostoma; species Stegostoma tigrinum. The sequence continues at coordinate 15,623,948 of NC_081393.1, forward strand.
GGTCATGTCCCCAACTCACGTCCACAAGCCAAAGCCTTAATGGATTTTGAATGGACTCACAGAGCTCTCCTCCCTCCCATTTCGTGCTTTGGGGTGGATCGTGTACCTTCTGCAAACGGGATCGCAAGTAGCTGCTGAGGACGTAGCGAATTCTCTCAGTCTCCATTCGGTGGGCGGTGACTTTCAGATCTCCCTTCCTCGCTCGCTGTAGGTTCTGTTCCTGCGAATAGGATTGAAAGGTAGGTATGGTGAACCACCAGAACCCTCGGTTTAAGGCACATAAAGCCTGTCCTTCTACTTTGGCTAAAGGCAGCCAAAACAAAGAAGATCTAAACACTTGGGTCACGGCCTCAGTTTTGCAGATCTTCATAGTTGGGATATAATTTGGACACACAGGGTTAAAAATCCCAGTCTGTCCTGTTAATCCAGGTCAAATTACAGAGACAGCCTGGGTCTGCATGTGCTCCAGCTGCTTTGCACATATTCAAATTACTGTATTCGGTCTTCATTCACAATTCAGGAAAAACAATGTCTTACCCTGCACTGCGTTTCAATCCTCTCTGAGGTTTTCACTACATCTGTCAGTTTTTACAAATGGATCGTGGTCTTGGATGGGACTTGCCTCACTGATTTTTTTAAAAAGGTGTCACAAGAGAGTTGTTACAGTCCTCTGCCATACAGCTGCTGTCACATTGAGAACACAACCAGCACCCGATTGTGTCATTCGGCCCACTGTACTGACACTGGCTCTGTCGTGAAATTCTCCAGTTTTAGACTCAGGCTATGCTCTTTCACCTCAAGCCCTGCAGATTCCTTTCTCTGTTTAAGCAGGAGTGCAGAGAGAAATCTGAGAACTACAGACCTGTGAGCCTGACTTCAGCGGTAGCTAAGCTGCTGGTGGCGATTCTGAAAGGTAGGATTTACATCCATTTGGAGATGCAAGAAATGACTGGGGATAGTCAGCATGGTTTAATGCGAGGGAAACTGTGTCTCACTAATTTAAGTTTTTTGAGGAAGTAACTAAGAAGATTGATGATGGCAGAGCAGTAGATATTGTTTACTTGGACTTTAGTAAAGCCTTTGACAAGGTTTTGCATGATCAACTAATTGGAAAAGTTATATCACATGAGATTCAGAGTGAGCTTGTCAATTGGAATCAAAATTGGCTTAATGTCAGGAGACAGAGTGGTGGTGGAGGGTTGTTTTTCAGACAGGGGGCCATGACCGGTGGTGTTCCACAGGGATCAGTACTGGGTCCACGTTTATTTGTCATTTATAGAAATGATTTTAAAGAGAATATAAAAGGCATCTTAAGTAAGTTTGTAGATGACACTAAAATTGGTGGTATAGTGAACAGTAAACAGGGTTATCCGAGATCACAAAGCAAGCTCGGTCAACTGGGCCAATGGGCTGAGGAATGGTAGATGGATTTTAACTTGGATAAATGCGAGGTATTGCACTTTTGGGCAGGACTTGTACAAATAATAGTAGGGCCTTGAGTAGTGTTGTAGGACAGAGGGATGCAGGTACATAATTTTTCAAAGCTCGCGTCACATGTACACATGATGGTTAAGGTGTTTAGCACAGCTGACTTCATTGTTTATGGTCTCCCTGTTATAGGAAGGATGTTATTGAGCTGGAGAGCGTTCAGAAGAGATTTCTCAGGATGTTGTCGGGAATGGAAGGTTTGAGTTATAAGGAGAAGCTGGATCGGCAAGGCCTTTTTTCACTGGAGCATAGGAGGTTGAGAGGTGAGCCATGACTGCAAAGTTGCGATTACCGTGAACCACTTTGCACTCAAAATGATTGGAACAAGGTCAGCCAGGTGGACCTCACAGAATATGACCTAGCTGACAGACATATACAGGAGTTTTAGGCATTCTGCTCACTCTAGGAGCTGGCTCTGAGCTAACCGGCTCAGTGTCATATACTATGCACGTGTAAATGAATGGTGACTTGGTGGTGGGATACTGGCCTTTGCGGAGTTAATTGCGTTATCCAGGACGTTGGGGAACTCTTGCTCCCCCTTGCTTTCACCATGTTGACATTGTAACCAGTCAGAATTGACATGCCAACTGATCAACTCCCTTTTCTCCCAAAAAAAGAAATCATTATGACTGTTTGAAACTCGGCATTCTGGCATACGTCCTGATGACTTGAGTAACTCAGCAAAAATCAATTTCTGCACTGCCAGGTAACTCCAGGACAGCAAATCGTTATCATCTCATTTGGCAGGGAAATCAGATTCTGGTCGTGCCCGTCAATCGCAAATTCAAAACTGCACCGAACAGGTGTCACCTCCTCTCCCCCAACGAAAAATACAAAACTGTTACCATGTGATCCAGCTGTTCCATGACACACTCCACAATTTCAGCCTTATGTTCAAGAAGGTCAGGGGAAAATTTCTCATTCAGCCACGCCTGTATAGAGATGAAAGACAGGCACGGACAGTAACTGTAAGAGGAGCAGACACAATCCCAAATTGAATATCACAGAGCGATCAAAACCTAGACTGCAGACAGATACAGTATTATTGTTTTACATATCAGGTATATTGATTCAATTTATGATTGTCACATGTATTGAGATACAGCAAAAAATACTGGTTAATGGGAGTAACCGGACACATCATAACTTCCATAAGTACATCAGGATAATCGAACATAATATAGTCCATGACCCCATTACTACCTCACTTTCTACACCCTCTGCAAAGTCTGAATGCGTGAAGATAGCACACCACCAAACACTGGAATCAATGTGAGATGTACAATTAAGTCTAGGAATTCCTGAGATAAATCTGACAGAGAAAACTCTCAGCCTCTGCTGTGCAGGGACAGGGTGGTCTCAGGAACAAACCAACAACAAGTGTCTACCAGCGAAAGGGATGCGTTGAAAACAAAATTCACAGGGTGTGGGTGTCACTGGCCGGGCCAGCATTTATTCACAGGCCTCGAGGTGGGTGTGAACCGCCTTGTTGAACCACTGGAGCCCATGGGGTGTAGGGGACGGTGCCCTCAGGGAGGGAGTTCCAGGGTTTCAGCGACACTGAAGGAACGGCCGATATGTTTCCCAAAGTCAGGGGGGAAATGAGGGGCTCAGAGGGTGAACCCGCTTGGGGGGCTGTTCCCATGTACCTGCTGCCCCTTGTCCTTCTGGATGGAAGTGGGTGGTGGGTTTGGAAGGTGCTGCCTGAGGGGCCTCGGTGAGTTGCTGAGGTCCATCTCGTAGACAGTACACACTGCTGTGACTCTGAGTGCTGGGGGTGGGGGAGTGGGATGGTTGAGGATGTGGCGCCAATCGAGTGGGGGGGGGGTTGCTCTGTCCCTGATGGTGTTGAGCTTCTCGACTGTTGTTGGAGCTGCCCCCATCCGGGGCGAGTGGGGGGTATTCCATCGCCCTCCTGACTTGTCGATGGTGGGACAGGGTCTGCGGGGAGTCAGGAGGAAAAGCCCGTGCTCAGTGTGGGATCTTACTGTGCAGCGACCAAGGCCTAACCCCACCTTCCCCCCTCACCTCCTCCAGCTTTGCAATGAGCTGCGCCGGGGTCAGGATCTCCTCCTCTTCCTCGTCGTCAAGGCCCTCTCCACCCACCATCACCTCCACGGACATGGTCACTCACGCAGACCCGAGGCTTCAACTGCAAACTCCCGCCACGGCCGCGACGTTTGGCGTCATCGCGCACGGGACCCGCCCCCATCGTTTACGTCACCGCGCAGCCCGACGCCTCGTGGACCCGCCTCCTGACTGACATCCGGACACACGTCCCGAACGCGGTAACCTCACCGCACCGCGAGGACGCCCGCTTCGCCGAACGTCTGACGTCATCGCGCAGACAAGGCCGCGTCCCCCACGCCGAACCCCTGTGACCATTGGAATCGTCGCCATCTTTCTTCCAGGCGGATGTAGCTGTCTGCAGCCTGACGAAGGGAAACTAGTCCAGCCCATCCCATTGCATTGTCCTTAAGTTTGTGTGTTGTTTTCCTTCGATTTGTTATCCCCCTGAACGTGACTGAATTGTGAATTTTTTTTAAAAAAACATAGAAAACTTAACTGTGTATCGACTTTTGTTTCTCTAAAACACTTCACGGTCATGCCGTGGGGGAGTGCAGGTTCAGATTTCTTTGGAGTGACAGGGAGACGGGGTAGTGAAGAAGGCGATGGTTCGCTTGTCTTTATCGGTCAGTGCATTGAGGAAAGGATAGACAAACAGGAGGCCAGAAGAACACAACAAGCCAGGCCCTCAGTCCTGAAGAAGGGTAATATCGGAAATGTTGACTTCTCCTTTCGTCCAGCTGCTGCCTGGCTTGCTGTGTTCTTCCAGCCTCCTGTTTGTCCACCTTGGATTCCAGATTCTAGTTTTTTTGTCTCTAACCATTGAGTATAGGACTGGGGGTGTCATGTTGCGGCTGTCCAGGACATTGGTTTGGCCACTTTTGGAACACTGCATTCAGTTCTGGTGTCTGTGCTGCAGCCAGTTGGACCGAAGGTTTTGTTTCCGTGCTGTACAGTTCTTCGGTTTTCTGATCACAACCTGATTTTCTGTAACCCTTCACCCTGAAATCTTAGGACAGGGTGACAATGAGAACCTTATTCCTCAAGTGATCTTTCAGCCAGTGGATAACTTTGCTGCTCATTAAATTAGGTCAAATTTGACATTATTCAATAATGTATATGGAGAGTGAAGAGAATTTTAGCAGAAGGAGCAGGCTGCAAATTATTATCTGGAATGTAGTGTCTCGAAGATAGAGAGAAGGTTCCTTTGATTCTTACAATGGCCATGAATGCAGGAACATATCCTCAATTGTGCCTAAGCGCAATCTCCTTCCTCAGTGTTTTAATACAGCTGTTTGCATTAAAACCTTACCCAAGTGGTTATGCATCATTCCTCACTGTGGAAAATGAATACGAGTACATTGCCCTTTGTTGCTATTGGCCACAGGCAATGACAGATTAGATTAAGAAGTAGACTGTCTCTGGCACTATGCAAACAAAAAGGATCATTTCTGTAATAGTCACATTTACAGTTCACCATTTCTCAGTGCTAACCTGTCCACTTTTCCTACAATAGTCAACATGAAACTTGGAAATAAACCACAGAAAAGTAAAATTCTGAAAATCCAGTCTTAAACCCTTTCACAAATGACCTTTTGGCATTAAAAATTAACACATTCAAATATGGAATCTTGAATTATAATTGCTGTTGGAGACTTGCCAAATGCAAAACTGAAAAAATCTCCCATTTTTAATCTATTCCTTTTGCCTATGTTCATCCATCCTTAGTTAGGCAAAAGGGAGATTCTGAATGCAAATCAATATTGTTTGGGAACCATTACAGTTAATTTTTATTTCGGTACTAGTGTATTACAAAGTGATAATTTCAGATAAAACCTTAGTATTATGGTCACGGATAAAGTGATTATAATGCTTGCTTGACCTTTAATGGCCAGCTGTCCAGTGCGTATGATCGATTTGCCAGACTCTTTTGTTAAGTACAGATTAAATGCTTATGTCTCTTTAGACACCACATCCTAGCTCACTGTCCTTAAATGCCACTCTATTTCAGCTTGGGCCTATCTTTGCAAGGTCAGAGAGGTGCTGTTCCCCCATGAAGGTCTGTCATCGAACGTCATCTTCCCTGTGCATACCTTCCTGTCTCCATCAAGAATAGGTTTTGCAAGTGGTTTCCTTGTAGAATCCTTACTGTGTGGAAGCTGGCTGTTTGGCCCATCAAGTCCGCAGGAAGAACATCCCACCCAGACCCCACCGTATCCCTGGCCTGTGCAGCCCTGGACACTACAACATGACCATTCCATATAACCTGCACATCATTGGAGTGTGTGAAGGAAGTGGCAGAAACCCCATGCAGACACAGGAAGAACATATAAACTCCACGTAAAGGGTGGATTCGAACCTGGGTCCCTGGCACTGTCAGGCAGCAATACTAACCACTGAGCCACTGTGCCGCTCCTGAGTCAGCTTCTCCGGTTCTTGAGTAGATTTGTAGCTCAGGTTGTGAATGCTGTGGTTCGTTCACTCGCTGAGCTGCTTCATTACTTAGCAGATGTTTCATTACCCTAAGCAGCAGACAGATTTAAGGTGATCGAAGATCCTGTAGCTCAAGCATTTTCAACAACTATAGGTCTCATTTTTTCCCTTAGCTCTACTTTCAAGATCCTTGCTTTCGTTTTCAATCCCTCTTGAGTCAGTAGTTGAGGAAACCCTGCTTAGTCTGGTGCATCTGCCACTAAATCCATCCCCTTCCACTTCCGAGACTTCAAGCACAGCCTGTCCAACGATCCATTTTGGAAACTAATTCTTCACCTGCTATCACTATTTTTTTTAAACAAGTAATTAGACTGGAGCTGCAGATGAACAGCTAAAAACTGTTTCGAGACAGTCAGAACTGCCGATGCTGGAGTCTGAGATAACACAATGTGGAACTGGATGAACACAGCAGGCCAGGCAGCATCGGAGGAGCAGGCAAGCTGACATTTCAGGTCAAGGTCCTTCTGCAGAAATGAAGGGCTGAAAACTGTTGATGTATCTGTTTACGGGATGTCTTCTAAATGCATAGAGAAGGGTTGAGAGTCAACTATATTGCTGCAAGTCCGGAGTCACACGTCAGCCAGACTGGGTAAGGATGGCAGTTTCCTTCCTTAAAGGACATCAGTGAACATGATGAGTTTTTGTTCATCATCAACGGACAATGGTTTGACTTGATTTATTGTTGTCACATGTACCTAAGCACAGTAAAAAGTTTTGTTTGCGAGCAGTAGGGGCAGATCGTAACATACAGACCACAGGGTGTTCAAACAAAGCATGGCATACAGGGTTACAGCTGTATAGGAGTGCACCGAAACACATTAGATTTGAAATTGGGGAGGTCCATTCAGCAGTCTAATAACAGCAGGGAAGAAGCTGTTCTAGAACCTGTTGGCATGCGTGTTTAAGCTTCTGTATCTTCTGCCTGACAGAAGAGATTGGAAGAGAGTAGAACTGGGGTTGGGATGTGGCGGGGGGCAGGGGGGTCTTCAATAACATCAGCTGCCTTTCCACAGCAATGAGAAATGTGGATGGGAGTCCATGGGTAGAAGGTTGGCTTCTGTGATGGTCTGGGCTTGCACACCACCTTCTGGTGTTTCTTATGGTCCTGGACGGAGCAGTTCCCATTACCAGGCTGTTATGCACCCGGACAGTGTGCTTTCAATGGTGCATCTGTGAATGTTGGTGAGGGTCCTCACGGACATGCTGAATTTCCTGAGCTGCCCGAGGAAGACGAGGTGCTGTTTTGCTTTCTTGACTGTCGCCTCTATGTGGGAAGTTCAGGACAAATTGTTGGTTATCAACGTTCGACATTAGATTAGATCTTCAGTCCAGCTTCTGTAACTGAACTAACATATCACTAGCTGCCATAGTCGGATTTGATCCCTTGTCCCCAGAGCATTCGTTTGGAGGGTCTGGATTGCAAAGACATTACCACTGTTCTTCTTTAAACAAATTACAGAATGCAGCCAGAATGTTTTGAACATAATTTGTCCAGATGCCCCACAGTGGTCAGATCACTACAAACACAAGCCAGTACCAAAGGAAAACAACCCCACTTTATTCGGAACGAAACTGCAATCAGCTTTAATGCTAAACATACTCTCTTTTATCCCATTTGGCCCCTTAATGTTACAACACTTTTTTGGGGATGTCTCTGTCCAGGATCACTGTTGCCTTTTACATTCGGCTCACGTCATCAGCACCAGGCTGCTGTGTTTGCCGTGTCCTCGTGATTTCAGAGTTTCACTTGGCCAATGCACTCAGCATCCATTGCTGTTTGACCAAGTTAGCAATTTATCAGCAGCCTCCTGGCCTGCTAAAAACACAATCTAATCCAAAAACAGCAGAGGGGAGAACAACCAGCCCCTTCCCTGGCACGCATCGAGACTAAGATCTTGGATCTTGACCGTCGGGGACACCAACCTCTGACCACCGACACACCTGCACACCACGTCCCCAGAGATCACAGGGGTCTCAGGCTGAAGTTCAAGCTGAGGAACAACAGCAGGTTTTATATGAAATACTAAGCAGGGAGTGCAACCACAAACCTTGTTTTAGACTGTGAAATATCAGGTGTAAGTGAAAAAGAGGCCTGATCCTTCCCAGATCATGTTATTAAAGTCATTCACCCCCTCCACATTGACCAAACCCACCCCCAAGGGCTAAATGAGGACACTTACAGGAGTAAGCACTTAACATATTTTTTTAAAAAAAGTCTTTATTTCTATTTGAAAAAGTACATGAATATTGTACAATGTCAAGTTCTTGAACAAAACACATTCAATGCAAACAGACGATCACAAGAGCACGTGTCACGATGACTTCAGACAAGCAGCAGGTTTAGAAGGATGGGGTGGAGAGGGAAGTGGGTCCTTCCTGGGATGTTCTCCGCGGGGTTCAGTGTCTACGCTACTCAAGACAAAGACAAACAACAAGCCACATAAATACCGCTCAGTGCAGTCTCGGTCCTGCCCAGATAATGCTCTCTGACGCTCAGAGCTGACAACGTTCCCCCATCTTCCGGCTCAGCACTGGCTCTTTCTGGGCCTGCCATTCACGGGGGTCACACACTCACTGAGTCTCTCCAAAGGAGCTCAGAACTGCCACCTTCTGGTTACAACTGGCTCTTTCCGATGGCAAATATCAGAGAGTCCCACCGGGACAGGGCGATTCTTCATCCTGAAGGAGCCAGGACTGAAGCTTCTTACCCACCAACTTTCTTCAAAAGTTAAAAAAAAATCACTCCGTACTGTCCTCCCAAAGTTAAAAAAACAAGATACAGAATTCTCCAAGATCACCTGTTTCCCAGATCCCAAACATATCGAGGGCGCAGTGTGTTCTTGACGGTGACCTCCCCTTGTCTTGCCCCCACAAGCTGAGGGAGAGAGATTCGATGGTGCTCACCACTCGCTCAGTGCAGGCTCTCACTGGGCAGGTTCGAGCAAGGCTGAGCCTCTCTGAGGCGGAGCAGTAGCAGCACCGCTGCCTCGCAGACCTGGATATGAGAGACACAGAGAGACACACACGGAGTTTCAAATACCTTGTACGTGGTCAGGCTCTGGGACTTAGTGCCATCAGGAGACGGGGTGGGTGGAGTTGGTGGCGATGGGTACGTGGGGGAGGGTGGTGTATGGTGGAAGGAACCTCCCAAGAGACTTCAGTGACCTCCCACCAACATCTGCTACCAGTTCCCAATCACTGAGATCTGCTGGTGCCTTGAGATCTGAGAGCATTAGCAAGGCAACAGGCGGCAGATACAGAGACAGTCACGGTGGTGGGCACAGGGTTGTACGTGTGTGTACATGTTTGTTTTTGTGTCTCCCGTGTGCACGAGAGATTGTGCGCATTGTCCATATCTGTGTGTCAGTACGCACCCTGGGTGAGAAAGCAGTGTGTATATGTCAGAGAGAGAGAGAGGGGCGCGTGCGTGCAAGAACAAGATAGTCTGTATGTACACATGTGAGAGAGCACATCTCTGTACGTGTATGTACGTATGAGACAGAGAGAGAAAGAATGTGTGGGTGGTGTATGTGCGTACAGGCAATGCACACAGCCTCCCCAGGGAGACATGAGCACCTCCCGGTCCCACCCACCCAATACCAGCTGACTTACCAGGATCAGAAAGTGAGAGCTTACTGAGCGCAGTGTCCAGTTGCTCTTCCATCACCTCAGGCTCGGCCTGTGCCGGTTTAACGTCGAGTGTCCCGGGCAGCGCAGGCACATCTGGGAGCAGAACAGTCTCGTCTGCAGGACTGTCCAGGAGAGCATTCAACTCAGCTTCCAGTTCATCGGTATCCACAGCTTCTGGGCCACAAAAGACAAAGCCAGCAGTTAACATACAAAGGAGGCATCGTTCCCAAATGGTGGGTGGGACTTAGGAACAGGGACCCATTCAGGCTTTGGCATCTGTATTTATACTCTACAAGTTCACGCTGATCTGGTCGGGGGTCTCAACTCCTATCTCCTGTTCGGGCCCTTGTACACTGCCTAACCAATGTAAAATTAAACACTGTCTCGGATAAGTACCAAGGCCCAGACCTCACTACCTTCTGGACTGGAGAGCAGCTGCAGTAAAACCTCGCGACTTTTATACTCCACTCCCTTTCAAATGAACATCGCCCCCCGAATTTCTCTTTGTAACTCCTTAGCGCAGCTACGGACTAGCTTGTTGTGATATCTGTGTAGGATACCGATATCCTTCTGAACTGCACGGTTGAGCGGTCTGTCGCCATTTGAAAGTCACACTCATTTTCAATTCCGCCTCAGACATGACCAGCTACATATTCCCACCACATCCTGCCACGTTTCTTACTCAAGCCCTCTTTATAGGCCTTCTGCCTCCTCTTGACAGCTTACTTTCCTCAGTAAATGTAGCTCCCACCCATTCAGCCCCTTCATCCAAGTCATTGGTCCAGATTGGAGATATTGGAGGTCCCCATCACTGAGCCCTGGCACACTGCTCAGGTTGGTATGGGAGGAGTCATCCCTGCCTACTAACTGTTTGCCAATCAAACTGTGCTTCTGTGTTTACACCCTCGCCCACCCGATGCCCAAGGTGTTGCCTTAAACACCTCGTTCAAAGTGGAGTACACTGTATTGGAGAGCAGAGGTTGACAGTTTACTGCTCCTGCTGTCTCTACGTTCCTATGATGGGCTGAAAGAATGGTCTCTTTTCACACCGGAAGTAACAGAATCCCCCTTTCCTTTCCCAATCCCGAATCCTGGACGGAGCGGGATGAAAACCTCACTTTTTCTTGGGTGACAACACTACCAAGCAAACAGTGAAATCATGACTTTCACACAGCCGTGGTGACTCTGCCCGATCCCAGTAAAAATTTGCCACATCTAACTTGCTCTCTTTCCTTTAACAATCTTAGCCACAGAGGAGACACTCATGGATTTACTGAGCTCAGGCAACCAAGAGCTGCTTTCATCGTTTGATGTCTTAAAGCAGGACCATTCCCACTCCCAAGGTGTAAACGTGTCCTCATCTTGTGCAGCCGTTTGAATGAACATGGCATTAAACAACCCACTACACCAAATGCAGATTCCCACCTGGGGCAAGGCAGACCAGGGTAGTGAGGGGGGCTCCTGGATAGGTACGTCTCTGGTTCAAGACAGATGGGGATAAGGCTGTGTCAAAGGCATTACCACCCAACACAATCGCTGTGTACTCACGCCCGAAGGGTTAGCCGCAGTGCGGGGGTGGAAACTGATTGACAAGACAGACACAGCGGATGGTTCCACAACTCACCCATAGCATCCAGATTTTCACCAGCAAGGGTCTGGTTAATGTCATCCTGCATATCACAGAACTGAGGGAGGAAAGACAGAGAGAGACGGTTAAATACCAATAGCTCAGATCACTGGGAGATTGAGTCGGACCCCTGTCTGGCCTGACCAAAGACACAGTCAGATCCCATTCAGTCTGACCAATTAGACAACGGGCCCCAACTCCACCTTCCATGCTCTCGACACCTTCAGGGCTGACCCTAGTTTCCTGGCCTTCGAGGACTCACTGGCTATTTGCCTGGAGTCTGATCACTCACAGGACCCTGCCATCCAGGCTCCAAACCTCCCCCACACTGGGACCTCCATCTTCCTGCTGCTGACCCAGCCTAAAGGGCAGCTCCTTTCCCAGCTGGAAGTCCCCTTCTTCCAGATCCCTCAGCCTGTATTTGTCCAGCTACACAGGATCGGAGTGGGCTGTGGCCATCAACGGGACTGCAGCCTTCCTTCAGCATCGTTATCCCATTACAAACTGTTGCAATGGGTCACACCGTGACCCCCATTCCCCCTCACAACACCGTCCCACCCCCCAGACCCTGAGACGGGGTGGGGGGGGGGGGCGCGGTAGATGTCCCATTTGAAGCTGCCCTACCTGTTCAATCTGGTCCATCAGCTTCTCTACCTTCGCCACACTCACATCCTTCATGGACTCTCTCAAGGCTCCGAGCCCAGCCTGATAGGCCTCCACGACCTGCACGAGGAAGGAGTCACGTAAATGCAACCTGCTGCTGTTGGACAGTTCAGTTGGACAGAACCGTGAGGACCAGAACCAGAGGTTTACCAGGTCTCACGGACTACAGCGCAGACGGAGTGAGGCGACTGTATCCTCACAGCAGCAGTTCATTCAAAATTACAGGTACAAAGTCTAACCAGCGAGAGGGAGGGGGATGGGATGAATGGGGTGAGAGGGAGGCGGTAGCAATGCAATGAGAGAAGGAGACCAAGAATGATTGAGAGTGAAGAATGACTGACGCTCTCCGTACCGTTTTGTCTGTCTGCGAGGAGTAAATACGATCAAGGATGACCTGAATGGTATTGAGTTTGGCTTCGATGCTCTCCAGCCGTTTTTCGGCTCTCCTCCTCGTTCTCAGAGACTTCAGGGCCTGCACCACAAACAACAGGAACATTTATCCCAGCAATTCCCACACTCACCAACCACCCCCCACTCACAGCGTTCCTGGGGAGGCCCCGGGCCGAGGTGCAGGGGGAGCTGCATTGACACACAGTAAGATCGCAAGCACGCAGCGAAATGCTCTGTCCGGTGGGCGGCTGGCGAAGCGATCGTACGCATGGGATCCTGGGGATACCGGCAAACACCAGCACGGTCAGCAGCTTAAATCTGCTGGAGGAGACAACTTCGAACACTCTTCACTCACCAAGTGCTTTTTGCCAGCTTTTAGGCGACTCCTTGCATCCTCGTTGTATCTGGAAACAGAAAAGATGTGTTTGAGTGAACTATCGCACTGCTCCATCTCTGCTTCAGGAAATCTTCTCCCTCTCTTCCCCCCCCACATCATACCCACTCCCTTCCATCCCACTGTCTAGAGTGGTACTCTATCCACCCACATCTCAGGGGAACCCCATCAGGACGACGTTACATGCCCTCGGCCCCTGCCCAGGGTGGAAATGACTGGAATTTTCCAAAACCGCTTCCTTAGTAAATTGCCTTTCCTCAGAATCCCTGTCTCGGAAGGTGCTGATCCAGTGTTTACTGATGTAAAAATTGATCCACCCTGCCCCACCCCCACTTTCGCTCTCATCTCTTCCACATCCTGCATTACTCTCCCGCTCCCCCCAGGGGGGGTCTGTGTTCAATCGGAGTGCCAATGGAGACAAGACAGCTCAGCAGACCCTCATCTGCCCCGCTGCTTTACTAGAATCTTTCGTTTGGTTCCACAATCCCTTTCACCCACCTCATTTGTTGGAGACAAGCAATTTCAGACTTCGTTTCGCAACTGAAACATCAAATCTCTGACTGCTCTACTGAGAGTTCTCACATACCTCTCCACCTCCTGGGACAGGGTGTCCACTTTCTGGGACAGCATTTTCTCACACTTGACCAACTGGTACACACCCACATCAATCTCGGTCACTGCTGAAACTCTGTTTGTCGGAGAATGGCTGAACTTGACGATCTGTAACAACAGGTTTAGAGCCAACAGCCAGTTTGGAGCATAGTCCTGCAGGTTCCCATGCACGAGGCTGCTCTGTCAACCAAACACTGCTGGGGGAAACACTGGGAATGGTGCTCAGAACCAATCAAAATATCATACGATGACTGTCAGCGATTACCAGGACAGTGCACAGGAAGCTTTACTCTGTATCTAATCTTGCACTGACCTTGTCTTGGGAGCGTTTGATGGAGATGCTGTAGAGAGAGCTTTACTGTCAGTTGTAATGAGTAGAGGCAGCTTCACCCTGTATCTAACCCTATGCTGCCTCTGCCCAGGTCGAGGTCACAATGCATTCGCTGAAATTACTTTCCATGTGATGATACAATGACTTTAAGAGTTATATGGTGTCCTGGTCTTTATTTTAATGAAGAGAGGCTGAGACAGAGGTGATGACTGGTCTGTTACAAGCCAATTATGTAAACAGTTTGGGAGGCTTTGGGTTTTGCTTTTAAAAACTTGGAACAATAGAAGCAGCCTGGCTGAGTGGGGTGAAACTCTCAAAAGAACCAGGGTTTCAGTTTAACTTTCCGCAGCTGTGGGGTTTAGAAGCTGCTACCCATCTCTCCCTGCTACATCACAACACTGGAGGTCTGAGTTTGCTCTTAATATTCTTTCTTTCCTCCTGGACTAGAGAAACATCATCCGTGAGACAATCTATTTTGCTGAATTAGCCTTTGCTAAGGGTGTGTTTTTGGAACGTTGCTGTAAATACATATTATCTTGCTCAGTATTTTGATGGAGTTGCAGCCAATGTAACTGTTTATTCCTACTTGGCCTATATTTTAACTACATTGTAAAAACAAAGTGTGTTTTGCTTCAAGCCTGATAGTTTAATTACAATCGAAAACACAATGCCTTACGCTTTTAAATAAAGTTGTAATCTAGGCTATATTTTACCATGTATTTTGAAGGGGTTTAGACTAGTCCATGACAAGGATCGATACAAAATTCATCAAGAAACAGACATAAATGGCAAACGTTATGAACTAAACCAGCGCAGTTATACCGCACGGAATGGCCAGTAACATTTAGGGTGATATTTCATCCGACTGCAAGGGTCTGTGCGGATAACTGTGCGTTAGTTTCTGTGGAGGTACAGTTGGGAGCTTAGTATTTTACTCACACACACACACACAATGTGGAAGGTTCAGACACGAACAAAGAGGGCTATAGACAAACATATAGAAAAAGCATGTCGGGGATAGTGTACTCAGATGGACAGAAAGTTGGTTATCAGATCAGAAACAAACAGCAGGAATAAATGGGTCTTTTTCTGAACTGGGGGCCCGCAGGGATTAGTGCCAGGGACCCCAGTTAGTCACCATACATACTAATGATTTAGATGAGGGAACTAAATGTAATCTCTCAAAGTGTGCAGAGAACGCAGAGCTGGGTAGAAGGGTGAGCTGTGAGGAGGGTGCAGTGACATTACAGTGTGATTTGGACAGGCTGATGCAAACGCATGGCAGATGCAGTTTCACGTGGATCAATGCGAGGTTCTCCAGTTTGGTCGCAATAATCGGAAGACAGATTATGGTTTGAATGGCTGTAAATTGAGAGAAGGCTATCTCCACCAAGACGCGGGTGTCCCTCAGACGCCAGTCACAGAAAATCCATGTTGCAGCAGCAGTGGGTGGTAAGGAAGGCCAACGGGATGTTGCGCCCCTTCACTGCGAGAGGATTGGAGTGCAGGAGCAGGGATGTCTCTTTGCAATGGGACAGGGAGAGACTGCACCCTGCAGTATTGTGTGTGGGAGGTTTGGGGTCTCGCTGTCTGAGGGAGGAGGTTCTGGTGATGGAGGAAGTGCAGCAAAGGTTTCCCAGATTAATTCCTGGCATTGCAAGGCCTGCATGAGGACAGGCTGAGTTGGTTAGGATCATATTTGCTGCTGTATTGAAGAATTGGGCAAGGGAAATCTCATCAAAAACTACAAATTTTGCAGAGGGCAGAGACAGGAAAATGTTGGGGCTGGGGAAGTCCAGAACCAGAGGTCACTGCTTCAGGAGAAAGAGTAAGCATTTGAGGACTAAGATGAGGAGAAATTCCTTCATCCACAGAATCTATGGAATTCATTGCCACAGAAGGAGTGGTTGAGGCCAAAACGTTGAATGTTTTCAAGAAGGAGGTAGATAGTGCTCTAAAACAAAAACAAGAAGTTGCTTGGAGAAACTCAGCAGGTCTGGCAGTATCTGTGCAGCGAAAGCTGTTGAAGTTGTTGAAGAGTCACGCGGCTGGAAACGCTAACTCTGCCTTCTTCCCACAGGTGCCGGGTCTCTCCAGCAGTTTCCGTTTGGATTTCTGGTCTCCAGCGCGAGGCAGTTCTTGGCAATATGGTCGATCCAGCTCTTGTGGCGAAAGGGAACAACAGGAGCGGAGGATGTGCAGGAAACGAGCTCAACTATCAGACTGAATGGGAGAGGAGGCTCGAGGGGCCGAACGGCCTACTCCCACTCCTATCTTCTACGTTTCGATGCGCTGCTGCGTGGTACATGTGCTGAAACCGCGCCCCCCCCACCAACACCAGCTGCTCAGGTGCAGTTGTGGGATGTGCACTCACCTTATCGCCATCAATCTCAGTCACCATGACCCGTTTCTCTCTCTGCAGTTGCAACAGACACAGGTAGAAGGTCTTCTCATCTCTGCACACAGCCTGACACATCTCCTGCAGCTGTACAAAGGAAACCACCGAATGCGAAGTCTGCAGGTGACTCTGACAGAGCTGATAAACCTCAGCGGCCTTTTCCTGGATAGGATAGGGTGGCAAAGTCTGACAGTCAGAGCTCGGTCGCTGTGGTTACAAAGTACAGACTGCAAACTGCGCAAGGAAACAAGAAGATAAACCATTTCAGATATGACACATCACTGAGATAACAAAGTGTGGAGCTGGATGAACACAGCAGGCCAAGCAGCATCTCAGGAGCACAAAAGCTGACGCTTCGAGCCTAGACCCTTCATCACGTGTTCATCCAACTCCACACTTTGTTATCTCAGATTCTCCAGCACCTGCAGTTCCCATTATCTCTGACACATCGCCGAATTCACTGCCTCGAACCCTGTTGCTGCTTCAGACAGAGTGTTGTGGTTGTGTGAAATTTCATCCCGACGTCAGCGATCCAGTCACAGAGTCGGACAGCGTGGAAACAGACCCTTTGGTCCACGTCGACCGTGTTCCCCAAGTGAACTCGTCCCACCTCCCTGCTCCTGGCCCACATCAGATCCAAAGTTTCCTATTCAGGTGCTTATGAAAATGTCTTTTGAATGTTGTACCTGTCCCCACATTCACCACTTCCTCTGGCAGTTCATTCCACACACGAGTGACTGTGTGCAAAAAAAAGTCCCCTTATGTTTTTAAGCAAATCTTTCTTCTCTCACATTAAAAATATACACCCAACTCCTGAAATCACCCACCCTAGGCAAAAGACACCTCCCATTAACCCTATCTATACCCCTCATTATTTTATAAACCCCTGTGAGGTTACCTCCTACACTCCAGTGAAAAAAGTCCCAGCCGATCCAGCCTTTCACTTTAACTCAAACATTACATACCCACCAACATCCTGGTAATTTTTTTCCGAACCCTCTCCGGCTCATAATACCCTTTCTAAAACAGGGCAGACAGAACTGGACACAGTGCTCCAGAAAGGGCTCATTAAATGTCCTGTAGAGCCTCAACATGACTTTCCAACTCCTATATTCAAACGGACTGAGCAACGAAGACAAGAGTGCTCAATATCTTTTTAACCAACCAGTCTAGATGTGACACAAACTTCAAAGAATTATGTACCTGAACCCCTGAGTCTCTTTGTCCTACAACACTACCCAAAGCTCCTACCATTAATTGTATAAGTCCTGCCCTTGTTTGTTTTAACAAAATGAAATATCTTGCAGTTGTCCAAATTAAACTCCATCTGCCACTCCTCAGCCTACAGCGCAATTGATCAAGATCTCTTTGTAATCTTAGATAACCTACATCACTGTTCACGATGCTACCAATCTTGGTGTCATCCGCAAACTTACTAACCACGCCTCCTTTATTCTCGTCCAAACGTCAAACAAAAGTGGACCCAGCGCTCATCCCTGTTCGCTGTTTAACTCACTGATCTGAACTGGGCAAGTCACTTGTGTTAACGCTCCCCAGCGCTCTCGCTGACCAGGCTGTGTCAATACCCCTGGTAGCCAGTTTGCAAATTTGATTCCCAAGTCAGTAACATTTTAAAATTGGTCCACCGTCAGATCTGACAAAGCTGGACAGTCGGAGGAGAACAACACAGGAAATTGTAGGAGCAAAATACAGCTCAATTTTCCAGTGTACTACCCCTGGCATCACACATCAAGACCACATGGACAAAAACCACTCCAAATCTGCAGTTTGCAGCATAAATGTTACCAACATTTCAGGTGTTCATTCCAAGTACTTTTTAAAAGGTTTCCCGATTGAACTAGCCCGTCAGGCAGTGCATTCCAGATTCCCACCCCACAAAGCTCCTGCTCCAAACTTTAAAGCTATGCCAACTTCCCGTTGCTCTTCGAGTCAGGGGAAAGAGTTTTCCGTGACACAGGTTAAAAACTAGGTATGCCTTGGAGTTAATATGACCGGCTTTCTAATGCCTACACATTATGCTCGAATGATTAAACCCAGTGCAATTACAAAGTCAAGGAATAAATCAGGGCTCTGATTAAGAATTCTGAGTCTGGTGCAGTTATAATAGGTAAAAAGGGACAACGAGGAACACGTTGAAACCAACGTCAGATCAAGGATGGATTCTCACCTGAACGCGTTCGACAATAACGTAGGCATCATCAGGGGAAATGCTGCTATTTCCCAGCAGAGAGGTCAGTGTCCACTTCAGAGGCTTAATCAGAAACAAGCCCACACCCCACGCCAACCAGCCAGCATCAATACTCGTGGCAAAGCACGACTCCTTCTGGATCAGCCCTCGCCTTGGCAGAGGATGCAGAGAGGAGGACAACATAGGGTTAGAAGAGACACACACACACACACAGACGCACACGCCGACAGAGAGGACCAAAACAATTCATAAACATGACAGACTGGAAACGCTGCTTGTCGAGTGGAGACAGAGAGGCTTAGTGAGGGGAGAGGGGTCAAGGGAGTGAGATGTTTCGGGCCGGGGGAAAAGGGGACGCAGAGGGCCACAGGGGTGAGGCAGACAGGAGACAGAAAGCTACTGTGGAGGAAGAGGGTAGGGAGAGCGCTTTCAGGGTGCGTGCAAAAGGCCAGGTTCAGGAGGGTGGGAGTGAGAAGGTGGGATGGGTGACAGTGATGGACAGGCGGGACATGGCACGGCATCAGCTCAGGGCTCAACTCGTGCCGGACCCTGGGACTCACACATCAAGCCGTGCAACTGTGGAGGCAGCCTCATGTTACACTGTTGTGCCACGGGAGGCAGGGGGGCATCATGATTCTTGCACTACTGAGCCGCAGGGAGCCTCACACCACCTCCCCCAAGCTGTTTAACTGCAGGGGGCCTCACTATACACCTCCCCCACCGAGCCCCAAGCTATTGAAACATAGAGGGCTCCACAACACCTCCCCCAAGCTATTCTACCAGTTGGCCTCACAACACACCACCCCCGCCTAGCTGTTGAGTCGCAGGGGGCCTCACACTCCTCCCCCGCCAAGCTGTTGAGCCCCTCGCACATCATACTGCCCCCCACCCAGTGTTGAGCCGCAGGGGGCCTCGCACCCCACCCCCCCAACTGCTGAGCCGCAGGGGGCCTCGCACCCCACCCCCCCAACTGCTGAGCCGCAGGGGGCCTCGCACCCCACCCCCCCAACTGCTGAGCCGCAGGGGGCCTCGCACCCCACCCCCCCAACTGCTGAGCCGCAGGGGGCCTCGCACCCCACCCCCCCAACTGCTGAGCCGCAGGGGGCCTCGCACCCCACCCCCCGAACTGCTGAGCCGCAGGGGACCTCGCACCCCACCCCCCGAACTGCTGAGCCGCAGGGGGCCTCGCACCCCACCCCCCGAACTGCTGAGCCGCAGGGGGCCTCGCACCCCACCCCCCCAACTGCTGAGCCGCAGGGGGCCTCGCACCCCACCCCCCCAACTGCTGAGCCGCAGGGGGCCTCGCACCCCACCCCCCCAACTGCTGAGCCGCAGGGGGCCTCGCACCCCACCCCCCCAACTGCTGAGCCGCAGGGGGCCTCGCACCCCACCCCCCAACTGCTGAACCGCAGGGGGCCTCGCACACCACACCACACTGCCCCCCCCCCAGTATTGAACCACAGGAGTCATCACACCTCCAACCGCTCCACTACTGACCAGCAGGGGGCCCTCACACACCACAGCAACAGCCACCACCCGCCCCCCCACTATTGAACCGCAGGAGTCATCACACCTCCACCGCCCCCCCCCTCCCTCCCCAAGCTATTGAACAGCAGGGGGCCTCACACATCTCTTCCCCCTCCCCGGGCTATTGAACCGGCGGAGCCGTCACCCTGGCGCTCTCACCGGGCCATGTCCTGCAGTACAGTGTCCAGTCCCAGGGGGACAGCTCCTTTCCTGCGGAACCAGGAGCCGAGCTCCTGCGGTTTGAAGCTGATCCTCTGGCGGCGGGCGGCCTCCTGCAGCAGCAGCGGGCCCCAGAACGCGAGCTTGGTGTCCCAGTCCGAGCTGTTCACGTCCCGGCTCCGTTTGAAGGCCGAGAACAGGAACGCCATCCGCTGATCGTCCGCCCACTCCGGGCACACAGGCTCAAGCTCGGCGTCAGGCTCCGCCATCGCTCCGCTGCCCGGGCCCCTGTCACTCACCGTGACCGACAGCCGCCTTGACCATTCAGCGCCATCCGTCCCCGCCCTCCGACCAATACGATCTACAGTCCCTGCCTCTGACCAATCAGGACTATCATTCCCGCCCACGGTCCGGCTAATACCAAAGTCCCCGCCCTCCAGCCAATCGGATCCATGGTAACCGCCCACCAGGAAAAGGTACCCGCCTACCAACCAATCATGGCAACGATACCCGCCCCCCCGCGACGGTTAAAAACATTGTACCCGCCTCTGACCAATCGGACACAAAGCACCCACACCTCCGACCAACCAGAGAAAGGGTGCCCGCCCCCGACCAATCAGAGCAGCCCTACCCGTTCCCTCCACCCAATCAAAACTACCGGCCCCCTGCCCCCAGACCAATTAGAGCCAGAAGTGCCTACACCGACCAGTCAAAGCTATCTTTCCCGCCCCCGGGCCCAGGCAAGTTACGACCAATCCGAACCGAGGTGGGCAGGACCACAGTGCCTGCATTTCGCGAACGTGGCCAGCAGAGGGAGACATTGAAGTCGCTGGCACTCATACAGGCCCTTCGGCCCTCGATCTCGTCCTGGGTAACGGGACTGGAATAATTAATGATCTCACAGTTGGAGATCCTTTCGGAAGGAGTGATCACAGTCTGGTCGAATTGAAAATACAGGTGGAGCGTGAGAAGGTTAAATCCAGTACCTATGTCCTGTGCTGAAACAAAGGAGACCATGAAGGAATGAGGGAGGAGTCAGCTCAGGTAGAATGGGAGCAAAAACTTTATGATGGGTCCATTGACGAACAGTAAGAGGACTTCCAAAACGATTTTTCACAGTGCTCAGCAGAAGTATATTCAAGTGATAAGGAAGAACTGTAGGAAAAGAGGGAGCCAGCCATGGAAGTCTAAGGAAATAGGGAAAGTATCAGATTGAAGAAAAACACATACAAAGAAAAAAACAGTAGTGGGAAACTAGTAGACTGGGAACTCTTTAAAGGCCAAAGGAAAGCCACAAAAAAAAGTTATAAAGAAAAGTAAGATAGATTATGAGGGTACTAGCTCAGAATATAAAAACAGGCAGCAAAGGTTTCGAAAAATATGTAAATCGTAAAAGAGTGGTGAAGGTAAACATTGGTCCTTTAGATGATGAGAAGGCCAATGTAATAACTGGGAATGAGGAAAGAGCCGAGACATTAAACTGTTATTTCATGTCGGTCTTCACAGTGGAAGACACAAATAACATGCTGAAAACTAACGGCAAGAAGGTTATAGCAGGTGAGAACTGAGAAACTATCATTATCACTAAGGAGGCAGTGCTGAGCAAGCTAATGGGGCTAAAGGTCAACAAGTCTCCTGGCCCTGATGAAATGCATCCCAGGTACTAAAAGAGGTGATGGGGAAAATAGCAAATGCACTAATAATTATTTACCAAAATTCTCTGGAGTGGTTCCCGCCAATTGGAAAACAGCCAATGTGATACCACTGTTTAAAAAAGGCAGTAGACAAAAAGCAGGTAACTCTCGGCCAGTTAGCTTAACTTCGGTCGTGGGGAAAATGCTTGAATCTATCATTAAGGAGGAAATAGCAAGACATCTGGATATAAATTGTCCCACTGGGAACACCCAGCATGCGTTCATGAAGGGTAGGTCATGTTTAACTAATTTGGTGGAATTATTTGAGGACATGACTTGCATGGTGGACAATGGGGAACCTGTAGATGTGGTGTATCTGGATTTCCAGAAGGCATTTGACAAGGTGCCACACCAAAGGCTGCTACATAAGATAAAGTTGTGCGGTATTACAGGTAATGTATTGGCATGGATAGAGGATTGACTGACCAGTAGAAAGCAAAGAATAGGCTAAATGGGTGTTTTTCTGGTTGGCGGTCAGTGGCTAGTGGTGTGCCTCAGGGATCAGTGTTGGGACCTCAATTGTTTACAATTTACAAAGATGATTTGGAATTTGGGACTAAGTGTGGTGTGTCAAAATTTGCAGATGTCACTAAGGTGAGTGTAGAACAAAGTGTGCAGAAGACACTGAAAGTCTGCAGAGGGAAATAGATAGTCTAAGTGAGTGGGCAAAGGTCTGGCAGATGGAGTGCAATGTCGACAAGCGTGAGGTCATCCATTTTGGTAGGAACAGCAGCAAAATGGACTATGTTTTAAATGGTAAAAAATTGCAGCACACTGCTGTGTAGAGGGACTTGGGTGTCCTTGTGCACGATTCGCCAGAAATAGGATTGCAGGTGCAGCAGGTAATTAAAAAGGCAAATGGAATTTTGTCTGGCATTGCTAGAGGGATTGAGTTTAAAAACATGGAGGCTGTGCTGCAACTGTCTAGGGTCCTGGTGAAGCCACACCTGGAGTACTGTGTGCAGTTTTGGTCTCCTTAATTGAGCAGAGATATACTAGCACTGGAGGGGGTGCAGAGGAGATTCACTCGGTTGATTCAGAGTTGAGAGGGTTGGATTATGAGGAGAGACTGAGTAGACTGGGATTATACGCATTGGAATTCAGAAGAATGACGGGAGATCTTACAGAAACATATTAGATTATGAAGGGAAGAGATAAGGTGGAGGCAGGGAGGTTGCTTCCACTAGCAGGTGAAACTAGGACTAGACGGTATCGTCTCAAAATAAAGGGAAGCAGATGTAGGACTGAGGTCAGGAGGAACTTCGTCACCCAAAGGGTTGTGAATCTGTGGAATTCCCTGCCCAGTGAAGCAGTTGAAGCTACCTCGCTGAATGTGTTTAAGGCAAGGCTAGATAAATCTTTGAACAGTAAAGGAATTAAGGGTTATGGTGAGTGGGCAGGTAAGTAGAGCTGAGTCTCAAAAAGATCAGCCGTGATCTTATTAAATGGTGGGGCAGGCTTGAGGGGCCGGAAGGCTTACTCCTGCTCCTAGTTCTTATGTTCTTATGTTTTTTGAGTCAATACTGGTCGAAGATGAGCAGCTAATTATTCTAATCCCATTTCCCGTTTGGTCAAATGCCTTGGTATCGTCAGTGTACATCCAAATACTTCAATTTCATGACATCACACCTCTATCCACATCAATGGAACTGAGGTGAAGAGGGTTGAGTGTGTCAAGTTCCTCGGAGCGATGATAACTAACAATCTGCCCTGGACCTCCCACGTAGATGTGACAGTCAAGAAGGGACAACAACACTTCTTCCTCAGGAGGCTTTGGAAATTCCACACATCCAGAAGGATCCTCACCAACCTTTCCAGATGCACCATAGAAAGCATTCTGCCTGGGTGCACAATGGCTTGGCACAATAATGTCTCTGCCCAGGACCATTAGAAATTCCAGAGAATTGTGAACACAGCCCAGTACCTCACCCCGCCATCCATGGAGTCCATTCACAGTTCTCACTGCCGTGGAAAGGCTACCCATCTCATCCCCGGGAATGCCCTCTTCCAACTTTTTCCATCAGGTAGAAGATAAGGAAGCTTGAAACAGATTCAAGAACAGCTTCTTCCCTGCTGTTACTAAACCGTTGAATGTTACTAGACTCTCTAACTTTAAATCTAATGTTGATCTTGTTTTTGTGCATTCCTATGCACCTGTAACCCTGTCTAAGCACCCTCTGATCTGTTTGTTCTGGTCTATTATGATCTAATGCTATTGCTCACAAAACAAAACAATTCACTGTTTTCTGTGCGAACAAAAAAATCCTCAGACGCCCTCTCAACCTTTTGCCCTGACCTTGAATCTATGCTCCCTGGTCATTGATCCTCCAACCAAGGGGAAAAGTTGTGCCCCTCATGATTTTATACATCTCTATCAATCATACTCCTCCCACCCCTTTGTCTCCTCTGCTCCAAGGAAAACAACCCCCGTCCATCCAATCTCTCTTCGATAACTGAAACTCTCCAGCCCAGGCAACATCCTGGTTAATCTTCCCTGCCCCTCTCCAGTGCAGTCACATCCGTCCTGTAATGTGGATCCCAGAACTGCACGCAACACACGAGATGTGACCAAACCCATGGGTTATATCATTCTGACATTGCCTCCCACTCTTATCTCTATGCCATGGTTAATAAGTGTCAAATACCTGAACCACTTTATCATACAAGTCAAACGGCCTGTTCTTCTTTGAAATGGTATGCTCATCTGAGAGGGTGTCTAGATTAAAACACTCATCTGAATTTAAACACATCCGACAATGTGCCACTCCCTCGGTAAAGCTCTTTAAACCGCACCTTCTATGACCTTGACCACTCTGAAAGATTAAGTGGCAGATATGTGTGAAAACCTGCGCATGATAGTCAGCCACTCACCATCCTGACTCCCTCGGCGTCACTGGGACAAGATCCTGGAACTCGCTCCCTAACAGCACCGTGTGGGGTCCTACACCACATGGACTGCAGGGGCTCAGTCCCACCTTCTCAAGGGGGGAACTAGGGGGGAAACAGGGATGACCCAGCCAGTGACACCCACATTATTGTGAACAAGTATGTTGAAATAACAGGCATCTTCCCATCTGTAAATAAAAGGATGCTAACTTAAATAGGCTTTGATCTTATCACTTGGGATTTGGGATCCTATAACTGGATGTCTATCCCTCAAAGGTGAGATGGGACTAAGAGTTTATTTTAATAAAAACTGGCTTGTGAGCATGACAATGTTGTCACTTTTAAAGGAGATTTTATCTTTTTTTTAAAAGCGATTGTAAGGCAAAGGCGTCAGACTAGCTACTGAAGGCGACTTAACTAAACAACTTGTGAGGTCTTTGGGTTCTTACTAAAAGTTGGAGCAATGGAAGTAGCCTGAATGGGTGTGGCCAGCTCTCACAGAACCAGATTTCTGGGTTTGGGTTTTCTCAGTATCCCCAGAAGCCTTTGGCGTCTCGAAAGAGTTGGAAGCTTCACTGAATATATCCTGGCTGCTATTCTTTCTGAATTTCTGCTTAATGTTTTTTTTTCCTCCTGGATTGGAGAACTGCATGTGAGAATCTGTGATTTTAGCTTTTTGCTAAGGCTTGTGTTTATGGGATACGACTATATTGGAAGCATTAATTAGTAATAGGTACTGCATCTATTATTTACTTAAGTTTCCATTAGTTAGGTTACTCTAAATTCCTCTTTCTTTTGTTCGTATTTTAACTATAGTGTTTAAATAAGTTGTGTTTTACTTAACGTCAAGTTGCATCTTCCTATCGACCTTAAAAATCAGAAGAAATTAGGGTCCAGGTTCCCCTCTTAAACTATTTTGATGGGGTCAGGTCTGGTCTGGTCCATAACAGATGAACTGAAGTGGACTTATCATTCAAAGATTCAAGACAGATCACAGCCCTTTCTTTCTGATATTGTGCTTTATGTTACAATCCAATCTGAGGACCTTTCTGCTCTTGGCAAACACACAGTTTCATGTCAGAAGCTCAACCCAAAATGAAGGACATTGAGCTTGCAGTCGTGTTCTGTTTCTCTTCAGTTTATTCAAAGAATACCACAACTGTGAAATATTACATTGTTCTAAATGCTTCTCTCTGAAGTATACAGCACTAAAACACGTACATATCTGAACAGGTGAACAACAGCACTCATTGCTGGTGGTTTTAAAGTAAGCTCCGAAACACAGAAATAAAAGCAAACTTCTGTGATCGCTGGAGATCTGAAATAAAAACAGAAAGCGCTGGAGAAATTTAGCAGGTCTGGTGGCTTCTGGGCAGAGAGAAATATAGTTAACATTTTGAATCTGATCTGACTTTCCAAGTTTGAAGAACAGTCATACAGCCATGCAGCACAGAAATCGACCCCTCAGTCCAACCAGTCCATGCTGACCATCGTCCCAAACTAAACTAGTCCCGGCTGCTTGCTCCAAATATTTTCTAACCATGTACTTTTATAAATGTCTTTTAAATGTTGTAACTGTATCCACGTCCATCACTTCCTCAGGAAGTTCATTCCACACGTGAACCACCCTCTGTTTAAAAAATATGCCCATGTCTTTATTAAATCTGTCTCCCCTCGCCTTAAAAATGTGCCCCCCAGTCTTGAAATCCCCCATCCTAGGAAAAAGATAAGTACCATCAATTCTATCTATGTCCCTCATGATTTTGTAAATCTCCATACGGTTCTCAACTTTCTATGCTCCAGTGAAAGAAGTCCCAGCCTATCCTTGTAACTCAAACCTTCCATACCTGGCAACATGCTGGTAAATTTCTTCTGAACCCTCTCTACCAAAATAACATCCTTCCTATGACAGAATTGGACACAGCGCTTCAGAAGAGGCCTCACCAATGTCCTGTACAACCTCAACATGATGTCCCCAACTCCTACACTCAAAGGACTGAGCAATAAAGGCAAGTCTGCTAAATACCGTGACGTAAACTTCAAAGAATTATGTACCTGAATCCCTTGAAACATTTGCTCCAGTTTCTTCACCACCAATGCTGCCCGACCTGCTGAGTTTCTCCGAGTGCTTTCTGTTTTCCCTTCTGAAACACAGAAATTGCTTGTTTTATACATCTCTCAGTCAGACCTCATTCAGGGCATGTTCGGAGTCACGAAAGAAGGATTTCTGAAATACTTCAAACAAAACCGACAAGTCAATCAATGACAACGGGAGTCAAATTCCACAGAACTCGGAAAGCATAGGTGGGAACAAGGTCAGGACCAGAAACTGACAGGTCACTTCACTGAGACTGATGGGCGCACCGTGAAAATATCTGCAGGTCATGATATTTATCAAAACATGAACAAACGCAGCAAAGTCATCTGAATCAAGTAAAACTACGACAAAGCACAATTACCTCAAAGACCAAAAGTAACAAGCCGATGGAAAATTAGAACGAGCCGAAAACAAAACAGAAGTCTGTGTGTACATAGCGCCTTCCACATTCCTGGGGACTTTTGAAAGAACAGCGCCACAAGGCGAAATCTCTTTCGGAGGATGGTTCCTGGTGTATCGAATGGGAATACCTAATGGGAGGGGTGGAGACACACTCAGACGTTCCCAGAGGATTCTGCTAGCCCCCTCCCGCCGTCCAATTCTTTTCAGACCGTCTCCAGTCGAGCAGCGCAGGCAGACAGAACCCACAGGGTGGGTGGGCACCGGACCACTGTCTCAATTTGTCAGGACGAATGTTTGGTGGGGGGTGGTGGGGAGTGATCCCATTCCATCCGAAGCAAACAGTGATGCGGGATTAACAACAAGTGTGGAAAATTGCTCGATAAATTCAGCGCTGGAGGCGAGGCGTGTGAGTATTAGAAGGCGACTAACAGTCCAATAGAAGCTTTCCTCTTCCTGAATTGTCAGGATTCGGTAAATTCTGATCATTTGCTTTTCCTATGAAGGGGCTTCATTGCAAACTTGATTAGCCTTGCTAAGTTTCGGATTAAGTAAGGACAAATCGACATCTAATGCAAGTCATATTAGTGTGGGAAGCTGAGGGATGCCTCTCCGGGAAAGGTGGCAATCGAACGGGCGGCGCTGCCACTCTGTTGGGTGACGCCACTAAGCACTGGTGTCGATCACCATGTGCTTGTATATGATAGTGTTCCCTTTGAAGCTGGGAGCCAGCACCAAGTGCATGCCGTCGATGGACACCATCTGAAAACGCCGGGCCGCACGCACGCTCCAGTCCTCGAAGCGGCCAAAGACCCGCTTCTCGACATCCCAGAGATAAACATGAGAGAAAGAGAAATCGCTTCCCAGCACCATGTACTGCCATTGTGCCACGCGGAAGGGCTCGGCAATCATCGAGCCCCTCGAGGGCAGGGCCTGGATCTCGGCGAAGCGCTGGCCCTCCCACCTCACCAGCTTGGAGTCACCGATGAACCGGACCAGGCAGAGGTACACGGCCTTCTGGAACTGGAAATGTTTCACGGTGTGCACGTCCAACATGTCGGGGATTTCGGTGAGGTAGGTGAACCGCCGCTGCACCTTGTTCCACTGGTAGATGACCGGTGTTTGAGTGCTGCTGGCCAGGATCAGCTTGGGCTTGTTGTCCGTCTCGATGTACTCGGCGTCTGTGTCCCGATGCCAGGGGTGCAGGGAGTGGTGAGAGTAAAACCCCACTTTGTTCCACTTGTAAACAGTGGTGGAGCCGGCCTTCGAACTGTCCACGATCACAAAGTACCACTCCCCGTCGAGAATGAAGGTCTCAATGTCGTTGGGCTTGCGGGTCTTGGCGGTGTCGATATCCTGGATCTTGACAAACGTGCCCCCATAGCTGTCCCACCGGTAGATGTGGGATCCTCGGAACAACTGCGCCAAGACAACATACAGCTGCCCCTCGATCACCAGTGGCTTACAGTACACAGCGGCGTGAGCTGTCACAAATATAAAGACAGGCATCACGTCTACACTGTGCTGTCTGCAGATGAGACCATACACATCAGAGGAAGTGATGCAATTTCATGTGATCTTGCTCTCGCAGCCTTGTGGCAAGATGAAATTGCAGCAAGATTTTTCTTGAATGAAATTACCATGACACTGACCTCAGCAGAGTGTGAAAACATTTATCAGCAGCATTGCAAGAGCAAGATATTGCACCTTCACGCCGAGAGCACAGGGAAATCAAGATTTAACAAAAGCATCTGTTTATCCTCATTTAATGAGGCTCCTCATCTACATGCACACTCTTAAAAGATGCTGCTCTGGGCAAACACTAAACCAGCATCTCCACTTCCTCAAGAGGCTAAGGAAATTCGGCATGTCCTCAAGGACTCTGACCAATTTTTATACGTGCATCATAGAAAGCATCCTACCTGGATGCATCACAGTGTGGTTTGGTTAATATTCTTCCCAAGACTGCAAGAAACTACAGAGAGTGGTGAACACAGCCCAGGCCAGCACTCAAACCAGCATCCCATTCATTGACTTCATCCATACCTTTAGCTGCCTTGGGAAAGCAACCAACATTATCAAAGACCACTCCCACCCTGTTTATACTCTCTTCCACCCTCTTCCATTGGGCATATGATACAAAAGTTTATATCCACAATTGATCAGATTGAAGAACAACTTCTTCCCCGCTGTTATTAGACTTCTGAATGAACCTCTGAAATTTTAAATCTCCTGTTGATCTCACGCTCTGTGTGCCTTCTCTGCAACCGTAACATTGTATTCCTCGTTCTATTACCCTAATGCACTTTGTGTGCTATGAGCTGCCTGTACTGCATGCAAAACAAAACTTTTCACTGTACTTAGGGACATGTGACAGAAATAAATCAAACCAAATCTTGCCAATCTTACAAAAAGCAAAACACTGCAGATGCTAGAGATCTGAAATACAGAAAGTGCTGCACAAACTCAGCAGGCCTGGCAGCATCATTAGACAGAGAGAGAAAAGCAGAGTTACTATCATGAGGCTGATGACATTTCTTGGGAAGATTGAGTATTGAAGGAGAGTTATATCAGAGTTGAAACGTTAACTGTTTCTCTCTCCACAAATGCAGGAGAACGTGAGAGATATTAATCAGGAGCAGCTCTTGCATACATTAGGCTCAACACTTGATCGTCCATCTTCTGGTAACTGACATCCTGGAGATATTAGACCAGGTGGACAACCAATCACATTGAAGCCTCAGCCACCTTCAGACAACTCGAAAATTCCTCAGGCTTACCAGATATATTCTCCGATATCCTGAAGACCATTTCAACATGGTCCCACATGAAGAAAGTGCAGTTCCCATTATTAGCCTGGGCAAATGTTACAAAGAGGTCATCAGCATACACAAATGACTCAACGGAGACAGCCTGGAAGGGCAGGGTTTGATAAACGCTGAATTCTGTAAAGATAAATGAAGGAGCTCGGATAATTGCTGTTTGTAATATTCGATCAGGGCATTACAACACGAGTGTTCACTGATATGTAGCTACAGTATGTACAGAGCATCAGATTCAGACCTAACTCTTCTATCAGCAGGAATAAACTCCGAAACTTAAATATAAAGCTTCCCAACACTCCCAGCACAGGGACAAAGCTGGTTTAGATACAGAGTAAAGCTCCCTCTGCACCGTACTCCCAACACTCCTCGGAAAGCGACAGCACAGGGTTAGATACAGAATAAAGTTCTCTCTACACTGTCCCCCAACAAACACTCCCAGGGGATCAGACAGCACGGTGTTAAATACAGAGTAAAGCTGCCTTTACACTGTCCCCAGACACTCCCAGGAGAGGGACAACGTGCATTAGATACAGAGTAAAGCTCCCTCTACACTGTCCCTACCAAAATCTCGGGCTGATCTCTAAAGCAGTATGTGGTTGATGCTCACCGTGAATTGTCCCTGACTTTGCACCCCGTGATTGAACTGATTGAAATGGCAGTCGCAATGCTGAACGGTTTAATGCTTCAAGGAAACAGCGCGAAATTCCCACCCGCTGTGAGAACAGGGA
The DNA here is from genome assembly GCF_030684315.1 of Stegostoma tigrinum. Taxonomy (NCBI): domain Eukaryota; kingdom Metazoa; phylum Chordata; class Chondrichthyes; order Orectolobiformes; family Stegostomatidae; genus Stegostoma; species Stegostoma tigrinum. Next base: position 15,654,566 of record NC_081393.1, read on the forward strand.
AGGGCGAATGAACAAGGAATGAGTCGCTATGTCTGGGCCAGTTTGTGGGCACAGCATTCAGTACCGACCTGTCCTGATGCAGTCAAAGTCCTTGATTGGCAGGTCATTGACCCTGACTTTCTGATATTTGCTCGGGCTGGTGCAGTGCACTGGAGGGACTGATGTGTTGGTCACCTGTAGCCATTCTATCAGCCATTTCACTTTACAGTCACAATGGAAAGCATTCCCACGGAGATCCCTGCAAAGGAGCACAAGTCAGATTGTGCACTGAGAGTTCATTGGTATATTGGGTCTTCATGGCAAGAGGACTGGAGCATAGGAGCGGGGATGTCTCGCCACAATTGCTCAGGGAGAGACTGCACCACCGAGAATTGTGTGGGTGATTTGGGTCTCATTATCCGAGGAAGGAAATCCTGACGATGGAGGGAGTGCGGCAAAGGTTTCCCAGATTGATTCCTGGGAGGGCACGGACTCATGGATGAAGAGAAACTGGATCGGGTTAGGATTATATTCACTGGAGTTTTGAAATCGGGGGGCATTTCGTAGAAATCGATCAAATTCTAACAGGGACTGGACAGGGGTAAATGCAGGAAGGACCTTTTTCAATACCTGAGGACAGCCAGAACCGAAGGGTCACAATCTAAGGATACGGGGTAGGACTGAGATGAGGAGAAACATCTTCACCCAGAGAGTGAGGAGAGCCTGTGGGATTCTCTGCCACAGGACCTGAGTTGGAGCCGAAACATGGGAGTTTTTCCAAAAAGGAGTTCTTAGAGTTAAAGGGAGCAAAGGGAGAAATCAGGAACAGCGTACGAAGTTGGATGATCAGCAGGCTCAAAGGGCTGAGTGGCCTGCTCCTGCTCTGATTTTCTCCAATTCTGTTTTGTAAATGAAGGACCTGTGTAGTTTTCAAGCTGTAAAGAAACAAAACACTCACAAATGTGTCAAGACATGAAGATCCATGAAGATGTCTCTGGGAAGAGTTCGCAGATTGTTGTTTCCCAGGGATCTGGAAACGGAAGGGAAATTATCAAACAATTAAACACTGCACAATCAAAAAATCAAGAAATATTCGGGGCTGTGTGAAATAACTCCACAGGGGCTGGTATCCTATAACCAAGTCACCCTTTATTTACATGTGGCGAGTCCTTGATACTGATCCAGCTCCCTCAGAGCCAGCTCTTAGAGTGAACAGAACCCCTGACACTTCTGTCTTTATCTGTCAGCCAGGGCTCCCTGACTGGACCCTGTCAACAGCCCCAATCTGGGAACTCACATTGAGTGGGGCCCACCTGGCTGACCACATGATAATCCCGACAATACGGTGGCATATTTAATCATCCTGGGAGTTGACTGCAGAGTAAGTTTCAGAAACAGCGTTGTCTTAAGCACTTGCAGATGGGCCAATGTTACGGAATATCACAGGAAGTTAAAATGTTGATGCAGACAGACACAAGACACACACACACACACACACACACACACACAGAGGTAGACATGGACAGAGACAGGTACACCCAGGTAGACACCACCCGACTCCATCCCAAAGACTGTCCCACCATCAACAAGTCACAGTCAGGAGGGTGATGGATTACTCCCCACTTGCTGTGGATGGGGACATCTCCAACAACACTCGAGAAGCTCGACACCATCCAGGGACTAAGCAGCCCCCCACTCCTGCTCGATTGTCCCCACATCCACAAACATCCCACTCCCCCCCAACCATCGACGCTCAGTCGCAGCAGTGTGTCCTGCCCACACGAGGCCCCCTTAGGCAGCACCTTCCAAACCTATCTTGAGATAGTAGGTACATTGTAACAACACCGCTTGCAAGTTCCCCTCCAAACCACTCACTGTTCTGACTTGGAAATACATCGGCCGTTCCTTCAGTGTCGCTGAGTCAAGATCCCAAAACACCATTCCTAACGGCACTGGACTGCAGTGATTCAAGAAGATTTACCAAGATGTTTCCTGGTCTGCAGAGCTTTAGTTATGAAGAGAGATGGGATGGATTGGGGTTGTTTCCCTTAAAGCAGAGGAGACTGAGGGGACACACAATTGAAATGCATAAAATAATGAGGGACATAGATGGAGGAGACAAGAAGGCACTTTTCCCCTTGATGAATGACCTGTTTGGGGCAGGGGGTGGCACGTAGATTTAAGGGAAGGGAAGGAGGTTCAGAGGGGGAGGTGAGGAAAAATGTTTTCACCCAGAGGCTGGTGGGGAATCTGGAACTCACTGTCTGTAAGGGTGGAAGAGTGAAGAACCCTTATCCCATTGAAGAAGGATTGAGAAGTGCACTTGTGATGCCAGGACTATGGGCCAATTGCTGGGATATGGGATTAAAACCATTTGGTGTTTGCTTTTGACTGTCACATGGACCAAAGGACCTTATTCTGCGCTTTAAACCTCTACAGCTCTATGACTCTGAGAAGACACCTCACTACCACCTCCTCAATGGGTGGGATATAAATGCAGGTCCAGCCAGCAAAGCCAATGTCCCATGCATGAACAAAAATAAGACTGTGGCCACTCTGGCAGGGTTGTTGAGACATCCATGTCCTGCCGGCTGACTAAGTGCCACCCTGCATGTCACTGCCAACCTTCCATCTACCCAACTTTCACATAACCCCGCTGTCACTCTCCATCATTGTACCTCACTGGCCAGGACAGCTCTTTAATCTTGATTGCACTGGCTTTCTCTCAGCCTCAAGTCGGTGGGTGAACTGCCCTCTTGGGTCTCTGAGGACGTGAGTGCAGAGGCCTCGGGTGAAGCATCAGTAAAGCTGCCTCTCTCTGCAGCTCAGCTACTGACAACTCAGTGGGAACCAGAGAGAGCGCGTGGGAAAGTGGGAGGGCGCATCTCACTGTGGCAGCCCAGGCTGCTGGCATCTGCAGGGCATCAGAGAGCAGGCATCAGTTCCCTGGCAGGAGAGGACCCTGTGGTGTTGGCAGTCAGGGACGTGGATCCATAACTGCAGGGAGGATTAAAGGGAGCAGTGACCCTGAAATTGCAATCATGCAGTGAATCCATCTGAACCTTCCACCTGCCTCCATGGACAGGTTGGCACTGCCACGGTGTGCCAGCTCTGCCACCCTCAGGGTCTGCTGCACACTTCCACCACCCCAGCCATTGGTCCTGGACCAAGGTCATCATGACAAGGAAGCAGACCGAAGTCCGGGTGTCCCCTCTTCATGAGGAGGCAGGGCAGTGCCAGGCTGCTACCCAGTCAGAGGAGGAAGCACATAGGCCCCATGCACTTTCCACTCAGGACACTACAAAGGTGGCTGTGCCCTCTGCCACCCCCTCACCCTTGGAAGGTCTGGTCTGTCTGCACCCTCCACCATCTGGTGTCTCCCCACCACACCTCCAGTGCCAATGGGCTCCAGCTCAGAGCAGGTGCCCTCCAGGCCCAGCTGCAGAACCAGGGAGTGCACTGACACCTCGTGGCATGTAGACAGAGAGAGAGAGAGAGGAAAATGTATTGAGGGCACTTCGTAAATATCATCATTTCAGTCAACGTTGACAGTGTTCACTTCCTGGTTTGGCCCATTTTTATGCAGTGAGCATGCTCACTGCGGCTGTTGGCCATCGGCGGGGATGGAGTTCCACCATCTCAGGGCGACTGTGAGGTTGTGACTCGGCTGACAATATGATCTGATTGGATAAGAGAATTGGAACACTAACTCCCACACCCCACCTCAATGTACACAGCAGCCATTCGTACTGTTGCTCTGCAGCACCTTCTGCAACTCCCACCCTCCCAGCATCAAATTGGTCACCGTGAAAGACACAGAAACACAACAATGTCACCAACAGTTGAGATAACAGTGAAACTGATTCAGAAAGACACACAGAGGGACAAACAGATACACACACACACACACACACTCTCTCTCATTCACAGCACAGGCACAGAGAGACACAAACTGGTAGACACGTGTTGCATGGACAGACAGAAATAAATACAGACAGAGGTACAAATAGATGCAGACACATTGATACATATACAGACAGATTCAGAGAGAGAGGCAAACAGAGACAGAGAAACAGACACAGAGGGACATACATTGGCAGATAGAGAAACGGTAACCGAGACACACAGACCGAGAAACAGAGTCACAGACAGACAGAAACTTACAGATGGTTGAGAGACTTGAGGCCTCGGAATGTGTATTTGGAGAGTGATTGGATGTTGTTGTTCTCTATGAATCTGTGAAAAGACAGAGAAGGTGGTGGGTGGGGGGGCGGTGAAGAGTTCAGCACAAATCCTTTTCCTTAAATCTGTATACAGCAATGTAGAAACATGGCAGGGACTTACAGGTACTGGAGATGAGATAAACCATTGAATGCATCATCTCCAATCATGCTGAAGGTGTTTGAATTCAACAAGCTGAAGGGAGAAAGAAAAGAATAGAATCAGCTGGCTCTTGTGATTATGGTCCTTCTCCAAACTCCTGCTGGGGGTGATTTATTATCTGAGGCACACCACGTCCCACTTCAAGTTACAGCTATCACATTTCCCTGCCTCAGATAAGAGAGGCTTGAAATGGACGTTTTGAGTCTTATTTAAGATTACAGTCAACATTCAATGTTTTGCAAGTGATGTGAGGAGAAACCTTTCTGATGCAGCAAGTGGTTGTGGTCGGAAGGCATTGCCTGAGAGTATGGTGGAGGCAGGTTCGGTGGAAGCTTTCAAAAGGGAAACTGTAAAGGAAGGGTGTGTTGGGTTATGGGGTAAATGGCACCTCATTTTGGAGAGCCAGTGCAGACCCGATGGGCTGAATTGCCTCCCCCGGCGCTGTAACAATGCTGCAATATGTTGCGACCTTCTTCATCTCATTAAAGTTCATGGGTGGAATGAACTTCAAGAGGAAGTGGTGGACGAGGTTATAGTTAAAACATGTTTAGGTAAGTACATGAATAGGAAAGGTTTGGAGGGATATGGGCTAAGCAAGTGGGACTAGGTTAGTTTGGGAACATGGTCGGCATGGATTGGTTGGACCAAAGGGTCTGTTTCCATGCTGTATGACTCCATATATACAGTTTTAACATCGCAAGGCATGCTCCTATACTGTTCCTGTCTGCCAGCTGGAGAGTTGAGACAAAATCAATTTCATGTGAATGGAAGAGATAGTAGGAACTGCAGATGCTGGAAAATCTGAGATAACAATGTGTAGAGCTGGATGAACACAGCAGACCAAGTAACATCAGAGGGGCAGGAAAGCTGCTGTTTTGGGCCCGGACCCTTTTTAATGTCTGAAGAAAGACCCAGGCCCAAAATGTCAGCTTTCCTGCTCCCCTAATGCTGCTTAGCCTGCTGTGTTCATCCAGCTCTACACCTTGTTATCTTGTGTGAATGGAAGCACAGTTTACCCATAATCCTTAGCAGGTACAAAAGTGCTCTATAACTGAGAGTGGTTGACACTCCTCTGCAGGGGCATGTGGGGACAGACTGGGTGGTGCCTTTATGAAACTAGACAGGAGCTGCAAAGACCAATGGCAATGAGCATGGAAAGTTCCCATTGCCAGTACTGGGTTGGTGGCTTGTTCACTCCGACGTTTCAATCGAAGCTAGTGAGGATTTGCAATACGCACTGCACAGATTTGAACAAATTAGCATATTAATAAGGTAGGCCATTCAGTCCCTTGAGCCTTCCACACCATTCAATAAGATAATGGTAACAATCTAATTGTCACCTCAAATCTATATTCTTGCCTATCCCCAATAACCTTTTACCACCCTTCATAATGAGGATTCATCCACCTCTGCCTTAAAAATACTGAAGGGTTGAACCTCCACCACCTTTTCAAAAAAAGTGTTCCAAACGCACTGAACTTCCAGAGAAAGAAGTCTAATGAACAGTGATGCCTCATTCTCAATTCTCCCACAACAGGAGACATTCTCTCCATTTCGACCTAGTTATGTCCCCTCAGGATCTTCCATGTTTCAATGAAATCACCTTGTATTTCAAACTCCAACAGATACAGGCTTAGCCCTGACACATAAGATGACCCACTCTTTCCAGGTCTTAGTCTCTGAACTGCTTCCAACACAGTGACATTTTTCCATATATAAGGAGACCGTTACTGTACACAGAATGCCAGATGTAGTCTCTGCAATGAACTGAACAACTGAAGCGTAACCTCTATACTTTTATATTCAACTCTTCTCGCAGTAAATGAGAACTTTTTTTTCAGCTTTTCTGACCACTTGCTGTACCCCGAAAGTTTGGTAAGGCTATGTTGACTTGTATCTTTTTTATGAACCTTCTGTAATTCATGTACCAGGACACCCAGATGGTTCTGCATTTCAGAACTCTGCAGGCTCTCACCATTTAGATTGTACGCTTTTTCTTCACTCTCTCTGCCTAAGTAGACAATTTCACATTTTCAACATTATTCTCCACTTGTCACGTTGTTGGTAACTCATTTAGCTCATCTATAATTTTCAGAGCCTCCACGTCATCCTCTTCACAACTTAATCTAGTTTTGTCCTGTCAGCAAAGTTTACAACCGTTCATTCTGACCCTTCATCAAACTCGTTGATAACAATTGTAAGTGACAGTGATCCCGGCTCTGGTCTCTGTGGCACACTACTCATTGTAACTTGCCAACCTGAAAATAACCCATTAATACCTGCTTGCTGCTTCCCATTAGCAAGCCAATCTTCTATCCAAGCCAATCCTCTGTCTATGCCAATCTTCTATCCAATATGCCACCAATGACTGACAACATAAGCTATTATTTTTCACAATAACTTTCAATGTGGCACCTCATCAAATAACTGTGGTGATTGTGATTTTCCTTCATTCCTCCCTCCCTTTGTTGACTCTATTTCCTGATTTAATGCTGCTCCTGGGATGTATCGCTTACGGTGAAGACTGAAGTAAAATAGCCAATCAATCAATCTGCCTTTTCTTTCTTTCCATTCTGAAATCTTCAACCTCACTTTCTATTGGACCAACACTAACCTTGCGAAAATTTTAAAAGAAACTATTTGAAAACACGCTTGATTTTTTTTTGTGTTTCTGGCCATCTGTCTCCTGTACTCTAATGTTTCTATGGTTGTTAATTTTTTTGACAATGCCTTGCTTTTTTAAACTATTTTGTCCAATCTTTTGACCTGCCACCTATCTTTGCACCATGATCTACTTTTTAAGAGTCAGAGAGTCATGAAGGTTCACAGCATGGAAACTCGCCCTTCAGCCCAACTTGTCCATGCTGCCCAATTTTCATAATTAATCTGGTGCCATTTGCCTGCGTTTGACCCATATCCCTCCATCTCTACCCCATCTATGTACCTGTCGAAATGTCTCTTAAATTCGAAAACTGTAGTCATCTCCACCACTATCTCTGGCAGCCTGTTCCAGACACTCACTACCCTCTGTGTGAAAAAACTGCCCCATTTGTTTAACTCTCCCCTCTCATCTTAAACCTATGCCCTTTAGTTTTAGTCTCCCCGACCCTGGGAAAAAGCTGTTGGCTGTCTACCTTATCTATTTTATTGACTTCGATAAGGTCACCCCTCAATCACCTATGGTCCAGGCAAAAACATCCCAGCCTACCCAGTCTCTCATTATAACTCAAACCTTCCAGTCCCGGTAGCATCTGAGTAAATCTTTTCTTTAAACAACATAATCTTTAACATTTCTGGTAGCCTGCAGATGGTACACCCATCCTTTTTCTCATTAGTTGGAAAGCATTAATTCTGTAATTATGAAATATTCCCCCTAAGTGTCAGCAACTGCATCTCTACCGACTTATCCTTTAATCTAATTTGCAAATTCACTTTAACCAGCTCTGTTCTCATGCCCTCCTCATGTTCTCCTCATGCAATTTATTTTAAAAATCGTCTTGGACCCACTCCTTTCTCCCTCAGGCTGAATGTAAAATTCAATCATACTATGATCGTGACTATCTAATTGTACTGATTAATCCTTTCTCATTAGTCAATACCAGATCTCGAACAGCCTGCCCTCTGATCAGCTCCTTGCTAGAAGAAACCGCCCTGAGAATATTTCATGGGCTCTTTATCTAGGATATCTTGCCCATCCGACTTTTCCAGTTTAAATGTATATGAAATCTCCGACGATTTTTGCTACCCATCTTTGACAAGTTCCCAATACTTCTTCCTTTATGTCCCACCTAATCATGTGACAACTCTTCGGAGGCCCGGACATCATTTCCACCAGTGACTCTTTCATTTTATATTTTCTCAATTCTATCCAAACTGTTTCCACACTGTGGTTTCCTGAACACAGGTCACCCCTCTCGATTATGCTATTGCCAGCATTAACTAACAGAGCCACCCCTCCAACTTTTCTCAGATTCCTGTCATTTTTAAAGAAACAACCCTCCAGCCTTTTTTTTAAGGTTGGAATTAGGCCTCGCCATCTCTCTAAATAGGGACAGGTGATGAGAAGTAACCAAATCAAGCTAGAAATAGGATTAAGAGTAAACCCACATGAGCAAATTTGCCAACTTCCAGGTTTTAAATCACTGCATCATACTTTGCCAATCATTATTGCTCAAGATAAAAAAAAACACAATCAAAGGTGATGGACGAATAAATCTGAATTGATTGCTAATCTCCTTTGTTTGAACGCTGAGGCATGTAGGCTGGGGAAGAATGTTTCACACTGTTTCAATGAGTACGTATATTCAAAACCAGACAGCATGATCATAGAATCTGTACGTGTGGAAGCTGGCCATTCAACCCATCAAGTCCATACTATCCCTCCAAAGAGCACCCCACCCGATAGCCCTGCATTTCTAATGGCTAACGCACCTAGCCTGGACATGATGGGCAATTTAGAATGGTCAATCTATTTAGCATTCACGCCTTTGGACTGTGTGAGGAAACTGGAGGAAAGCCACACAGACATGGGGGTAGGGTGGGGGAAGCGGGGGCTGTGTGTGTGGAAAATGTGCAAAACTCCACAGAGACAGTTGCCTATGGGTGGAATTGAACCTGAATACCTGGCACTGAGAGGCAGCAGCACTAACCACTGAGCCACCATGATTGTTCCAGCAGCCTGGGGTATGGACAGACACATGTATGAAAGAAACGTCAGATGCCGTTTCTGAAACACAAAGGCAAATGTTCAGAAGGATGTCAAGAACAAAAACATAACGTTTCCCATTCTGTACTCACAGGAACTGGAGTGCTGGGAGGTGAGCGAAGGCATATTCAGAAATACGCCTGAATTTTGCATTCACAAAAGTTCTGTAAGACAAAGATGACACGTTGAATTGTTAATACCTGAGTCTAAACGCTTTTTTCCATACACAATCTAATTCTGCAAATGGAAGCATCAGCAGAATACAGGCTTTAATTTCTGAATTATATCAGTCTTTGCTCAGTCACATGTTCAGAAGGTGGTGAGTTCAAGCCTCATTCTTAGGATTCAGTACATCAACCAGTTAATTCTCAAGTGTAGTACGCAGGAGCGACACACTGCCAGATTTTGTGGTGAGAATATACTGGGCCATTCATTACCTGTCCAGCAATATCAGTGAAAAAACCTATGTGCTTCAGCTGACAGAGCGCAGTGTTAGATACAGAGTAAAGCTTCCTCTACACTGGCCCCAATCAAAAACTCCCAAAGACAAGGACAGCACAGCGTTCGACAGAAAGTAAAACTCCCTATACTGTACTGAACTGAGAGTGCACCTTGATCGACATTGCCCCCATCAAACATTCCAGGACATATACAGCAGAGTTAGATACGGACTAAAGCGTCCTCTACAATTTTAAAATGAGAATAAAGTCTACTCGACACTTTTCCATTCAAACTCTCTTGGGTCAGATAGAACACAGGATTAGATACACAGTTAGGCACCGAGTACTTGTTTAAACTGGAGTGAAGCGAGCCGAAGGTTATCTTCATCAAACTCACATGGGAAAGATACAAAACAGGGTGAGGCATGGAATAAAGCTCCCTGAAAGCAAAGGTCCAACTGTACTGCACATATTAAATCCACAGACACACAATTACCTTCACCTGCAATGCTGTGAACTGCTGCTGTTCTTTTATCCAAAAGAAACAAACTCTGAAGTGGCCCTCCAGGTACAATGTGAAGGCAATCAAACTGCTTGAATTCAATCAAAACAAGATGCAGCTGAAGTAACACAGAGCGCAAATTTGCAAGATGTGTAATATTAAACGAAATACCCACTAACAAGGAGCACTATTATTTAATATGTATAGGAGTGTCACACACAGTAACACGGGACGTTATTATTTAATATGTAAGGGAGTGTCACACACAGTAACAAGGGACGTTATTATTTAATATGTAAGGGAGTGTCACACCCAGTAACACGGGGCGTTATTATTTAATATGTACGGGAGTGTCACACCCAGTAACAAGGGGTGTTATTATTTAATATGTACGGGATTGTCACACCCAGTAACACGGGGCGTTATTGTTTAATATGTACGGGAGTGTCACACCCAGTAACACGGGGCGTTATTATTTAATATGTACAGGAGAGCCATACCCAGTAATACGGGCCATTATTATTTAATATGTGCAGGACCGTCACACCCAATAACACGGGACATTATTATTTAATATGTATGGGAGTGTCACACCCAGTAACACAGGGCGTTATTATTTAATATGTACGGGAGTGTCACACCCAGTAACACTGGGCGTTATTATTTAATATGTACGGGCAGGTCACAACCAGTAACACGAGGCGTTATTATTTAATATGTACAGGAGAGTCACACCCAGTAACACTGGGTGTTATTATTTCATATGTACGGGAGTGTCACACCCAGTAACACAAGGCGTTATTATTTAATATGAACGGGAGTGTCACACCCAGTAACATGGGGCATTATTTTTTAATATGTAAGGGAGTGTCACACCCAGTAATACGGGGCGATATTTTTTAATATGTAAGGGAGTGTCACACCCAGTAACACGGGGCGTTCTTGTTTAGTATGAACGGGAGTGTCACACCCAGTAACACGGGGCGTTATTATTTAATATGTACAGGAGAGTCACACCCAGTAATAGGGGACATTATTATTTAATATGTGCAGGACCGTCACACCCACTAACATGGGACGTTATTATTTAATATGTATGGGAGTGTCACACCCACTAACACGGGACGTTATTATTTAATATGTATGGGAGTGTCACACCCAGTAACACAGGGCATTATTATTTAATATGAATGGGAGTGTCACACCCAGTAACACAGGGCGTTATTATTTAATATGTACGGGAGAGTCACACCCAGTAACACTGGGCGTTATTATTTAATATGTACGGAGTGTCACACCCAGTAACACAAGGCATTATTATTTAATATGAACGGGAGTGTCACATCCAGTAACATTGGGCGTTATTATTTATTATGTACGGGACTGTCACACCCACGAACACGGTGCGTTATTATTTAATATGAATGGGAGTGTCACACCCAGTAATACAGGACATTATTATTTAACATGTACAAGGAGTGTCAAACCCAGTAACCGAGGGGGGGGGTTATTTAATATGCACGGGAGTGTCACACCCAGTGACAGGGGGGATTAATATTTAATATGAACGGCAGTGTCACACCCAGTAACACGGGGCATTATTATTTAATATGAACGGGAGGGTCACACCCAGTAATGCATGGCGTTAATATTTATTATGAACGGGAATGTCACACGCAGTAACACTAGGCGTTATTAATTATTATGTACAGGAGTGTCACACCCAGTAACATGGTGCGTTATTATTAAATATGTACGGGAGTGTCGCCGCCAGTAACACAGGGCGTTATTATTTCATATGTCCAGGAGTGTCACACCCAGTAACGCCGGGAGTTATTATTTAATATGTATGGGAGTGTCACACCCAGTAACACGGGGCATTATTATTTAATATGTACGGGAGTGTCGCCGCCAGTAACACGGGGCGTTATTATTTAATATGTACAGGAGTGCCATACCCAGTAACACGGGGCGTTTTTATTTAATATGTACAGGAGTGTCACACCCAGCAACACGGGGCGTTTTTATTTAATACATACAGGAGTGTCACACTCAGTAACACGGGGCGTTATTATTTTATATGTACAGGAGTTTCAAACCCAGGAACACAGGGCGTTATTATTTAATATGTACGCGGGTGTCACACCCAGTAACACGGGCGTTATTAATTAATACGTACGGGTGTGTCACAGACAGTAATACCGGACATTTTTATTTAATATGTACGGGAGTGTCACACCCAGAAATACAGGACATTATTATTTAATATGTACAGGAGTGTCACACACAGTAACACGGGGTGTTATTATTTAATATGTACGGGTGTGTCACAGCCAGTAACACTGGGCGTTATTATTTAATATGTACGGGAGTGTCACACCAAGTAACATGGAACGCTATTATTTAATATGCACAGGAGTGTCACATCCAGTAACACGGGACTTTGTTATTTAATATGTATGGGGGTGCACAGCCAGTAACACGGGACGTTATTATTTAAAATGTACATTAGTGTCACAGCCAGTAACACGGGACGTTATTATTTAATATGTACAGGAGTGTCACACCTAGCAGCACACGGAGTCATTATTTAATATGTACGGGAGAGTCACACCCAGTAACATGGGGCATTATTATTTAATATGTACAGGAGTGTTACACCCAATAATACGGGGCATTATTATTTAATATGTACGGGTGTGTCACACCCAGTAACACAGGGCGTTATTATTTAATATGAACGGGAGTGTCACACCCAGTAACACAGGGCGTTACAATTTAATATGTACGGGAGTGTCACACCTAGTAACACTGGGCGTTATTATTTCATATGAACGGGAGTGTCACACCCAGTAACACAGGGCGTTATTATTTAATACGTACGGGATTGTCACACCCAGTAACACAGGGCATTAATATTTAATATGAACGCGAGTGTCACACCCAGTAACACTGGGCGTTATTATTTAATATGTACAGGAGTGCCATACCCAGTAACACGGGGCGTTTTTATTTAATATGTACAGGAGTGTCACACCCAGCAACACGGGGCGTTTTTATTTAATACATACAGGAGTGTCACACTCAGTAACACGGGGCGTTATTATTTAATATGTACAGGAGTTTCAAACCCAGGAACACAGGGCGTTATTATTTATTTGTACAGGAGTGTCAAACCCAGTAACACGGGGCGTTATTATTTAATATGTACAGGAGTGTCACACCCAGCAACATGGGGCGTTAGTATTTAATATGTACAGGAGTGTCACACCCAGCAGCACGGGGCGATAGTATTTAATATGTACAGGAGTGTCACACCCAGTAACGCGGGGTGTTATTATTTAATATGTACCGGAGTGTCACAGCCAGTAACATGGGGCGTTATTATTTAATATGTACGGGAGTGTCACACCCAGTAACGCGGGGCGTTATTATTTAATATGTACCGGAGTGTCACAGCCAGTAACACGGGGCGTTATTATTTAATATGTACGGGAGTGTCACATCCAGTAACACGGGGCGTTATTGTTTAATATGTACAGGAGTGTCACACCCAGTAATACGGGACATTATTATTTAATATGTACACGAGTGTGACACCCAGTAACACGGGGCGTTATTGTTTAATATATACAGGAGTGTCACACCCAGTAATACGGGACATTATTATTTAATATGTACACGAGTGTGACACCCAGTAACACGGGACGTTATTATTTAATATGCACAGGAGTGTCACAGCCAGTAACACGGGGTGTTATTATTTAATATGTACGGGCATGTCACACCCCGTAACACGGGGCGTTATTATTTCATATGTACAGGAGTGTCACACCCAGTAACGTGGGGCGTTATTATTTAATATGAATGGGGGTGTCACACCCAGTAACACGGGGTGTTATTATTTAATATGTACGGGCATGTCACACCCCGTAACACGGGGCGTTATTATTTCATATGTACAGGAGTGTCACACCCAGCAACACGGGGCGTTTTTATTTAATACATACAGGAGTGTCACACTCAGTAACACGGGGCGTTATTATTTAATATGTACAGGAGTTTCAAACCCAGGAACACAGGGCGTTATTATTTATTTGCACAGGAGTGTCAAACCCAGTAACACGGGGCGTTATTATTTAATATGTACAGGAGTGTCACACCCAGCAACATGGGGCGTTAGTATTTAATATGTACAGGAGTGTCACACCCAGCAGCACGGGGCGATAGTATTTAATATGTACAGGAGTGTCACACCCAGTAACGCGGGGTGTTATTATTTAATATGTACCGGAGTGTCACAGCCAGTAACATGGGGCGTTATTATTTAATATGTACGGGAGTGTCACACCCAGTAACGCGGGGCGTTATTATTTAATATGTACCGGAGTGTCACAGCCAGTAACACGGGGCGTTATTATTTAATATGTACGGGAGTGTCACATCCAGTAACACGGGGCGTTATTGTTTAATATGTACAGGAGTGTCACACCCAGTAATACGGGACATTATTATTTAATATGTACACGAGTGTGACACCCAGTAACACGGGGCGTTATTGTTTAATATGTACAGGAGTGTCACACCCAGTAATACGGGACATTATTATTTAATATGTACACGAGTGTGACACCCAGTAACACGGGACGTTATTACTTAATATGCACAGGAGTGTCACAGCCAGTAACACGGGGTGTTATTATTTAATATGTACGGGCATGTCACACCCCGTAACACGGGGCGTTATTATTTCATATGTACAGGAGTGTCACACCCAGTAACGTGGGGCGTTATTATTTAATATGAATGGGGGTGTCACACCCAGTAACACGGGGTGTTATTATTTCATATGTACAGGAGTGTCACACCCAGTAACGTGGGGCGTTATTATTTAATATGTACGGGAGTGTCACACCCAGTAATACGGGGCGTTATTATTTAATATGTACGGGCATGTCACACCTCGTAACATGGGGCGTTATTATTTCACATGTACAGGAGTGTCACACCCAGTAACGTGGGGCATTATTATTTAATATGAATGGGGGTAACACACCCAGTAACGCGGGGTGTTATTATTTCATATGTACAGGAGTGTCACTCCCAGTAACACGGGGCGTTATTATTTAATATGAACGGGAATGTCACACCCACTAACACAGGGCGTTATTATTTAATATATACGCGAGTGTCACAGCCAGTAACACGGGGCGTTATTATTTAATATGTATGGGGATGGCACACCCAGTAATACGGGAAGTTATTATTTAATGTGTACAGGAGCGTCACTCCCAGTAACACGGGGCGTTATTATTTAATATGTTCAGGAGTGTCACAGCCAGTAACACGGGGCGTTATTATTTAATATGTATGGGGATGGCACACCCAGTAACACGGGGCGTTATTATTTAATATGTACGGGGATGGCAAACCCAGTAATACGGGAAGTTATTATTTAATGTGTATAGGAGCATCACTCCCAGTAACACGGGGCGTTATTATTTAATATGTACAGGAGTGTCACAGCCAGTAACACAGGGCGTTATTATTTAATATGTACGGGAGTGTCACACCCAGTAACATGGGACGTTATTATTTAATATGTACGGGAGTGACACACCTAGTAACAAGGCACGTTATTATTTAATATGAACGGCAGTGTCACATCCAGGAATTCGGGACATTATTATTTAATATGTATAGGAGTTTCAAACCCAGTAAGACAGGGCGTAATTATTTACTTTGCACAGGAGTGTCACTCCCAGTAACAAGGGACGTTATTATTTAATATGCACTGGAATGTCACACCCAGAAACACAGGGCGTTATTATTTGATATGAACGGGAGTGTCACACCTAGTAACACGGGCGTTATTATTTAATATGTACGGGAGTGGCACACCCAGTATCACGGGGCGGTATTATTTAATATGTACGGGAGTGTCACATCCAGTAACACGGGGCGTTATTATTTAATATGTACAGGAGTGTCACACCCAGTAACACGGGACATTGTTATTTAATAGGTACCGGAGTGTCACATCCAGTAACACGGGATTTTATTACTTAATATGTACGGGAGTGTCACACCCAGGAACACCGGACGTTATTATTTACTATGTATGGGAGTGTCAAACCCAGTAACACGGGGCGTTATTATTTAATATGTACGGGAGTGTCATACCCAATAACACGGGGCGCTATTATTTAATATGTACGGGAGTGTCATACCCAGTAACACAGGGTGTTATTGTTTAATATGAACGGGAGTGGCACACCCAGTAACACGGGGCGTTATTATTTATTATGAACGGGAGTGTAATACGGGACATTATTATTTAATATGTACAGGAGTTTCAAACCCAGTAAGACAGGGCGTTATTATTTAATTTGCACAGGAGTGTCACACCCAGTAACAAGGGACGTTATTATTTAATATGCACTGGAGTGTCACACCCAGTAACACAGGGCGTTATTATTTAATATGAACGGGAGTGTCACACCCAGTAACACGGGACATTGTTATTTAATACGTACAGGATTGTCACACGCAGTAACACAGGTCATTATTATTTAATATGTACGGGAGTGTCACAGCCAGTAACACGGGGCGTCATTATTTAATATTTACGGGAGTGTCACACCCAGTAACACAGGGCGTTATTATTTAATATGTACGGGAGTGTCACACCCAGTAACACGGGACGTTATTATTTAATATGTACGGGAGTGTCACACCCAGTGACACAGGGCGTTAATATTTAATATGCACGGGAGTGTTACACCCAGTAACACAGGGCGTCATTATTTAATATGAACTGGAGTGTCACAGCCAGTAACACGGTGCGTTATTATTTAATATGTACGGTAGTGGCACACCCAGTAACACGGGGCGTTATTATTTAATACGTACAGGAGTGTCACACCCTGTAACACAGGGCGTTATTATTTAATATGTACGGGAGTGTCACATCCAGTAACACGGGGCGTTATTATTTAATATGTACGGGAGTGTCACACCCAGTGATACAGGGCGTTATTATTTAATATGTACGGGAGTGTCACACCCAGTAACACGGGAAGTTATTATTTAATATGTACGGGAGTGTCACAGCCAGTAACACAGGGCGTTATTATTTAATATGTACGGGAGTGTCACACCCAGTAACACGGGGCGTTATTATTTAATATGTACGGTAGTGGCACACTCAGTAACATGGGAAGTTATTGTTTAATGAGTACGGGAGTGTCACACCCAGTGACACAGGGCATTATTATTTAATATGAACGGGAGTGTCACACCCAGTAACACGGGACATTGTTATTTAATACGTACAGGATTGTCACACGCAGTAACACAGGTCATTATTATTTAATATGTACGGGAGTGTCACAGCCAGTAACACGGGGCGTTATTATTTAATATGTATGGGAGTGTCACATCCAGTAACACGGGGCATTATTATTTAATCTGTAGAGTGTCACAGCCAGTAACATGGGGCGTTATTATTTAATATGTACGGGAGTGTCACACCAAGTAACATGGGACGTTATTATTTAATATGTACGGGAGTGACACACCTAGTAACAAGGCACGTTATTATTTAATATGAACGGCAGTGTCACATCCAGGAATACGGGACATTATTATTTAACATGTGTAGGAGTTTCAAACCCAGTAAGACAGGGCGTAATTATTTAATTTGCACAGGAGTGTCACACCCAGTAACAAGGGACGTTATTATTTAATATGCACTGGAATGTCACACCCAGCAACACAGGGCGTTATTATTTAATATGAACGGGAGTGTCCCACCCAGTAATACGGGACATTGTTATTTAATATGTCCAGGAGTGTCACACCCAGTAACACAGGTCATTATTATTTAATATGTACGGGAGTGTCACACCTAGTAACACAGGCGTTATTATTTAATATGTACGGGAGTGGCACACCCAGTAACACGGGGCGGTATTATTTAATATGCACTGGAATGTCACACCCAGGAACATGGGGCGTTATTATTTAATATGTACAGGAGTGGCTCACCCAGTAACACGGGACATTGTTATTTAATAGGTACCGGAGTGTCACATCCAGTAACACGGGATTTTATTATTTAATATGTACGGGAGTGTCACACCCAGTAACACCGGACGTTATTATTTACTATGTATGGGAGTGTCAAACCCAGTAACACGGGGCGTTATTATTTAATATGTACGGGAGTGTCATACCCAGTAACACGGGGCGCTATTATTTAATATGTACGGGAGTGTCATACCCAGTAACACGGGGCGTTATTGTTTAATATGAACGGGAGTGGCACACCCAGTAACACGGGGCGTTATTATTTATTATGAACGGGAGTGTAATACGGGACATTATTATTTAATATGTACAGTTGTTTCAAACCCAGTAAGACAGGACGTTATTATTTAATTTGCACAGGAGTGTCACACCCAGTAACAAGGGACGTTATTATTTAATATGCACTGGAGTGTCACACCCAGTAACACAGGGCGTCATTATTTAATATGAACGGGAGTGTCACACCCAGTAACACGGGACATTGTTATTTAATACGTACAGGATTGTCACACGCAGTAACACAGGTCATTATTATTTAATATGTACGGGAGTGTCACAGCCAGTAACACGGGGTGTCATTATTTAATATTTACGGGAGTGTCACACCCAGTAACACAGGGCGTTATTATTTAATATGTACGGGAGTATCACACCAGTAACACGGGGCGTTATTATTTAAAATGTACAGGAGTGTCACACCCAGTAACACGGGACGTTATTATTTAATATGTACGGGAGTGTCACACCCAGTGACACAGGGCATTATTATTTAATATGTATGGGAGTGTCACACCCAGTAACATGGGGCGTTATTATTTAATATGTACCGGAGTGTCACAACCAGTAACATGGGAGGTTAATATTTAATATGTATGGGAGTGGCACACCCAGTAACACAGGGCGTTATTATTTAATATGTACGTGAGTGTCACACCCAGTAACATGGGACATTGTTATTTAATATGTATGGACGTGTCACACCCAGTAACAGGGGGCGTTATTATTTAATACGAACGGGAGTGTCACACCCAGTAACACAGGGCGTTATTATTTAATATGAACGAGAGTGTCACACCCAGTAACACGGTACATTATTATTTAATATGTACGGGAGTGGCACACCCAGCAACACGGGGCGTTATTATTTAATGTGTACGGAAGTGTCACACCCAGTAACACAGGACGTTATTATTTAATACGTACAGGAGTGTCACACCCAGTAAGGTGGGGTGTTATTATTTAATATGTACAGGAGTGTCACACCCAGTGACACAGGGTGTTATTATTTAATATGTACCAGAGTTTCACAATCAGTAACACGGAGCGTTATTATTTAACATGTACGAGAGTGTCACACCCAGAAACATGGCGCGATATTATTTGATATGTACAGGCGTGTCACAGCCAGTAAAACAGGACGTTATTATTTAATATGTACAGGAGTGTCACAACCGGTAACACGGGGCGTTATTATTTCATACGTACAGGAGTTTCATAGCCTCTAACATGGGACGTTTATATTTAATATGTACAGGAGTGTCTCAGCCTGCAACACGGGCTGTTATTACTTAATATGGAAGCATCACACGCAGTAATGTTGTATATTATGGCATAATAGAGCCAGTAACATTATAGTGTCATCCTACAATGAAAGATGTTGTCCAAATGTATTGAATTTGCATTCACTCGGAGCATTCCTCTGGGAAGTAGCACCATATTTTAAGCAGTTTGCATGTGTTTAACAGGTCCTAAACCTCATTTCTTAAATCGGCTTTTTCTTCCTCTGTTCTCCACACTGCACTGTGATCTCACCTTGTAACCCAACCTTTACAAACATGATACAGAAAAGTGCCATTTTTACTTACATGATTTAGCAGAGAACAAAAATATTTGGTTCCTACAACAACCATTTGCACAACACTTATAAGCCTGTCCATAAACAACAGAGGAACATTCATGCTCAAAACAGCAGACAAAGCTTTCTTGTTGAACAATTAAAACACTGTTATTAATCTCTTGGATCAAAAAAAAACTAAAGTAGGCTTTATTTTCCAATTGAATTTTACCAGGTAATCATTTGGTACTTTCCTACCCGAGAGCATTCGGCCAGGCCAAATTGTTCTCCATCCCTGCCCTTTCAATTTAGGTCTGATGTGACCAGTTTTGAGCTTGACTGTGACGCTTCTCACAGTCAGGCAGTGACGGCAGCGCACTCAGTGCATGGTGATGTATGAGAAACATTGGTTTGAAGGCCAGCCCTCGCAATCCCTTCACAAGTGAAGGATACGAAAATTCGAGCGAAAACTCAAACCCTTATTGAGAGCGGCAGTTCACGGGCTGAAACAACAGATTGAGCAAGAGCATTGGATTGATGAAGGAGGCTGTTATTCAACACAGATTCAGCGGCCAGAAAGGGAACCTATCTCTTTCGCCCCCCCCCCCCCCCCACCTCCCCCTGCCAACTTGACCCACCCTTCAGTCTGGCTTACTTACAAGGAGATCAGGTTCTCAGCCAATGCCTGTGGGATGGATTTTGATGCCATGCAAAATGCGCTGTCTTTGGTGCAGGAGCAGGATGCAGGACACTTGGGATTGTCGGGCCCCTTCTTCGCTCCCACTGAAAGAGACAGGCAGAAGATCCATAGCAGCGACGTCGCTGCCAGCACCCATTGCTTGGAAATGTACCCCCGAGCTGTGCCCATCCTGTGAAACTGCCTGAGCTTTGGATATGGATCTTGTTTTGGCCCCTTTACAGGCTTCGAGGGAGGTGATGTCTCAACGACTCGCGACCACTTAACTGACAGTCACAGCCACTTCAGTTGTCAGGTCCTCTCGAACACCAATGCCTTGCTGGCAAACATTTAGGTTTTCACATCACTCCAAGCATAAAGGCCAGGGGAGTGAAATGATCAGAGCTTTGTGCTGATGTCAGGCTCTCAATACGATCAATTGTTTACTTAAGTGTGGTCCCGTGCCAGGGGCTGAAAGCAGTGAGCTGACAGTGCTGAACTGTTCCACAGCCTGCAAAATCACAGCACAGACAGGACAAATCATGCAAGCCAGTGTTGTACTGCTTCACGTCCTCTACCGCACAGTCAGCTCACTGCTGAAATTCCTCCTTTCAAAACAAAGCTAAAGTCAGACCCAGATGGGACACTCGAGCAAAAACTGTACAACCGCTGAAAATGTCAGAGCAGAGCCCAGGCTCAAGTGGGAGACCATTCCTTCAGACTGGGGTGAGACTCTACGCTGAGTCCACACTCACTGGGCACTTCCGCATGAGTGCAGACACTGATGTGTCTCACTGGGCACTTCCACATGAGTGCAGACACTGATGTGTCTCACTGGGCACTTCTACATGAGTGCAGACACTGATGTGTCTCACTGGGCACTTCTACATGAGTGCAGACACTGATGTGTCTCACTGGGCACTTCTACATGAGTGCAGACACTGATGGTTACAGTCCTCACTGTGCTCACCCCTTGCCCAAGACTCCACCTCATCTTCATTGCTCTGATCATAAAACACATGACAGATTAGCAGGTCATCGCTGCTGGCTTTGATGAATGCAGCTGGAATCAGTGACACACAGAATCGAACAGTCTCTTTCTGTGCCCTCTGGCTTGAGGATCTCAGATTGGTCGGATGGTTGCTTTTCGTTTTGAATGGTGAAGTTGTAATGGTGGCCCCATATAAAATGGCTTGGATGTTCCTGCTCCAACACAGCTGCATTACATCGGGGTTGGGCTGCACGGAAAAAGTACGAACGATCTCTCAACCCTTGTTGGGATGACACTCCCACTCTTTTTTTTTGTTGTTTGTTATCAGCCTTGTCCTAGGTCAGTCTATTGAACACGCCCTCCCTCCCTCCCTCCTCTGCTTACATTTTCTGATTTTTATCACTTTGCAACCTTCTCTCGTCGTTCCTTGGACCAGCTCTCTCATGCCACCTTTTTGCCTCCCTCATCTCCCCAGTGTGTGTTATCTTACTGCCCTTATTCTCCTCTGCTGTCCATCTCTGCTGTCTATACCTGTCACATGCTTCCTTCTTTTTCTTGACAAGAGCCTCAATTTTCCAGTCATCCAGCATTCCCTACACCTTGCCCCCAACAGGAACATATGGACTCTGGACTCTTGTTCTCTCATTTTTAAAAACCTCCCACTTTCCAGCTGTCCCCTTACCTGCAAATAGCCTCCCCAAACAACTTTTGAGAGTTCTTGCCTCGTAGCGTAAACATTGGCTTTATTCCAATTTCAATACTTTTAGCGCAGGTCTATCCTTTTCCACAACTATTGCATGTCCCCTTTGCGTCTGCAGAGATGTTTGGGAGCCCTGTATTCAGGGTCAGCAAAGTTAGCCGCGCTTTTCCCTCTGTTGCAATGGCTGTGACTCAGTAAGCACTGTCCAACTCAAGAAGGTCAGAGATTCAAGTCCCACTGCTGGAGACACACCAGGGCTGACAGCATGAGTGCAGTTCAGAGGGTGTGCTGCACTGTCCATGGTGCTGTTTCTTCTGGAGGAGATGTTGAAACAGGGCCCCATTCGTCCTCTCGGGTCGGTGCGAAATCAACCCCCGGCGCAACTCCCAAAAAGAGCAAGAAATCATCAGTGTTGGGCTCATATTTATCCCTCAAGCAGCATTGCAAAAAGTGATGGACATGTTGTTCCATTGAAGAAATTCTTAATTTCATTTCAGGCAGAGCTAAAGAGAACTACTCTCTCATGTAGCCCAATTACCTAAGCCGAAATCAAACCTCCCTGTCCCTGACTCCATTGTAAAGGGGATATTAGAACAAAATTTCTTAGATGCACCACAGAAAGCATTCTATCTGGATGCATTGTGGCTTGGTATGTTATCTGCTCTGCCCAGGACCGTAAGAAACTACAGAGCTATGAACACAGTCCAGAGCATCACGCAACCTTCCATCCATTGACTCCATCTACACTTCCCACTGCCTCGGAAAGGCAGCCAACATCATCACAACACCCCTTCCACCCTGGTGTAATCTCCTCCGACATCTTCCATCAGGCAGAAGATACAAAAGCTTAAACACACACACCAACGGGTTCACGATCAGCTTCTTCCCTGCTATTATTAGACTTCTGATTGGACCTCTCAGATTTTCACCTTAATGCTGATCTCACTCACTGTACACTTTCTCTGCAGCTGTAACACTGTATTCCTCTCTCTGTTCTACTACAGTAATGCACGCAAAACAAAACTTTTCACTGTACCTCGGTACATGTGACATTAATAAATCAAATAAAATCAAATCAAAATAACCCTACTGCAAACGCTGGGAGGAAAGGAAAACAGAGGAGAAACTCAGCAGGTCTGGCAGCATCTGTGCAGACAGAAACAGAGTTAACATTTCTGTAAATATTCCCACACCTTGTCAGGTCCCCTCAGGATCTGATGCATGTTAATCTCTTCAGGCAACCTGTCCACTTGAATACAGGATTTGGGACGTCATGTTGCGCTGTACAGGATATTGGTGAGGCCGCTTTCGGGGTACTGCATGCAATTTTGGTCACCCTTCTACAGAAAAGATGTTGTTCGACTTGAAAGGGTTTAGAAAACATTGACAAGGACGTTGCCAGGGTTGGAGGGTTTGAGGCCTAGGGAGAGGCTGAATAGGCTGGGGCTATTTTCCCTGGAGCATTGAAGGAAGTGGGGGGTGACCTTACAGAGGTTTATAAACATGAGGGGAACAAATAAGATGAGTCAAGGTCTTTTCCCCAGGGTGGGGTAGTCCAAAACAAGAGGCGCATAGGTTTAAGATGAGAGGGAAAAGATCTAAAAGAGACTGGAGGGGGCAACATTTTCACGCAGAGGGTGGTGCGTGTGTGGAACGAGCTGCCAGAGGAAGTGGTGGGGGCTGGTACAGTTACAGCATTTGAAAGGCATCTGGATGGGGACATGAATAGGAAGGGTTTAGAGGGATATGAGCCAAATGCTGGCAAATGGGATTAGGTCAGATTGGGAGATTGGATCGATGCGCACATGTTGGACTGAAGGGTCTGTTCCCATGTTCTACCACTCTATGACCTTAAGTGCTGTTGGAATGCCAGTGTGTGTAGCTTCCTCCTTTACCAGGTAGAATTGGATGCCTATGTTCTAGTTCTTTCACCACCGAATAATCAGAGTGCTGGAATTCGTTGTCTTACCCCATTGATCTTTGCTGTGCCATCTCCTGAGGGCAATTTGGGATGAGCCACAAATGTAGCCCCATGTCCTGAAAACAAATTTCACCCAATAAGGCTCAAGTCTTTTCTTTACTGAACTTTTACAGAAAGATGCCTGATGCTGGGCATCAATGCGGCCAAAACACATGAAACCTGCCAAAATTTTTGATTAGGGTATATGCTCGGCGTGTTGCATTCTGCTGAAGGTTAAGGAGCCTCCGTAATTCTCTTAGCTGTTGTTGGAAGGCGGAAGAGGAATGCATTTGTACACACACATGGTGGTTTGAATCTCACAAGTGTCCAGGAGCTTTAATACAGACCAGGCGCAGCATTGCACAGCTCTGACAATGACAGTCTTATCTGATGGAAGCCTTCAACCTCACTCCACCATTCCTCCTGCAGCTGGCTTCATTTTCAGTGAGGCAGATTATTTCTAAGACGCAACCAATTATAAGCATTTGCAATCATCCCTTCTACGCGCAACAGTGGGGTCACTGTTGAGGACAACTCGGCTGAAAACTTGGAAATTGTTCCACAAGTGATTTTTTTGTCACTTTTCAGTTCTCACTTCTGCCTCAAATGTGGCAAATACCATTACAAATTTAGCTTTATTCACTTCATTTCCGTTGATTCATTGCTAAATTCCCAAAGCTTGTCTCCTCTCCCATCTTAACGTGCTCAAATCCAGGCTTCATTACACCATTCCAACGCCAAATATTTTTTCGACACTCATCCCATCCTCTGGATGGTCTACAGGTTTCCAACATTCAAGCCAGACAAGAAACCACAAAGTTACCTCCCCTTTTCATCAACCTGTTCAGTCCCATGCTCTTCCCTTGTTTCCACAACGATAATAAGAACAGCAACGTCTCTATTCCCTCAGGAGGCTGAGGAAATTCGCCATGTCCGCAAGGACTCTTACCAATATTTATAGACACACCACAGAAAGCATCCTATCTGGCTGCATCACAGCATGGTATGGCAACTGCTCTGACCAAACTACAGAGAGTTGTAAACTCACCCCATCACACGAGCCAGCCTCCCATCCAAATACTCCATCAATACTTCCTGCTGCCTTAGGAAAGTAACCAACATAGTCAAAGGCTCCTCCCATACTAGTTACACTCAATTCCACCCTTTTCCATCAGGCAGAAGAATTAAAATTCGAAAACACATAATAGATTCAAGAACAGCTTCTTCCCTGCAGTTATCAGACTTGTGAATGGACCTCTCAAGTGACCTCTCTGTTCTTTCTCTCTGCACCTTCTTTACAACTGAAACACTGTACTCGGCGCTCTACCCTTTTGCACTTTGTATGGTAAGAACTACCTGCTGAAGACGCTAAACAACACTTTTTACTGTATCTGGGTATATGTGACAACAAAAATCAATTATTATAAGCCTGGTGCAGATGTGATCAACAGAGACTTTTTACTCCCAAGAAAACAGCAACCATAAGGTTTTACCCATAAGCTGTTCTTGAAAAATGTCAATTCTACAAAGCATTCTAATCTGAAAATAGTCCCAAAAGTTTATGCAAACCTTAGACTGAGCTTTACAGTCACAAATCCATCCCATATCGAAATGAATTTTGTGCTATCTTCGAATTCTCCCCTTGGATTGTATGTCCAGCCAACTTCATCCTGAAGCCATCATTTTTTTACAAAGACGGAGAATTGTTGTCAATTCACAACCATAATGAAGCTCCCAAGGCTTCACTATATAGACTTTTGGAATACTACGCTAACAAGATGTAGAACTGGGTGAACACAGCAGACCAAGCTGCAGGAAGGCTAACGTTTCGGGCCTAGACCCTCCTTCACCTTGTTATCTCAGATTCTCCAGCATCTGCAGTTCCTTCTATTTTTGGAACACTGTGTTCATTCCCTGCTCTTGGAAAGATATTGTTAAACCAGAAAGGATTCAGAAAAGATTTACGAGGATCTACAGGGCGAGGTTAAATAGGCTGGGGCTGTTTACCCTGGAGTGTCGGAGGCTGAGGGGTGAGCTTAAAGAGGTTTATAAAATCATGAGGGGCATGGATAGGGTGAATAACCAAGATCCTTTTATCCCAGGATAGGGAAGTTCAAAACTAGACGACATAAGTTTCAGGTGAAAGGAGAAAGATCTAAAAGGGACCTAAAGGGCAACTTTTTCACACAGAGGGTGCTGCGTGTATGGAGTGAGCTGCCAAACAAAGTTCTGGAGGCTGGTACAATTACAGCACTTAAAAGGCATCTGGATAAGCACTTGGAAAGGAAGGGTTTGGACCGATATGGGCCAAATGCTGGCAAATGGGAACAGATGTCTGGTTGGCATGGACAAGTTGGACTGTAGGGTCTGTTTGCATGACTCTCCAACTCAAATATAGCTTCAATATAAGAGGCAGATAGGGGGAAGAGTAAACTTTAAAGAAAAGTCAATCATTTTGGGTTAACTGCATTTTCTAGGCGTTTGGAAAATGTTTGAATGGGAAATTAGAGGAGGACATTCAGCCCAATTACCACTTGCTCAACATAACTCCATATCTCTTTGTCAGAGAATAGGTCGAATCTGACTGTGGGGCTGCTCACAAACTGCTTTTTCCTATAACCCGCAAATCAATAAAACACAGTGAGGGCAACTGGACATCTGGGAGCTTGGTGAGCAATGGGCCCAACAGTCCGAGCCACACAACATGACTGCTGGCACAATCAAATCCTGTGGGATATGACAGAAGGGGCAGCACTGGATAGGAAATTGGGTGAGAGATAGGAAGCAGAAAGAGAGAAAGGTGTGAAGGGGAGTTTCCTAAGGGTCAGAACTAGGGTCCATGCTTCTCTCGGTCTCTTACTGATTTAGACTTGGTGGGGTAGGGCACAGTTTCACAATGGGAAGGCTGAGAAAGTACTGTGAACTATGGGAGGTCACTGGTCAACCTCCAGATGACACAGATAGGCTGGTGGAACATGAGGACAAATGGAAGAGGCAATTTAATTGATAATCCTGAGCAGTCATTCACGTTCACTGGAAAAGCTAGTAGAAAGATTACAATTCTGTTGTGAGTACATGGGCAGAGAGACTTTGAAGTACTTGTGAACAAATGATTGGGTTTTAGATCAGGTTTAATGAGTGGTTGAAACTGCATATGAAATCTTGGACTTTATAACTAGAGGCAGGGACGACACAAATCCAGCATCATCCTGCAGAGAATGCAATCCAGCTCCTACAGCATCTCCTCCATTCAGTGAAGGCCTACTGCAGAGCCATCCCAGCGCCATCCCCGGTCCTCAGGATAACTGTAGAGCCATCCCAGCACCATCCCCGGTCCTCAGGGTAACTGCAGAACCATCCCAGCACCATCCCCGGTCCTCAGGATAACTGCAGAACCATCGCAGCACCATCCCCGGTCCTCAGGATAACTGCAGAGCCATCCCAGCGCCATCCCCTGGTCCTCAGGATAACTGCAGAACCATCCCAGCGCCATCCCCGGTCCTCAGGGTAACTGTAGAGCCATCCCGGCGCCATCCCCGGTCCTCAGGAAAACTGCAGAACCATCCTGGCACCATCCCCTGTCCTCAGGATAACTGCAGAACCATCCCAGCGCCATCCCCAGTCCTCAGGATACTGCAGAACCATGCCGACACCAACTTCCGATCACTGCAGGTATTGCAGAACCATGGTAACAAGGTGTACAGCTGGATGAAAACAACAGGCCAAGCAGCATCAGTGGAGCAGGAAGGCTGACGTTTCGGACCTGGACCCTTCTTCAGAAATGGGGGAGGGGAAGGGGGTTCTGAAATAAATAGGGAGAGAGGGGGAGGCGGATAGAAGATGGATAGAGGAGAAGATAGGTGGAGAGGAGACAGACAGGTCAAAGAGGCGGGGATGGAGTCAGGGGAGGTGAATGCAAGTGGGGAGTTAGGGAGGGGATAGATCAGTCCAGGGAGGACGGACAGGTCAAGGGGGTGGGATGAAGTTAGTAGGTAGGAGATGGGGGTGGGGCTTGAGGTAGGAGGAGGGAACAGGTAGGAGGAAGAACAGGTTAGGGAGGCAGAGACAAGCTGGGCTGGTTTTGGGATACAGTAGGGGAGGGGAGATTTTGAAGCTTTAAGTTCACATTGATACCATTGGGCTGCAGGGTTCCCAAGCGAAATATGAGTTGCGGTTCCTGCAACCTTCACATGGCATCATTGTGGCACTGCAGGAGGCCCAGGATGGACATGTCGTCTAAGGAACAGGAGGGGGAGTTGAAATAGTTCGCGACTGGGAGGTACAGTTGTTCAGTGCGAACCAAGCATAGGTGTTCCGCAAAGCGGTCCCCAAGCCTCCGCTTGGTTTCCCCAATGTAGAGGAAGCCACAACGGGAACAGCGGATACAGTATACCACATTAGCAGATGTGCAGGTGAACATCTGCCTGTTGTGGAAAGTCTTCTTAGGGCCTGGGATGGGGGTGAGGGAGGTGGTGTAGGGGCAGGCGTAGCACTTTCTGCGATTGCAGGGAAAAGTGCTGGGTGTAGTGGGGCTGGAGGGGAGTGTGGGGCGGACAAGGGAATCCTGGAGACAGTGGTCCCTCCAGAAAGCAGATAAGGGTGGGGAGGGAAAAATGAACAGCACGTCATATTCCGCTTGGGAACCCTGCAGCCCAATGGTATCAATGTGGACTTCACAAGCTTCAAAATCTCCCCTTCCCCCACCGCATTGCAAAACCAGCCTAGCTCATCCTCGCCTCCCTATCCTGTTCTTCCTCTCACCTATCCCTGATTCCATCTCAAGCCCCACTCACATCTCTTACCTACTCACATTATCCGGCCCCCTTGACTTGTCCGTCCTCCTTGGGCTGACCTACCGCCTCCCTAACTCCCCACCTACACCCACCTCTGCTGGCTCCATCCCCGCCTCTTTGACCTATCTGTCTCCTCTCCACCTATCTTCTCCTCTATCCATTTTCTATCCACCTCCCCCTCTCTCCCTACTTATTACAGAACCCCCTTCCACTCCCCCATTTCTGAAGAAGTGTCTAGGCCCGAAACGTCAGCTTTCCTGCTCCTCTGATGGTGCTTGGCCTGCTGTGTTCATCCAAGCTCCTTGTTAACTCAGGTTCTCCAACATCTGCAGTCCCAACCATCTCTGATGCAGAACCATACTGGCGCCATCTCCTGGTCAGCATGGTAAGTACAGAACCATACCGGCGCCATCTCCTGGTCAATGGGGTAACTACAGAACCATGCCGGCGCCATCTCCTGGTCAGTGGGGGAACTACAGAACCATACTGGCGCCATCTCCTGGTCAGTGGGGTAACTACAGAACCATACCGCCGCCATCTCCCGATCAGTGCAGGTACTGCACAACAATATCAGCTCCGCCTGCTGGTAAGTGGAGGTACTACAGAGCCACGCTCTCGCTACCCGCCGGTCAGTAGAGGTAACGGCAGAACCTTACCAGCGACAACCTCAGGTCAATAGTGGTACTGCAGCAAAGAGCCTTCAAATTTTGCTACTCGGGCCATTCGGCCCCTTGAGCCTGTCCTGCCATTCAACAGCACTATGAATGATTCCTCATAAGAAATAACAAGGTGTGGAGCAGGATGAACACAGCAGGCCAGCAGCATCTTAGGAGCATCTGCAGTTCCTATTATCTCTGATATTCCTCATGTCCACTTCCCCAAACCCTTGATTTCGCTTCTGATCATCTGTCTATCTCAGCCTTAAATATACACAAGGACTCTGTTCCCAACAGCTCACAGTGGCAGTGAATTCCAAAGACTCCCAACCCTCTGAGAGAAGAAATTTCTTCTCATTTCAGTGATAAAAATGTGCACCTTTATTCTGAGACTATACAATCTGGTCCTAGATTCTCCCATGAAGGGAAACACCCTCTCAGCATTTACCTTGCCCAAGCCCCTTAAGAGTTTTGTCTGTTTCAGTGTGATCACCACTCATTCTTCTAAACTCAAGTGCGTGGAATCCCAGCCTGTTTTGCCTTTACTCATGAGGCATACAGGGATCATCACAGTGAACCTTCTCTAAACTGCCTCCAATGAAATCCCTCCTTAAATAATGGGATCTGAACTGCTGACAGTACTCCAAATGTGGTCTCGCCATCACCCAGCACTTCCCCTCTCTTATACTCCAACCCCCTTGAAATAAGGACCAACATTCCATTAGCCGATCCTGATTAACTGCTGTATCTGTGTGCTAACTTTCTGTGTTTCGTGCACAAGTATATCCAAGTCTCTTTGTGTTGTAGCTTTGTGTGGTTTTTCTCCAATTAAATAATACTGTTCCTTTGTTCTCCCTTCCAAAATGAATAACTTCAGATTTTCCCACACTATGCTCCATTTCCCAACTTTTGCCCACTTACAATCAAATCATGCTGTAAACTGTTTGTATCCCTCTCACAGCCCGCCTTTCCCACCTCGATTTGTGTTGTCTGAAAACTTGGCTACAACTTTTTCATTTCCTTCTTCCGAGTTCATGATCTTATAAACAGTCATGTTTCCTGCAGTAACCATTGTGGAACCCCACTGGGAACAGGTTGCCAACCTGAACGAGAACTCTTGCTGTTTCCTGCCCATTAGCCAATTCTCTGTTCAATACCATCAGCTCTTTTGACTTAACCTTTTGCTGTGGTACCTCGTAGAATGCCTTCTGCAAGTCCAAATACAACACATCAACTGGTTTTCCTCAATCCACACTGTGTGAGACTTCCTGGAGAAACTCTCATAAATTAGTCAGATACAATTTCCTTGTCATGAAGCCCCCTTACTCTCTTTGATTAGATTAAGATTTTCCAAGTGGTCTGCTATTGCTTCCTTAATAACTGATCCCAAAGATTTTCTAGTAGTAGAATTGGCTGATTGGTCTATTGTTACCCATTTTTAAGCCTCCATTCCTTTCTGAATAGGAGTGCTGCAGTGGCAGCTTTCCAATCCTCCAGTATTTCTCTAGGATCCAAGGATTTTTAGAAAATACAATGCACCCAACACCTCCGTAACTATCTCATTTAGGATCATGGGATGAAAGCCATCACGGCCAGCGGAACCTATCTGCCTTTCACCCCATTCGTTTGTCTAAAACTACTTCCCCAGTGATGATGAAGGTACTTTATTCCTCCCCAATCTTTTTGGCCCTTCTCTGCTCGATTTTGAAGCTGTCCCAAGCTTCAGGGCTATCATTGACTTTTGCTGCCTAATATGGTTTCTCTTTCAATTTTAGCCTCTCCTTAACTTTCTAGGTTATTTATTAAACCTTCCTCATTTCCCATGATCAGATCCAGGATTGCCTGCTCACTGCTTGGTTCCATGAGATATTACTCAAGGTATCCATCCTGAATACACTCTGTTGCAAAGTTGGGTGAACTACATATTGATTGGGAGGCAGTAAGTTAGATTTTGTGCTTGTAAACTGCTAGGGGGGGATTTCATTGCATGGTCCCTTTCAAAGATCGTGTGCTTTTTCAGTGCTTAGAGATTTAAAATGGATGTCTATGAGCAGCAGCTTGAAAGTTTGCAAGTACACAGAGGGTACCCAAATTGAAACATCTGTATCAAAAGGCCATACAGTTAGTAGGCCAAGCAGCAGTTTTACTGAAGCCAATCAATCTGAGCCAGGTACTTAGATACCAAAAACCTATTAAATTTAAATCTTGCGATTTTGACAACATAGGACCAATCTTATTGTATGAAATATTGATGCGTCATCGAAGGGATAAAGAGAAGGGGGCAGTTGGACATAGGACTAGAGCTAGCTGCCATCTGCCAGAGTTAATAGCCCTCAGCTCTTGAGAGAATCGCTGGCTCTCACAACCTCCTCTATGTCTTAGAGAAAGCACCAACTAAATAACAACAGTACCAACAGCACAACTGGTTAATATTCCTGACAGAAGGATCAACAGAGAAGGCATTGACCAATCCAAAACAGACGTAATTTGGCTGTAATTTTGGCAGACAAAGTTCAATATATTTTACATTTCAGAGGAGCTTGTATGTATTGGAACAACATATCATTAGAATTTTGTTTTACTCAGGAACAGTTAGTATTTAGAAGGGATTTATTCAGTTTGCTAATAGTTTAATTAATTTGCTCACTTTTAGAGTTAGATGAATAAATTGTTACTTGTTGATTTTAAAGTGAGCATCAGGGATTTATTTTATTTAACCTCTACAAGTTGCTGGAAGGCAGGTTACACCACGTGTTACACTGCTTTTACAGATTATAGGGCAAGGTGCTCCTCTGTGGGTGTTTTGGTTTTAGTTCTCAGAGGTGGGAGTCAACCGCCACTTTATAACAATTTTATCAGTTCCTTGTTGTAACTACACTTTCCAATGTGATTGATCCAATCAACATAATTATTAAAGTAATCCATAATGATTGCTGTATTGTTTCTACAT
This sequence comes from Stegostoma tigrinum, assembly GCF_030684315.1. Lineage (NCBI taxonomy): Eukaryota > Metazoa > Chordata > Chondrichthyes > Orectolobiformes > Stegostomatidae > Stegostoma > Stegostoma tigrinum. The sequence goes on from NC_081393.1 coordinate 15,687,226, forward strand.
GCTCCTACTTTTATAGCCTTTCCTACAGAGTGGGAGATCTACATGTTACTCTGACCAGTGTCTTTTTCTCCATTGCTGTTACTTAGCCCCTCCTAAATGGACTCTAATTAAGATTAACTTAATTAATCAATTAAAACCTTCCAACTGATTAAAGATTTAACAGCATCTTTGGTTTGTTTAGTTATCCTCATCAATGGTGTGAACCTTTGGTCTTTTACATGTAAATTCTGTGTCTGATAACTACCTCTCTCACCAACACCTGAAGACGGACTGAGGCTCCAAAAGCTCGTGTTTTCAAATAAACCTGTTGGACTATAACCTGGTGTCATATGATTTCTGACCTTGTCCACCCTGGTCCAACACCCACACCTCCACATTATTCCAAAAGCTTCACGCATTCACATACAAAGTCTTTAGGCTTGCCTTTTTGCCATTTTAATCATCCTCACTATTCTGTGTACTGTGGCCCTATTTGCATCTCACCCTTGATTTTGCACTTTGTTCTTTGTTGACCTTCCTTGTTTCTTTTACCCTTGTCACCCTACTTCAGTTCTCAATAACCCCCACCAGTCTAGCCTAAAGGTGCCTCAACCACACGAGTGAATACTTCTCCTGGGATATCAAGGCAGGTCATTGGCTGCTGGAGGACTGTCTCCAAGTATCCTTCAGTCCAAATGGGTATGCTTGAGAATTCACACGTTTTACCTCTGCTCATCTTGTCTGAAATTAAACACCAGAGTCCACCTGGTTTTCATCAGACTTGTGCAAGTTGAAAGTCAACACTCGCCATGAGTCTGGTGTGACATTCTGTTCAATTTTCAAGTACAAAATGAGAGCATAACTTCAGTAAGGATGAACTCCTGTTCCATCCTTTGAGATCAGATCTAATCAGGTATGATCTCAATTGGTATCGCCCAGACAAAGCACACTTGTCAGTGCTATGGTAAAGCAATGGTTCATCTATAACAAAGACAGAAATTGGTGGAAAAGCTCAGCATATCTGGTAGTACCTATGAAGTGAAATCAGAGTGACCCTGAAATCAGAGTGGTCCAGTGACCCTTCCTCAGCACTGGATCGATTAGTTCTGCGTAAGGGTCACTGGACCCGAAATGTTATCTCTGACTTCTCTTCACAGATGTTCTGCTGAGAGTTTCCAGCAATTTCTGCTTTTGTTTCTGATTTATGGCATCTGTAGTTCTTTCTGTTTTTATTTCATGGTGACTCTACTGTTTTCAATGACTATGCTTGTGCTAACTGACCTATAGTTTCCAGCTCTCTGTCTCCCTCCCTTCCCAAAGAGGAGTGCCAACATTAGCAGTTTTCCAATCCACTGGAACCCTCCTGAACCCAGCCTGTTCTGGAACATTTGGACTAATGCCTTCACTATCTCTGCACCCACTTCCTTTAACACGCTTGGATGCAAGCCATCAGGTCCTAGCGACTTCTCTGCCTTTAGTCCCATTATTTTGCAAGGTTCTTTGTCCCTTGTGACAGAGACTGGGGCAAGATCTTTCCTCCCATTAGCACCTTGCTTATCAACTTTGAGATGTTTCTTGTGTCCTTCACTGTGAAGAACAATGCAAAATATTGGTTTAAATGATCTGCTATTTCCATGTTCCCCTTTACGAATTCCCCAGTTGCATCCTTCAATGGCTCCAACTTACTTTAGCTTCTCTCTTTTTCTTTATATATCACACAACACTCCAGGGTGTGGTCTCCCCAAGGCCCTGTACAATTGCAGCAAGACATCCCCACTCCTGTACTCTTATTACACTGAACTTATAACACAGTGCATCCACTGGAGATCCCTCCAATGCTGGTGCTGAAGCTCAGTCAGCAGACGAGGAGCGCAAAAAGAGTGCATTCTCATTCTCTCTCTGGCATGGACCTATGAGCGGGTTTTGAAAAGACAGTCAAGAATCTTTTCATACACAGAATGTTGAATGCCTTAGCATGGGCTAATAGATTGGTGTGAGGATCTAAAAACCTCAGGCTTTTCCGAAGAACAGTGAAAGGGTTAAATTTTCAGCCACATTGTGAAAGTAAACAAGAATGCATGGATATGCAAAGGCAGGCCAGGAGATACAAGAAGATAACAAGGTGTGAAGCTGGATGAACACAGCAGGTCAAGCAGCATCAGAGGAGCAGGAAAGTTGACGTTTTGGGTTGAGACCCTTCTTCATTTTCTGTATAAAGTATAAAGCTTGGTGATGCATGAAACCCACCATAATGAATTTTACACTTTACAGTGATACGACTGGCTCTCCCTGCAGATTCATGAAAATGAACAATCATTCAAACTGATTTCCTCAGTTGAGTTGTAAAGGTTTGTTGAGCCCTAGATGTTTGCAGAATGGAAATAAGCCTTTTGGCTCAACTTCTTGCCACCCAGTTTTCACAATTAAACTTGTTCCATTTGCCTGCGTTTGGCCATATCCCTCATATCTATTCCATCTACACACCTGTCCAAACACTTCTCAGATGATGAAATTGTACTCGCCTCCACCACTACCTCTGGCAGCCCATTCCAGTCACTCACCACCCTCTGTGTGAGAAAACTGCCCCTCTTGACCCTTTTGTACCTCTCACTTTAAACCAATGTCCTCTAGTTTTAGACTACCCTTCCACAAGGAAAAGCTGTTGGGTATCTACCTTACCTGTGCCTTTCATGATTTTACAGAACTCTATAAGGTCACCCCTCTCTAAGGATCCAGGGGAAAAAAAATTCCCACCCTTTTCAACTTCGCCTGATTAACTCGAACCAGGTAGCATCCTAGTAAATCTTTTCTGCTCTCTTTCTACTGTAATACTATCCTTTCCACAGTAGGGTGACCAAAAGTGCAGGCAGTCCTCCAAATGTGACCTTACCAAAGTCTTCTACAGCTACAACAAATTGTCCCAACTCCTCTCCTCAGGGCTCTGACCGATGAAAGCAAGCATGTCAAAAGGCTCTTTCATCATCCTGTCAATCTGTGGCTCTACTTTCAAGCAGCTATGAAACTCTTTGTTCTATAACACTCCCCAGGGCTCTAGCATTGACAGTGTCAGTCTTGCCCTGGTTTGGCCAATCAATAACAGTCAAATCAACAGGATTTTTATGTTGAAGAGGGTGCTGGCTAAACTCTGGGATAAAATGCAAAATCAAAACAAATAAAAAAGAACCCAAACTCAAACTGATAGGAAATAAACCGCGTGAAATTATAATAATTCCTTGCAACAATTCATGTCTGAATTCCAGATCTCCTTTATCATTTTAAACAATCCTACTTTGAGACTATATTGTGTAACAGTACACTTGCTCCCTGCAATTCGACAGTATCTTAACACGTGACATTCACATTTGGATGTAAATGGTCACACAGCAGTTGCACCCAGTTCCAGCATATGTCTCTGTGGGCCATATTCTTTCTCTCTAATTTGCCCTTGGACAGGCAAAATGTTACTGATCATGTGGCTGTCGACTCTGTACATCAATATGAAACAACATATTGACAATCCGGTGTCGACTGAGTACTCAGTCAGGACCTCAATCCTGCCCTCCATTTCTGTTCAAGTTCCTGATCTGCCCACTGTCACACCGCCATTTTTTGTACTGTCTTCTCTTGTTGCATAATTAAAAGATCTTTTGGATTGACCTTATATCATCTGCAAATCCGTTTTCATAGAGTCATACAGCACAGAAACAGACTCTTCAGTTCAACCAATTCATGCTGACCATAATCCCAAAATAAACTAGTTCCACCTGCCCACTCCTGGTCCATATTCCTCCAAACATTTCCTATTTGTATACTTACCAAAGTGTCTTTTAAATGTTGTGACTGTGCCCACACCCACTACTTCCTCAAGAAGTTCATCCCACACATGAACCACCCTCTGTTTTAGGAATTTGTCCCTCTTGTATTTTTAAATCTCTCCTCTCACCTTAAAAATGTGCCCCTTAGTCTTGAAATCCACCACCCTAGGGAAATTGACACCTACCGTTAACCCTATCTATAGCCCTCATCATTTGTAAACCTCTACAAGGTCACCTCTCAACCTTCTCTGCTCCAGTGAAAAAAAAAATCCCAGTCTCTCCTTATAACTCAAACCTTTCATACCCGACAAAGTCCTGGTAAATCTCTTTTGAACTCTCTCCAGTTTAATAATATCTTTCCTACAACTGGGCAACCGGGGCTGCACACTGTATTCCAGAACAGGCCTCACAAACATCCTGTACAACCTTAACATGGCGCCCAACTCCTCTACTCAAAGGACTGAGCAATGAAGGCAAGTGTGCGCTAAACGCCTTTTTAAGCAACCTGTCTACCTGTGATGCAAACTTTAAAGAATTACAATCTGTTCTTTTTTACCTTCCTGTAAATTTCCTTCTTACTTTGTACGTGAGCATCACTGTCTGGATTGTCTTACATATGTTGTCCACTCCTTATTACCCCTGAACTGAGTGGTTCACTAGCCTTTTCCAGAGGGCACATAGCAGTCAGCCACATCACTGTGGGTCTGGAGTCACATATAGGCCAGATCAGGTAAGAACTGCAGATTTCCTTCCCTAAAGGACATTAATAAACCAGCTAGGTTTTTACAACAATCAACATCATCGCTGTTATGGACAGAGCTTTCAATTCCAGATTTAGCAATTGAATTTAAGTTCTGAGAGCTACCATGGTGGGATTTGAACCTGTGTACTCAGAATATTAGCCTGGCTCTCTGGATTACTAAATCCAGTGGTATCAGAAAAACGATCTCCCCACAAGTTTCTCAACTTCCTTGATTCTACCGAGATACTCTGTGTTGGTGACATTGTTACACTGCAATTAATCTTTACATATATTTCAAAAATGTACTTTTATAAAAACATCTCTTTGCACATGTACATTGTCACAAATGCAGTTTAGTTCTGTATAATAACCCAAGTAAACAAACATTTGATTTTGACTCTATCCCAGCAAACCAAAGGGTTCTCTTACACACACAAGACTAAACTGACATTCAATGAGGCACTCGGAGGGTCTGATAACTGAAAGGTCCTCCAAATAATTCAGCAGGAAGACCTCAGATAATGGTCTTCCCCCACTGTGCCTTGGTGGAGGCTGTCCCCAGCTTCAGTGTGTCCCTCAGCACGTAGTCCTGGACCTTGGAATGTGTCAGCCTGCAACTGTTACAAATTTTGCAACTGAAGAAGCTGCACCTTTGGACCTCAGCTGGCCTTGTAAGTGGGACTTTTCACTTTTCATTGTACTCATTTGGGTATGTGATCTGTAATTTTCCTGTTTCTTCATTCCGTTTTTCATAACCTACCTTTCCCTGTTTTGTATCAGTCTCTACTTCTATTTGCAGGGAATTCTAGCCATGGATTCCTGTTATGGAAACACCATCAGCAAAACAACTGCATAGTTCACCACCTTCTTCCAATATCTGACTTTCCCAAATCTAAAGAAAAGATGAATTTAAAAGTTTTAATTGCAAATGGTGTCATTCTATACATGGAGATAAGTATTAAATTAACCCGCAAAGAAATTTTGACACAAATATATGTCTGCATGTAAATTATTCCATTGTATTCCTTAAGGTCAATGTAATCTTAACAATGAATTAAAGATTAATATAGACCAGAAAGAAGAATTTCTTCACTCAATGAGCTGTGGACTTGTGGAATTCTCTCCCACAGAAAGCTGTTGGGGCCAGTTCATCAGATATATTCAAGAGGGAGCTGGACATGGCCTTTGCAGGTAAAAGGGATCAAAGGATATGGGGAGAGGGCGGGAATGGGATACTGAGCTTGCGTGATCAGCCATGATCATATTGAATGGTTGTGCAGGCTCAAAGGGCTGAATGGCTTACTCCTGCACCTATATTCTATGTTTCTAAATGACATTTGATCAACTTTCCCCATTGTATCTGACAGAGAAACCCCCCATCTCCTCCAAATTTCTCCATTAGCTGTATCTCTATGACTGCTTATAGATAGTTCCATGGTGCAACTGGTACAGGACAACTTTTGGAAGTTTTTTCAAAAAAAAAAGAAAATGTTGGCCTCTTCAGCCTTGGAGCATACAATTTACAAACATCTACCAACTTCATGAATTGCAGAAAACTAGTTGGTAATTATTGCTAAAGGAATGAAGCTCAAAAGCAGGGAAGTATTGCTGCAACTGGACAAGACATTGGTGAGACCGCACCTGGAGTCTTGCACACAATTTTGGTCCCATTACCTGTGGATGTAGTTGTATTAGAGGCAGTTCAGAGGAGGTTTACTAGATCAATTCCGGAAATGGCTGGGGTGGGTGGGGGTTTGTCTTCTGGAGAGTGGTTGAGCAGTCTAGGCCTGTACTCTTTTTGAAGAATGAAAGGAGTTCTAATGGAGGTGTTTAAGATGCTAAAGGAGATTCACAGGCTCAACATAGAAAGGATGTTTCCTCTTGTGGGGTAATCTAGAATGACAGGTCATAGTTCGAGGATTAGGTATGGGCAGATTTAAAACTGAGATGAGGAGAAATTACTTCTCTGAAATGGTCATGAATACGTGAAATTCTCCACCTCAAGAGTGCAGTGGATGCTGGGACATTGAGTAAATTTAAGGAGGAGATACATGTTCAATCAGTAATAGGTGGTAGGAAAACGAAATGGATTTGAGTCTGAGATCAGCCACGATCATATTAAGTGGTGCAACAGGCTTGAGGGGCTGAATGGCCTACTCCTAGTTCTTAAGTTCTTACGGCTATCTTTCGTCAGTTGCAACAAACGTACAATTACCAGTGGCGGCTTTTTAAAGGAGCAGTTGAGAACAAATGGATCACTCTAAGGCAACGCCACAGTTTTAAGCAATGTTACAGGAAATATAAAAAGCGTACATGGCCTCAAAAAACTAGCTGGCTATTTCAGACAGTGTTTAATGAAGATCCACTTCTGACAGTAGCAGCACACTTGAACACACTTTAGTGTTGAGACAAATACTTGAGAAGATATTTCACCCACCATCACTGAAACATCTGCTTTGTTGATTTAACAGTGACTGCACTTTGAGATGCTTCATTGTTTTCAAAAGGTTTTGGCATGCCATTGTCATCTCACACTGATTTTTATTGTGGGTAGGTAGTGAAACCCATACTTTACGCAGTGAAGGCATTTGCCAAATGCTCCCATAGAAAGTTCCAGGATTCTGACCCAGCAACTATGAGGGAATGGTTTATATCTTTAAAAAGCAGAATGGTGTGTCACTTGCAGATCTGCTGTTTTGATTCTTCTGGGCTGGAGAGATCACGAATTTGTAAAGTGAGGCTTAATGAGATCCTTCATTGCATCTCTTCAATGGTACACACAGCTGCCAGGCTGTATTGGTAGTAATGGGACTGAATGTTGAAAGTGGTGTCAGTCAAGTGGACTGCTTTGACCTGATTAGGATCAAACTTCCTGAGTATTGTTGGAACTGGACAAATCCAGGAAAATACAGAATATTCCATCATGCTATTGACTTGTGCCTTGAAGATAATGGAAAGGTTTTGGGCATCAGGAGCTGAGTAACTATCCACAAACTTCCCAGCTTCTGACCTGCTGCTGTGGCCATGGTATTTCTTTCCTTCTGAGTGTAAGACTTGAGAAATTCTTTTTATATTTTAAACTGTCTTCTGTAATTTATGTTAAAATCTGATGATTGTGAATGCAGAATGTTGAAAGCTTAGAGACAGACCTGTTCAATTTGGTTGTCAAGGGGTAAAACGTTGAAACTGAAATCCGAAGAAACTCATAGGCAAGTTTTGACACCTCAAAACAAAGGAAAGGCTGCTGCCATGGACACTGACAGACTCAGAGATCAGAAAAGGAAGAGAAACAGTTGCTGGTACTCAGATGGAAAAAAATGTTTTTATTCTCAACCAAACAGAACACTGGTGAGAATGAATTTCCTGTTTGAAGAGATGAAATTTGCAAAGATTTAGAGAACTGTTTACTGTTGGAAGTCAGATCAATGATGCTCAGAAGATTGAGTAAATGAATTCTAAAGGGGATGTTGAAAAGTTATTCTGGTGTAACCGGGGAAGGGATCCTATTGGTAAGCCAGCTGGGAATTAAGGATTTAATCTACATGATAATATGTCCACTGGCTGTGTGATGTGATTGATAAACACAACATAAAGCATCTTCAGTGTGTCAATCAGTTAATGGGGAAGTACCTTTCCTGTCATTTAGTTTATTTGTTACCACTTAAGTTTTTTTTAGTTATTCATAGAATGAGGGTGTAAAACTTGTGCAATTCTTTCTGTCAGTTGTTAGATAATTCATACATTTTTTGAAAATGTTTTTGGTTTTGATGGGGGAATTATAACAATATAATTGGTTGAGTTGCATTTCTGGTCAATGGTGCCCTCCCCATCTGGGGTTGACAGCAGGAGATGGTGCTGTTGAATCAAGGGGAGATGGTTAGATTTTCTCATGTTAAGAGATAGTAATTACCTGGTATGTGTGGTTTAAATCTTAGTTGCTACTTATCACCACAAGCCTGAACGTTGATGAAGGCTTGCTGCATATAGACATGGACTGTTTCAATATCTGAGGGACTATGAATGCTACAAAACACCATGCAACTGTCTTGAGAATCCAAGTTTAATGCAGAAAAGGCTATTGATGAAGCAGCTGAGGATGGTTGCATCTAGGCATCTACTCTGAGGAAATCTTGCAGAGATGTCATGGACCTTAAATGATTTGCCTCCAACAACCATAATATTTGTACCAAGTATGACTCCAACTTATGGAGAGATTTTCCCTGATTCCCATTGATTCCAGTTTTGCTAGGGCTCCTTGACACCATGTTCGGTCAAATGCTGCTTTGATGTCAAGGACAGTCACTCTCACCTCACCTCCAGAATCCAGCTCTTTTGTCCATGTTTGAACCATGATTACAACAAGAATTAACCCAAGTAGTCCTGGTTGAACCCAAACCAGACATCAAGAGCAGTTTCTTGATATCTACATGCTGCTTGATCACACTGTCCATGTCACTTTCCGTCACATTCCTGATGATCAGCAGAAGACACATGGGGTTCTAATTGGTTGAATTTGATTTGTTGATTTTTGAGATAGGATGTACCTGAGCAACTTTTCACTTTGTAGTAAATGTCAGTGCTACAGCCAAACTAAAATACCTTTACTTGAGCCAGAACTAGTTCTGTACTACAAGCTCATATCACTATCACCAGAGTCTTGTTGGGGTCCATTGCCCTTGCTATATCCAGTATTATGAAGATACTGGAACAAGCATGACGATGTCTCACTTCAAATCCATAGGGCGTTGATGAGACCAAACTTGGACAACTGTGAACAGTTTTGGTCTCCTTACTTGAAGAAGGATATTTCATGCCTTTGAGCAAGGTTCACTCACCTGATTCCTGACATTAAGGAAATTATCTTTTGAGAAAATATTAGTTGGACAAGATGGATATTCCTAGGAGTTGAGAAGAATGAAGATAATCTCATCGCTCATCAAACATGCCTCATGGGGTTGACAGTGTAGACGTTGGAAGGATGGGTTTTCCTTTCTGGGGTGTTCAGGACGAGGAGACACAGAATCAGAATGTCTATTTTGGACTGTAATGATGAGTATCTTTACTCAAAAAGTTGTGAATCTTTGAAGTTCTATCTCCACAGATCTGTGTTACCTCAGTTAGTGAGTACATTTGAGGTTTATACTTTTTTTTAACTTTAAGTGGATCAAAGGATAGGTGGTGAAGTCAAAGATTATCTATGATTATATTGAACAGTTGAAATGATTTGAAGGGCTGAATGGCCTACTCCTGCTCTTAATAAGCTCTTAGGAATCAAGTTGATTGAAGCCTCTTTTCCATGATGTTGGAGACCTCTGGTGGAGAATAAGATGAGTCATCCACTTGGCAATTCTGGCTAAAGATTGTTGCAAATGGCTTCGGTTTTGACCCGTGGGCTGGGTTTGCCTCATGGAGTTTCCAGCTCCAGTACTCTTTACTATCCACCACTATGCATAGCTGGATGTGGCAGGCCTGTCAAGATTTTATCCAATCTGTTGGCCATGGGATCGCTGAGTTTTGTCTGTAGCCTGCATTACCCATGTACTGCACCTTCACCAGATTGGCATCTCATTTTCACCCAATGCTGCTCCTGGCATGTCACTGAACCTGGATTAATTACCTGGTAAAGAGGGAAGGAAATGCAGACCACATGATTACAGATAATATTTAAATTGAATTCTGCTGCTGATGGTCCACAATGTCTCTTGAACACCCAGTTTTTAATCTTTCAATCAGTCTAGAGTCTCTCCTACTAAACACAGTGTCCTTCAAAAAGTGAATAGGCGAGAATGAAGTCCAGTAGGTTTATCCTCTGTGTAGGTTCTTTGATGCTCAAGGCTTAGTTTGATAGGTACATCCAGGGTGGTCAGTTGCAGTTCTACTGGGTGATAGACATTGAAGTCTCCCACAGACACAATGTGAGCCCCTTGTCATCCTCAGTGCTTCTTCCAAACTGTGTTCAATATGGAGCAGATCTGATTCATGAGCCGAAGCAGGAGTGCAGTTGGGGGTAACCAGTAAGAGGTTTCTGTGTCCATGTCTGACCTGATGCCATGAGACTTCATGTGTTCTGGGGTCAATGGTTGAGGAGTCCCAGGGCAACTCCCTCTCAACTGTATTCCAATTCTTTTCCACCTCTGCACAGTGAGTCAAGAAATGCTGAGGGATGATGCTGGAGGAACCTGGGACATTGTCTGAAAAGAAGTCTGAGAGACAACATGCTTAAGTTTGACAATGATCCCCAGGCAATTTTTAAAATTCTTTTGTGGCATGTGTGCATTGCTGGCTGGCCAATATTTATTGCCTGTCCCTAGAGCCTCTTGAGAAGGTGATGGTGAACTATCTTCATGAACTGCTGCAGTCCACATGCTGTAGGTTGATCCACAATGCCCTCGGGGAGAGAATTCGAGGATTCTGACCCAATGACACTGAAGGAGCAGCAATATATTTCCAAGTCAGGATGATGATTAGCTTGGAGGGGAACTTGCTGGGGATGCTGTTCCCATGTATCTGCAGCCCCTTGTCCTTCTCAATGGAGGTGGTCACGGGTTTGGAAGGTGCTATCTAAGGGTCCTTGCTGAATATGCCCATCAGGGAATGACTTTGTGGGATTGAGGAGATTGGATGCGCCTTTGCCCAGATCAATATTTGCTTGTCACAACCCCCTAATAACCATTGGTTCAACCAGTTCTTTATAATTTCTCTGAAGGTAGCTATCTCTTGATAGTTAATGTGTCTGAGCACAGATGAACAATCTGTTGTTTTGACACAGTACTTTTGGGAGTCCAGGGTACAATTTATTCTCAGATCTGTTCCTTGCTAATCATAGACAAAACTACATGCAGGTCTCATGTTAATGAGTAACGTCGGCATTTCATACAAAGATTTATCTTTTCCTTGAAAAGATAACTTATATGTCTGCCAAAAGAATGGATGAAGCTGAATTCACAAAGGGAATTTTCCACCAGGCCCTGCACATTGTTCTGTACTTGCACTTGTAAACTGATATCTGAAAGCTGCAATTCATGTTTGCCAAGGTTGAACTCTGATCAAAGGTGTCCTGGCCGCTAATGCTGTATCCCAGCTTGCAGTGTTTTATTTGGTCGGCTCTGTCCACATGACAAGGTGGGGAAATGGATTTCAAAACATCTTCAGAATGTGCAAAGGTGGAATAATCTCATCAGGAGCTGCTGGGAATCAGCTACTCAGTTAAGATTGGAACTGGAAATCCCAGCACATCAAACAGGAACTAGGAGAAGACTACAGGTCAGTGGAGGTTAGCTTCTGATGTTTTGCAGACCCTGTGCAGTTATTTTTCTTCATGGCATCTCTTTGTATCCTTCTCCCGTTTGTCCCATCCTATGTGGTTGTCCTGACCTCACTGAGCACAATTTGTCCTTCACAACCCTTCACCCTGTTGGTCAAATCCTGAACCAGAAATAACTGGCATATCCATGGCATGTATACTTTCTGACAGAGATCACTGGCAGCAATGGTGAGGCCTGGCTGCTTTCGTCCCTTCCACAAGATTGCACACGGGCTGACAGCAGCTAATTCGGGTTTCTGTTGGAAACCTCCTTGATTTTGGAAGCTGCTTCATGATAAACCATTCTGAGTGGCAGACCTTTTAAACTAGAAGTATTGTGTTGGTTTATAGTAAAAACATCCAGCGAAATCAGGATGAGGATTTGCAGAGAGATGTTGTGGTATCTTCCTATCTGCATTTACTCCAAGGCATAATACTTTAAAAGTGCTCTGAGTTAAATAAGAGTGAATCTGGTGATTAACAGCTTTGTTGGTTCACTCATAGCAACTGAAACACTGCTCTGTCCCTTAATAACTGCTCCCACTCTGCTTTACAATGACCAACATCACTGATAACAATACGCTTTCACATGACTCAATAGTGTCAGCCTGGAAATATTGCATAGGGGAGCAGTGGGATTGTAAGAAAGACTTAGTCTGGTTTGTCTGTGATGACTTATAGTAGCTGAAAATACCAAAGTCTATAAAGTAAGAATAGATTGCTAAGGTGTTTCATTTCGGAATTTCAATGGACTGCTCACCAACTAACAACCGTCGATCACGGAATCAGTGAAATACATTTTGTGTTTACAGTCAGATACTCAAGGCAACTAGTAGCTGCAACTTGTCACACTGTAACAGCCAATGTATAACAGCCGACATGTAATGCCCAAACTGTACTTCAGAACTAGGAGCAGGAGTAAACCACTCAGCCCCTCGAGCCTGCTCCAGCATTTAATACGATCTCACCTTGACCTCAACTCCACATTCCTGCCTGCTCTTTCGTCCATTACTAGTCAAAAATCTGTTGATCTCCTTAAAGTTATTCAGTATCCCAGCATCCACCATACTCTCGGGGAGTGAATTCTACAGATTGATGATCCTTTGGGAGAAGTAATTTCTCCTCATTTGTTTTAAATCTGCCCAAGCCATATCCTAAAATTATGATGTTTTAGATTGCCCCACATGGGGAAACACTGTCGCTCTATGTCTATCCCCTTTAGCATCTTTTCCATCTCAATTGGATCTCCTCTCATTCTTGTCAACTCCAGAGAATTTGGGCCTAAAGCGTTCATTCTCCTCAATAAACAAAGCCCTCACCTCTACAATCAATCTAGTGAACCTCCTTTGAACTGCCTCCAACTACATCCCTCCTCAAGGAGGGGGACCAAAACTGTCCACAACACTCCATGTGTGGTCCCACTAATGCCTTATTCAGTTGCAATAATACTCTTCCATTAGCAATAAATGCCAAAAATTCCATTTTTTAAGATTTGTTCACTCATGGGATGTGGGCATCTCTAGCTTGGCCAGCACTTATTGCACATCCCCAATTGCCCAGAGGGCACATCAGAGTCAACCACATTGCTGTGGATCTGGAGTCACATGTAGGCCAGACCAGGTAAGGATGGCAGTTTCCTTCCCTAAAGGACATCAGTGAATCAGATGGGGTTTCCCAACAATCCACAATGGTCACCTATTAGACTCTTAATTCCAGATTCTTTGTTAAATTCAAATTCCACTAGCTGCCATGGCAGGATTTGAACCTGGGTCCCCTGAACATTACCTGAGTTTATGGATTAATAGTCTAGTGATAATACCACAAGGTCATTACGTCTCACCTTCCTTATTACCCACTGTACTGGAAAACTAGTTTTCTGCTAATGCTGTCATAATCACCCAGGAATAACCAAACTGTAATAAATCATCCCTCAGGTAAAACAGGTACAGAAAGGCCTGGCTGGGTGTTGAAAAGTCTGTGCAGTAGAGGAATAGCCTCTGGCCAATATTTGTCCCTCAACAACGAGCTTCTAAACCCTAAGCTGTACGGGGCAAATCATTCCTGTCCTTGATCACTATCCAGTGATTGAATCGCAAAGGGTTTGGTTTAATGATTGGTTAATCACGGACTGCAGCATTGATACTCCAATTGCCATGTTGACAAGAGCCCTGGTGAGCGATCCTAATGGACAAGCAGCACCTTTCCAATAGACAGCAAGGTAGGGGGAAAGATGGCCAAAGATATTTTGCCAGGAGTATGGAACAACCATTCGAGGTGAGGATATCCTGCACACAGTTTGCCTCTTTTTGTTTTGGATAAAAATGCCCAGCTGCTTCTAAGTTATTGAGAAGCTTCAGTGTTTGAATTAGTTTCTTTCCCCTGACTGTGGGATATCGACCTGGGAGAAATGGATTGGTCTCACCATACTTCAGAAAGTTGCACAACACTATATTTCACCCAGCAGCCAATCAGATCTCCAGGCGACATTGAGTTCTTAAAAGTCAAAATGTCGTTTGTGTTATTGTTGATTAAATAGGGCAAGCAATATGACTCAGTGGAGTAAAGTCAGTATTGATTAATTGAGCAAAAATGTTCAGCGGCCTCCATGGCCAGAGTTTGACTCTGCTCCCAGGGAAAAGAACAAAGTCTGTTGTCTGTGAATCTGTAAGCCAGCAGCTAGCAGACGGATGCCCAGAAACTGCACTCCAATTAGATACAATCGAGGCTCTGTTCCAGAATGCCATGTCGAAGGGCAAAGAAGGCTGGAGTGTAAGATTAAAATGTCATGTGGTGTAACTGGAGACCTGCTCTGGCAGTGTGGGGTGGATAGCAGGAACAGGATCGCTGCATTCAAAGGGGGGAACAGAAAACTCCATTGCAGTGAAGTCATCAGTGTGTATGTCTGTCAGATGAGATGTCGTGGGCTTCAGATCTAATGCGTAATCATTCAAACGGGGATAATCATCAAATCACCATTTCAGTCAGCAATCCAACTGATCCCACTGCCTCAACTGTTTCCTCACAGACTTGGAAAATTTTCTTTCCCAGTATTTCTGCAAGTGCCTTTTGAACCAGGCTACCTGTTATCCTTTCACACAGCACAGTCCAGATTAGCATAAGACACAGGAGCAAAAGTAGGCCATTCAGCCCATCAAGTCTGCTCCACCATTCAATGGCTGACCTGATCACTCTCAACTCTATTTTCCCGCCTTTCCCCCAACCCTTGATTCACCTTCCTGATTAAAAAATATGTGTATCTCAGCTCGCTGTTTATAGAATACTACTGTGCCATTCCTCTTTGTTGTTTTTGATGGTGTTTTTCAATTCCCTTAATTCCATGTCCTCTGATCACACACCTTCTTGGCAGAGTCTCATCTTATTTCTCTTATAAAACATCATTATAATGACTATTCAGCATTGTCCATCTGGCAAAGTGGTTGAATGGTATGTTGGGAATAATGGGACACAGCAAACAGCTTTGTCCTCTTTACGAGAAAGTCAGGTAAACCCAAGCCTTTTGCTGCTGACCATTGCCGAAGGACCTAGAATTTGGACATTGCCAGCATCAGTGTCCCAGCCCATTTCTGGGCGATTGCCCTGGGTGAGGATGCAAAATGTCATTGCCAGTGAATGTTGCACACCAGAAATCCAAGATGGTGAAGGATACACTGGAGCCAATCTTTACACACTTTGATGGGCTGTTCGCACAGACACACATCACAAACATGTACCTGCTCACCCCACCACCTTAGTTTTATTCTGTTCTGATAGATAGGAGCACAAGTGCTTCCCCAGTTAGCACCCAACTCCTGCATACAATGAAACACACAACTGGCAAGAAGGTACAATTAACAAAAATAAATATTTCACATTATGCACAGCAGTTTCCTCCCTCATTGAGAGGTAAGAACCTTCAGTGAAGTACTCAAGCCACTTAAGAGGAGGAGAGAACATCTCCAAGACGCCACACTACCACAGAGTGTATAGATTATGCAGACTTCCTTTTGGGGTTCATAAATGCAGTCAAATGGAGATGAAAGCAATCCCTCAGGACAGGAGGCCTATTGAGGCTCAAGTATTCTATCATCTTGGAATGGTTTGTGATTTTTTAAAAACCTGGGCCACCCTTCAGGAATGCTGTGTTGCCCGAGGTGCCATCTTTCAGATGGAATGTTAAACCTTAGCTGCTGGATGTTAAAAAAAATCCTACAGCAGAACAGCAGGCGAGTTATGCTGAGTGTGCTGGCCAATATTTACCCTCAATCGACATGGCCAAAACAGACAGCCTCTTTGTTACTAAAGGAGCTTGCTGCGTGGAAACTGACTGCTGCATTTCCTACATCACAACAAGCCGACATTTCATTGGCTGTTCAAGAGCTTGGAGATGTTCAGGGGTTATACACAGCACCACACAAATGCGAAGCTTTTCTTTAGGTTGAATTAATTCCCGTTTTTCCGAATCTTTCCCCAAGGAAGGATCAATTATATTTGTCCTTGTGATGTTGGTGAACATGAAAGGCCTCAATAAATCACTGACTCTCTCAGACTGAACACTACAAAGATTTGGTGCCATTGAGATGGTTGCCAAGGCGACCAAGCTGTGCTGGGACGACAGGATGATTCTGAAAGGATGGAGCTTGAGATACCGCTGCTTTTTCTGAACCCAAAATAGAACAGATCTACGCTCCCCATGACCTTGAAAAGCATTTATTTTCATTTCTGACAAATAATAAATCTGTGACAACAGATGTAATCTTACTGGGGTCTCAGGAGAACCACTGCTAAATTTATTCCTGACAACACTGAAGAGATGGCTTCATAGATTTCTGTTGTTTTAACTGGTACATTGGGAATTTGTGACTCGAGAAGCAGCCTCTCCTGGTGATATTGCTTTGTCATGGTGCCTCCTCACCCCCTACTTCTCTCTGGAAATGGATTTACCCAGCTGATGACCGGCTGGGAGGGAGTCAACAGGCTACACATCACGATCTTAATTCAGCAGCTTTTACCATTTACCCTGTTGAAGCATCTTCTCCAACATTTGCAATAGGAGGGCAGTCCTGAAGGGTCACAACGTCCCACCCTTTATTCTCAAGCTGCAAATTTTTAATTTTGTAATTGCTTTCAGGGTTTTCTATCTGCCCACCTCTCGGAGAAGGCAGGCCTGTTTGAAATGTTGGGGAATTGATTTGAATTCTGCCGTTCCATTTCGGGGCGGAAAGGATGTGCTTGCTGTTTTCTGCAAAGCTTCTCGCACCAAAAGACATTTGGGTTGGAAAAGCGAAGGACGTCCAGTGATAGTCTTGTACCCAGCCTCTGCACAATGCTTTAACAACCGCTCAGAGACACAGAAAGAGTGAGAGAGAGAAAGCTGGTGGTGGCGACGGTAAGTACTCAGGAACCAGAGTGATACTGCAAACCCCCGTGCATGTTTGACATTTTTACTTCCACAAGATAACAGTCCTTCTTGTTCACTGAGCAGCAGATCCCTCTGTTTCTTTGTATGTCAGAAAGTAATTACTTGTGACAGTCGACTGTGGGGAATGAGACGAGATTCGGTATGAGTCTAATTCAATTGTCAGCTGCTGTAAATTGCAAAGGTAGTGTTCAGGGGTGTGTGGGTTACAGGGGGATGGGTCTGGGTGGGAAGCTTCAAGGGGTGGTGTGGACTTGTTGGGCCAAAGGGCCTGTTTCCATACTGTAGGGAATCTAATCTAATCTAATATTTATGTCTTTCATGTAGATCTTAACAATATTTGGGTTGACTGTGAGCAGACATGTTCTCCATTGCTGTTCCATGAGATTTCAGAATCTGCATGCAGTTTTATGAATGAAATTTGGAATGTTGCACTCTCCACCACAACCCAGCAAGATAAAATAACAATTGATGACGTAACTTCAGGAAGCTTTTATATTCAATTGGAAGTTAAAGGCTTTTTGTTTTAAATATGAGCTTCTACGGTGAGGTTAATAACAGTCAAGCAAATTGACTGGCACTGTGAAATATTCAGAGGACACAATATTTGAGTTTCAGGTTCAAGGGCAACAGAATGAGGTACACATTTCCCTTTATGGTGTTGGTTTCAGTTTTTTGGTAAATGGCCCTGCTCACTATCGTTGCACAGTTTTGTCGATTTTTCTTTGTCGATCCCTCCTAATTTCAGAGAGGGTCACAGTGTCACTTATCGTCATCGATACACCATTGGTGTTGGGAAGTCCACGATTGTTGGGTGACACTGCGTTGCCCTCACAGGCAATAGCTGGCCACTGTACAGGAAGAAAGTGAGAGGTTGAATGGGTGTTGGCCATGCCAGGTTCGCACACCAGCGTGAGTATGCAGCTCAACAGGGAAGTCTACATCGACTGTCTGTAGCTCGAACAGTCTAGGAGTTTATTCCACAGCAATTCCATATGGAAGTGCGAGAGATTCAAAATGGTGGCACCGCTGGAGGGTTCCATTCTCTCCCAATCCAGAATAATGAACTCGTGTCAGGAAAGGCCAGGACCCAATGGTTGTGAGGTCTGTCATCTGCCCTGGACTTCCCAAGAAAAGTCTCACTGTCAATCAAGTACTTCTGAGGGCTCACTGTCAACAAACAGGACATTTGTGCAGAGCAAAATCCCATCGCCTAGTAATGTGCTGAATGGCCTCTTTTCTTTGGGACATGGACAAACCAGCTGAGCTTTTTAACAACACTTTTCACTAGATAGCTTGCATTCCCAGATTTATCCATTGAATTCAAACTCCACCATCTGCTGTGATGAGATTTGAACCTATGTTCTCAGAACATGAACTGTGGTCTCAGGTCACTAGTCTTGCGTTAATACTACTAGCCAACCACTTCGCCCAAGTCAGAGTCATTAATATATATCAAAAATACCTGTGTGCATCACTCACAGAAATGAGAACCAACTTTTCTCTGCAGCCTTTTGAAATTAAACCAGTCATTGTTCAACTGGTGAATTCTTACTAATGCATAAAAGGACCTGGAATCCGTTCAATGAAAGGTGTCATGTTTCCTGCAACAGCAATGCTTTTATGCAGCTTCATGACACAGGGAAGGAGTGAAGACAAACTCATCAAACTCAGTCTCCTACACAATCAGAAATACATGAAATAAGAAGCTCAAACACGGAGGGTTTTGATAAAAAAAAACAAAACTTGCAGGAGAGAGACTCAGCAAGGGTCAAGGGGGCCAGTTGCCTGCCAGAACTACTGAGCTCCTCCAGCATTTTCTGTTCTTGTTTCTGTTTTCCAGCATCTGCAGCACTGTGCTTCTAGAAGGGTGATTTAGAAACACGAAGTACAGGAAATAGAAGCAGGAGCAGGCCATTCGGCCCTCTGAGCCTGCTCCGCCATTCATGAACATCGTTGCTGATAATCAAACTCAATAGCCTGTTCCTCCTTCCCCCTATAAACTGTGATCCCTTTAGCCTTGGTGTTATATCTGGCTCCTTCTTGAAATCATACAATAAGAGCTACAGATTGAACACAGAACAGCATAGGCCGACAATTACAGACTGAACACACAACAGCACAGACAAACAGTTATAAACCATAAACAGTAGACCAGTCGCAGATTTATATACTGAGCACTAAACTGCACAAACACAGTCACAGACTGAACACTGCACAACAGCATGGAGCATAGACACCTGATATGGTGAAAATCTAAACACAATGTTCCGACAACTCTGCCTCATTTTCAAAAAGGCTGGCTTTGTGAATTTCACCCTGGAAACTGCAGATTAAGCTCACCTATTAGACATAGAATGTTAGGACAACGCAAGGACCTGAGGGGTAACTTTTTCACGCAGAGGGTAGTGTGTGTATGGAACGAGCTGCCAGTGGAAGTGGTGGAGGCTGGTACAATTACAACATTTAAGAGGCATCTGGATGGGTATATGAATAGTTTGGATTTAGAGGGATATGGGCCAAATGGGACTAGACTAATTAAGGTATCTGGTCAGCATGGACTGGTTGGACTGAAGAGTTTGTTTCCATGCTGTATGATTCTATGACTCTTTTTAGGCTTCGATTGCTTTGTGTGGCAGCGAATTCCTCATGCTCAACACTCTGTGAGTGAAGAAATTTCTTCTCATCTCAGTTCTAAATGGTTTAACCAGTATCCTGAAACTGTGACCCCAGTTCTGACAAACCCCAGGTCATTGGGAACATCCTTCCTGCATTTAGCCTGCCTAGTCCCTGTTAGAATTTGATAGGTTTCTATCAAATACCATTCCCCAACATTCTTCTAAACTCCAGTGAATATAGTCCGAACCGATCCGGGCTCTCTCCATACATCAGTCTGTGCCATTTCAGGGAAGAGTCTGGGAAACCTTCGCTGCACTTCCTCCATCGTCAGGGAAGGAGACCCCAAACTGCCCACACAATACTGCAGGATGTGGTCTCACCCTGTCCAACTGCGATGAGCCATCCCTGCTCCTGTACTCTAATCCTCTCACTTTGAAGGCCAACATACCATTGGCCTTCCTCCCTACCCACTGCTAAAGAAATGCTGACTTTAAGCAACTCTAAGTGTATTTCAGCATCCATCTCTCACTGCATATTGCCCCTCTCAACTTATACCACTTGGATAATAATTTATCTTGCTATTTTTACTCTCAGAGTGGAAACCTTACAGTTACCCACTTTTGCCTTGGACTTGCCCACTCACTCAGCCTCTCCCAATGCATCTTCCTCACAGTTCACCCTTTAACCCAGCTTTGAGATTTAAATGGTTTCAGCGAGTGAGCTTCAATTGATAAACTGTGCTGCTTGGTTCCCTGAACAGACAGTTCAAATGGAGTTACTTTCGTGTTGTTTTAAAATCAGATTGTACAAGTGAGATAAACCACATTTGTGAGGCTTGTTCATGCTTCTTAGAATTGGAAGTGGAAGAAATGCAAGAATCAAGGCTGCAATATTCATTTTAATCCTTCATTCAAAGGTACAGACTGTATGCATATGGCAAGAGTCTATTTGTACAGAAATTATGTGTGTATATAGCAAGACTCTATGTATACAGCAATGAACTGTGTGGATCCAGAAAATAGATTTATACAGTAAGAAACTGTGTTTTCTTCAACAGATTGTGTTTATATAGTGACTGTTTATACCATAAGACTTAATGTTGCAGCAGGGAACTGTCAGTACAGCAAGAGACTGTGTTTATACAGAGACTCTGTGTTTATACAGAGACTCTGTGGCTACAGAGACTGTGTATACAGAGATTGTGTTCATACAGTCAGAGACTGCATTTATTGAGACTGTGTGGCACAGAAACTGTGTTTGTACAGTTAGAGACTGTGTTTCTACAGCAACTGTTTTTATATAGAGACTGTGGATACAAAGACTATGTGTACACAGAGACTGTATAGATTACAGAGACTATGTTTATGTCGAGACTGTGTTTATACACAGACTGTGTATACAAACTGTGTGGATATATAGGCTGTGTTTAGATACAGACTGTGTGCTTACAGAAACTCTGTGAATACACATATTGTGCTTATACAGAGACTGTATCAGAGGTTGTGTGTATACACAGATTGTATTTAGATAGATAGAGGCTGTCTATACACTGACTGCATGTATACAGAGACTGTATATACAAAGATCGTATTTATATGCAGACTGTTTGGATACAGGGACTCTGTTAATCCAGAGATGGTGTGTGTTCAGAAACTGTGTTGATACAGAGACTGAGTGTATACAGACTGTGTGGATACAAACACTGTGGATCCACAGACTGTGTGCCTGTAGAGACTGTGTTTACACAGATACTGTGTGGATAAAGAGACCATATGTATATACAGACTCTGTTTATACAGAGACTGTGGGATACAGAGACTGTGTATACAGAGACCATGTACAAAGAGATTTTTGTATATACACAGCCTGTATTTATATAGAAACTGTGTTTATACAGAAACTGTGTTACAGAGAGTGCATTTATATAGAGACTGTGTGCATACAAAGAATGTGCACACAGAGACTGTGTGTGTACAGAGGCTGTGAGTGCAAGACTGTGTGTATACACAATAGCATTTTACCGGAGATGATGTGTATACAGAGACCGTGTTTATACAGAGACTGTGTGCATACAAAGACTGTATATACAGAGACTTGTACAATTTGATTTATAAGGGAACAGTGCTTAGAGATGGTATGTATACAGAGACTATGTGAATACACATATTGTGCTGATACAGAGACTGTGTGTGTACAGAGGCTATGTGTACAGAAATTGTGTGCATACACAGACAGTGTTTACACAGAGACTGAGTGTATACAGACTGAATGGATACGAAGACTGTGTGGATCCACAGACTATGTGCCTATGGGGACTGTGTTTATACAGAGATTGTGTGGACAAAGAGACTGTGTGTATCCAGACTCTGTTTGTACAGAGACTGTGGGATACAGAGACTGTGTGTATATAGAGACTGCATACAGGGAGGTCTGCATATACAGAGACTGCTTATATAGAAACTGTGTTTATACAGAAACTGTGTTTACAGAGTGTGTTTATACAGAGACTGTATATAAAAACTGTGAATACACATATTATGCTTATACAGACACTGCATGTGTACTGATGCTGTGTGTACATACTGTGCATATACACAAGTTTTTATACAGAGACCATGTATATACAGAGACGGTGTATATACAAACTGTTTATACACAGACTGTGTATAAAGAAATCTGTGTATATACAAAGACTTTATTTAGTTGTAAGGGGGCTGTGTTTAGATAGAGACGGTGTGCATACGTACACTATGTGAATACACATATTGTGCTAGTACAGAGGCTGTGTGTACAGAAACTATGTGTATACACAGTCAATGTTTACACAGAGACTGTGTATATACAGAGACTGAGCGTATACAGAGAATGTGCTTATATAGAGACTGTGTGTATACAGAGCCTGAGTGTATACAGAGAATGTGCTTATATAGAGACTGTGTATACAGAGACTATTTATACAGAGACTGAGTGTATGCAGACTGTGTGGATACAAAAACAAAAACAGGGTCTATGTTTATACAGTGACTGTGTGGATCTAGAGACTGCATACACACAGTCTGTGCATATGGAGACTGTGTTTATACAGAGACTGTGTATATACACAGACAGTATTTTCCAGAGACTGTGTGTACACTGTGTGTACACAGGGACTGTGTGAGTACAGAAATTGTGTGCAGAATATGTTGAATTAGAGACCGTGTGTATGCAGAGACTTTGTTTATACACAGAGTACGTGGATACGCAGACTGCATATGTATAGAGACTGTGTTTATACAGAGACTATGTGGATGCAGAGACTGTGTTTATTGAAGAGACTATGTTGATACATAGACTATGTTTAGATAGAAACTGTGTGGATGCAGAGACTGTGTTTATGCAGAGACCGTGTTGATACAGAGACTGTGTGTAGATAGAAACTGTATGGATGCAGAGACTGTGTTTATGTGGAAACTGTGTTTATACAGAGACTGTATATAAACAGAGATGATGTTTATACAAAGACTGTGTAAATATACAAACTGTGTATGCAGAGACTGTGTTAATACAGAAACTGTGCGGAGTGTCTGTGTCTAGAGAACAAGAGGCTGTGTGTACAGAGTAAGTGATTGTGTATATAGCAAGGGCCTATACACATACATCCAGAGACTGTGGATTGAGCAGGCCTGAGGGAGCTAATGCAGGCCTAGGGAAGCAGATGGATTGGGAGGATTGGCAGTGCAGTGGCACAGGGAGGGGAGTGTTCTGAGTGGGGAGTTAGCGGGTTTCCCTCAGTGCCCCAAATGCTGAGGTGGGTGTGAAGTCTGTCTCTGACCCTGGGAGCACTGCTTTACTGCTCAGAGGCCTTTTGCATCCTTAATTCACAAAGGTTTGTGTTTCTGTGTTAATATTATCTATCGCCTGTTTACCTTTACAGACTTTTGCACGTCATTCCTGTGTCAAGTTTCATGTATTCAAGAACTTGGATTTTTTTTTTGCCTTGTCCTTTGTAGAAACAAAAACAGAAATTGCTGGAAAATCTCAGCAGGGCTGATCGCATTTTTGGAAAGAAATGAGAGTTCACATTTCAGGTCCAGTGACCATTCTTCAGAACTGATGTTAGCAAGGAAAAAGTCAGTTTTTACGTGGAAGATAGGGTCAGAGGAGACAGTAAGGAGTAAATGATAGGTGGAGATTTTTGGATTTAGATTTTAGATTTGGATTTAGACTTTTTTTGTCATGCATACTCAAGGGCAGGAATGCAGTGAAAAGTGCAGAATGTCACCTCACAAGGCTCCATCTCAGGTGAAAAGGCATCTGGATACAAAAAACTAAGGTACAAAGTAGTAAGAGAAACAAAGTTATAAAAGTTAAGCATTACCTTCAGTGAATAATGGATAAAAGAAATAAGGTAACTATTAACATTAAAGTCCTCCTTAATATAAACTAGAAAAATAAAGGAATCAAGTTAAAAGTTCAACAGATAAAGCCAAAATTCAACAGATAGAGCCCAAAGAGACAGAAATTCAGTTGGACAGATGAAGGACTGTATAAACATCAGCTGAGGAGAAAGAATAGCTGCTAATGAGGACTATTAGTGGCTAACGAAGGCCTCTTCTGCATTCCTGTGTCCAGCTCTGGTTGCCCAATGAGAGGAAGGTATTATTCAGCTGGAGACGGTTCAGAAAAGATTTACCAAGATGTTGACGGGTATGGAAGATTTGAGTTATAAAGAAAGGCTGGATAGGCTGGGACGTTTTTCACTGGAGGGTAGGAGGTTGAGGGGTGATCTTTTAGAGGTTTATAAAATCATGAGGGGCAAGGATAGGGGTAAAGGCACACATCTTTTCCCTAGGATGGAATATTTCAAGACTTGGGCACACATTTTTAAGGTGAGATGAGAAAAATTTTAAAATGACACGAGGATCAATTTTTTTTACACAAAGGGTGGCTTGTGTGTGGAATGAACTTCCGAAAGAAATGGTGGGTGTGCGTGCAGTTACAACATTTAAAAGACATTTGGATAAGTACCCGATTAGGAAAGGTTTGGAGGGAAATGGGCCAGGAGCAGGCAGGTGGGACAAGTTTAGTTTGGGATTATGTTCGGCATGGACTGGTTGGGCTGAAGGGTCTGTTTCTGTGCTGTATGATTGTGCGATAAAAAGGCCTGGTGTGTGGGAGTAGGGGAAAACATGGGGAAAGGGTGCTCAAGCCCTAAACTTGTTGAGCTTGACATTGAGACAATAAGGTGTAGAGCTGGATGAACACAGCAGGCCAAGCAGCATCAGAGGAGCAGGAAGGCTGACGTTTCTGATCTGGCTTCCCCGAACTTGATACTGAGTCCAGAACACTGTAGAGTTCCCAAGCGGGCTTAATGTTTTGTGACTCATTCCACTATGCACTCTGCTTCTCATGGCCTTTGTTATCCATCATTCTGTGACTTTAGGGGCAAACACTGTACAGTGAGGGAGAGGCTGCATTCCAAAGCTTTTCTTGTCATCTGTGTGTTTGACGGGAAAATGGATGTTTGCAACACAGAGTTTCTGTCAGCACCCAAGGAGGGAGAAGACCCAAAGATATTTTATAGTGGTTGCTGTGATTTCAGAGTCCATGTGAACAAAGTAAGTAAGACTCACTCCCTTGGCAGCAGGCCCATTGCAAGCATCGTCCACAACCCTCCCCGAGAGCAGACAGGCAAGAAAAACAACTTTATATTTAAACAGCGTCCTGATTGTCATAGAATGTCCTGGGAATACATGAAGCAAAGTGAGGCACTGAGCTGCGTAATCTGAAATGAGGCCAAGATACAGCCGACAAAGAGGCAGGATTGAAGGGGAATTTTTAAGAGCTGGAAGGGTGGAGAGGGAGAGAATTCGATCAAGCTTACAGTGTGAGAAACCAAAGGCACTCCACCAGTGGTGAAGCCAGTGAACTGGGGGATATGCAAGGGGCTGGAATCAGACAGCGCGGAGAACTTGGAAGGTGGTGGGTTGTTGGAAACCAGAGCAAAGCCATGGGAGGAGTCAATTTGAAAATGTGGATGAGGAGTTTTAAAATCGAGCTGGATACCAACCTGGAGACCGAGTGTGTCACCAGCCCAGGGCTGCTGGAGTTGGCATGAGACAGGAAATTAGGGAACAGTGCAGCAGAAGAGAAGGCTATGAAATTTGCAAGAGTGACACATAGACCTAACAGCTCTTCACGTGGCTCACTGTCTCGTTTTGTTTGATTCCATTCATGTCAAGCATCTTATGACTGTCTCAAAGGCGTTATACAAATGCAAGATTCCACTGTTGGGGTCCCTTTCTATACCTCACACATGCACGTTGGGATAGGCATTGGAGCTGTGAATTTGAGCATTTTTATCAGGTCAGGAATTAGCTGGGGTCGAAATCACCCCGGCGTCTGAAGTCAGTCAGGCATGGATGCGAGCTAGTCTGTGTGCTGTGAGCTGTGACGGCTACAACCTGTCGATTGAGACATGCTGCCACACCTGGTGAAGTTGATGGCGTGTGAATCCAGGCAAGCTGGGCTTGCAGCAGCTCTCGGAAGACAGAACAGGCCCTCCTCCAGATCGTGGCTCCTGGGGGAGGCTCCTGCATTTCACAGAGAGCCATGTGCAAGATGCAGACCTGGGAGACCGTTGTCACCATGGTGACGGGAGCAGCAGGCACAGGGTGGAGGCTGCCTTGTTTTTCTCGGATAAGACTGTCAGCTCGGGTGGGGATTCACCAACAGAAAGTGTTATCTCGAGAAACCTTCTGTCTGTGAACTGTTGCCCGGAACACAACCATTTCCTCAGTGTCCGTTTGCCAGCACACCGGAGCTTCCAGCTTGGCATCAATGGATGGTTCTTTCCAACACTGTGTAAGGCTGGCATGAAATTAACTGGTATAAACAGTGAGTACCCACAGAGCTGTTTATGATTGATATATTTCTCAGGAAGAGAAACTCTTAAGAGATACTGATCATTTTATTGCGACATCCAGGTATTTCCTAATGGTGGGCCTCTCAGAATGCTGAAAGCACAGAAATGATGGCATTAACTTCTCTCGAACAATGCGTCAGTGCTGAGGGAGCGCCGCACTGTCACAGGGTCAGTGCTAAGGGAGTGCCACACTATCAGAGGGTCAGTGCTGAGGGAGAGCCACGCTATCGGAGGGTCAGTGCTGAAACAGCACTGCACTGTCAGAGGGTCAGTGCTGAGGGAGTGCTGCGCTGTCGGAGGGTCAGTGCTGAGGGAGCGCCGCACTGTCGGAGGGTCAGTGCTGAGGGAGCGCTGCACTGTCGGAGAGTCAGTGCTGAGGGAGTGCCGCATTGTCGGACGGTCAGTGCTGAGGGAGCGCCGCACTGTCAGAGGGTCAGTGCTGAGGGAGGGGGCCCTGTCAGAGGGTCAGTGCTGAGGGAGCGCTCCACTGTCAGAGGGTCAGAGCTGAGGGAGCGCTGCACTGTCGGAGGCTCAGTGCTGAGGGAGCGCTGCACTGTCGGAGGGTCAGTGCTGAGGGAGCGCCGCACTGTCGAAGAGTCAGTGCTGAGGGAGTGGGCGCTGTCAGAGGGTCAGTGCTGAGGGAGTGCCGCACTGTCAGAGGGTCAGTGCTGAGGGAGTGGGCGCTGTCAGAGGGTCAGTGCTGAGGGAGTGCTGCACTGTCAGAGGGTCAGTACTGAGGGAGTGCTGCACTGTCAGAGGGTCAGTGCTGAGGGAGCGCCGCACTGTCAGAGGGTCAGTGCTGAGGGAGGGGGCACTGTCAGAGGGTCAGTGCTGGGAGAGTGGGCACTGTCACAGGGCCAGTGCTAAGGGAGTGCCGCACTGTCGGAAGGTCAGTGCTGAGGGAGCACCGCACTGTCAGAGGGTCAGTGCTGAGGGAACGCCGCGCTGTCGGACGGTCAGTGCTGAGGGAGTACCACACTGTCGGAGTGTCAGTACTGAGGGAATGCTGCACTGTTGGTGGGTCAGCGCTGAGGGATTGGGGACTGTTGGAGGGTCAGTGCTGAGGGAGTGGGCACTGTCGGAGGGTCAGTGCTGAGGGAGCGCCGCACTGTCAGAGGGTCAGTACTGAGGGAGTGCCACACTGTCGGAGGGTCAGTACTGAGGGAGTGCCGCACTGTCGGAGGGTCAGTACTGAGGGAGCGCCGCACTGTCGAAGGGTCAGTACTGAGGGAATGCTACACTGTTACAGGTGATCTCTTTTGAATGAGACATTACTGAGACCCTAGACAGATAAAAAGATCGCACGGTACCTTTTAAATCAAAGATCAAGTGATCCTGGTATCATTATGCAGATATTACAACGTAAAGCAAAATAAGAAAATTAAACATAGATCATCTGCTCCTTTACCAAGTGTGATCAGTCCTCCTTTTGGTATTTTCAAGTCAATAATTGTTTAGATGCTTCCCTTTTATTGTTTGGGCTACATTAAGCTGCGGTAGGCCTCTTCTCTCTTTTGGCACTTCATATCAAAGTGGGCTCCTGAATTAGGCCTTCACCCCAGTTTTATATTTGTGAAGCAGGGCTTAATTCAGGCCCTTACTGAACTGCACTTCAGCCGGTACTTTCCACATTAAAACTATCACACTGGATGTGCACAGCCTCCCATTAATTGCCCACCAAAACTGAAACAACTCCGCAGAGGCTTCCAACTCATTCCCACGTCACCCCTTATCTACGTGTGGAGCGTCCTTGGCACTGATCCAGCTCCCTCAGAGCCAGCATTCAGAGTGAACAGAACCTCCCGTTTATATCTGCCCGCCGGGCTCCCTAATTGGAACCAGATTAACAGCCCTCATCTGGGAACTCAGCTTCTATGAGCTCCACCTGACTGACCTTATCAGAGTCACTACATTCCTCCCGCTCTGAGTTTGAAGACAATGGCGGGTTCTTTGTTCGGTAGCCAGGTCAGCTTCCTCCACCTCCACCTCCGATACAGGTGACATGTAACTCTTGCTTCTTGCGCCCGGAGTGTCTTGTTACAAATTCATTCTCCTCTTCAGGTGGCAACATCCACTATGTCCATCTCAGATTCTGAGGTCACTTCAGCATTTCATGGAGAGGGAGAACCGACAAGTTCTGGAACAGTTGGAAAGGCAGTTGAGAAGCCTGGATCATTTTACTCCCATACCGTCTGCGAGTTTGCAGCTTTCATATGGACTACATGCTTGTTCAGGGCCGCAGCACCTACCTGAAGTTCATCCAACGCTGGACCTGACCGCACATCTATCATGCAGGGCCATTCCCATGGTTCCCACACTAAATTTTGTCCCTTGAAGTAAGCTCTCACTCTTGCTTAGCACAGTCTTGTGTCTGGTATTGGCATTCCTGATGCCATTTCACCCACCCCTCCTAGGTCTGGGAAGATCAGAATTAACCTGGTGCAAAGTCTTCTCCCCATGAGCAACTTCTGTTGGAGCTATCCCTGTAGTTGCATGAGAGCTGGTCCGATAATCAAATAGGTACTAGGACAGTGAAGCTGTAGGCTGTTTCATTCAGCCTGCCTTCAAAGTTGGGACTGCTCTTTCTGGCAGACCATTGGATGATGGATGATATGGTGCTGTACTTATATGCTGAATGTCGTTTGACTTTAGGAAATACTCAAATTCCCTGCCCATCATCTGTGACCAAAACTTTCAGGAGTCCATGTCTTGCAAACAATGGGTGCTGTATTTCTACTGTCATTCCCCTCCATGTTTGGCAAATGAACTCTATGCGTGTCCAGCCACTTTGAGTGGGTGCCCACGATGGCTAAGAACATACATGAAAGGACCTGTGTAGTCAACATGTAACCGAGTCCAGGGTTTAGTTCGCCATTCCCTGAATATGAAGAAACTGCTGGCAGTAATTTATGTCCTTGTCGGTTCTCCACCAACACAGCTATGTTTGCATTTAATCCTGGCTGCCAGGCCATAACTTCTCACCAGATCTTAATTTTGGAAACCCCTGGATGACTCTGGTGGTGTTCAGCTGGTATCTGGCGACAACCTTTACTCGAGGCAATAATGATATTCCGTCTTGCACTGTGTTCTGATCTCACGAGGTCCTAAAAGTTTTAATTCTGGTTGTGACGGCCCTTTGGTTTTCCCCTGTCACCAACTGTTTCAGTTTCACCAGGGCCAGATCCTTCTGCATCTAATGTCTAATATTGTTAGCTGTGACTTGGAGAGAGTCCAGAATGGACCATTATGGACTTTTCCAGTGGCAGAACACTACCTGTGTTGTATCTGCCAGCAGGAGGAGATTCAAAGCATCAGTGTTTGCTTCCCCACCCCCACACACACACATACACAGCAGACAATACGTAATTATGCAAACCTTAGTACAGGGGACCACCACTGAATTCAGCCTGAAGCTGTGGGCAGCCCTGCCTTGCTCTCTGTCGGTAGACCCAGCAGGGGTTTGTGGTCCATTATTGTTACAAATTTACATCAGTAAAGGTATTGATGGAACTCACTGACTCCAAACATGACTGTCAAACCTCCCTTCTTTATCTGGGCATACTTACACTGCATTAGTCAAAATCCTGGGTGCATATATTATTGGGAGTTCCTCCCCATTGGGCCACCTATGAGCTAATACTACCCCAATGCCATACAGGGAGGTATCACATGTCAATACTAGATCTTGCTTGGGAACAAAGTGTGCCAACACCTTCAAGGATGGTAGTTGTTTCTTCACTTCTCTGAACGCTGTGGCTTGACTATCTGACCATTTCCAAGGCTGACCCTTTTTAAAGAGTTGATGCAAGGGTGCCATGATGGAGGCGAGGTCATGTATGAGCTTTCCATAAGAATTCACCAGCCCAAGGAAAGACCTAAGTTCCAGCACAGACGTGGAAGCCAGAGCACCTTTGATCATCCTCACCTTATCTTCCAGCAGTTGTAACCCAGTCTTGTTGACTCTATAGTCCAAGTAGGTCACTTAGAGTGCCTCAAACATACATTTTTCCCTTCTAAGGCATGCGCCCGCCTTGGAGAAATGTCTAAGGACTATGTGCAAGTTCTCTAAGTGCTCCTTTTTGGTCTTCCCTATTATTGGCATGTCATCTGGACAAATGGTGATCTGGGGTAGACCTTGTAAAATGTTTTCTATCATCTGTTGAAAAATTGCACGGGTTGATGATACCCCAAATGGCAATCTCATATATTGGTACAGACCCTTATGGGTATTAATTGTAGCATACTTCTGGAGATCCTAATTTATCTGCAATTGCAAGTAGGTATGGCTTATGTCCAGCATCGTGAAGGACAGTGCTCCCACCCCAGGCAGCTTTGCTGCAAAAACACAGTTTACCATTTGCTTAAAATCCACACAACAATAAACCAACACATCAGGCTTCGCAGAAGCCACGACCGTTACTGCCCATTCTGCAAACTGGCCTGGTTTGATGATTCCTTCGCTCTCCAGCTTCCTAATTCCTGCCTCTACTTTTACCCGTAAGGCAAATGGCACTTGGCAGGCCTTACAGAATCATGGGATTGCTTCCTGGTCAACACGTAAGGTGGCCTTGTCTCCTTTAATAGTCCCTGGATGTTCCTGAAAAACTGCTAGGTATTTAGTTAGGACTTCACTCAGGCAGCCATTTTTGAACTGAAAAATATTGGGCAAATCTAGGTGAATCTTTTTCAACCAGTTCTGTCCCATCAAGCTTGGGCCCGAATCATTTACTACAGTGATAACTGAAACAGCTGCTTATCATGACGGACCAGAACTGAAGCAGTACCCTTCATCTCTAAAGGATCCCCAGTATAGGTTCTCAGTCTGGTTGAGGTCTTGACCAAACTTAAGGGTTGGCGTCCAGAGTGAATTTTGTTGAAGAGTGGTTCTACGATCACTGAAACAGCCACGTCAGTACTGACCTCCATCACAACTGAGTGACCATTTAACCAGATGTTTATTTTGACTGGTTCTGATTTTGATGTTGCTAAGCAATTTAGCTGCTCCAGCCCAGATGCAGGTGAACTTTCCAGGGTGTGCACTTTCCTGGATACCAGCCTATGAATTCTCTTACTCTGTTTTGGTCTTTCACTGTCTCGAGTTCACAGACTGGCGGCAACTATAATGGCTTGCTGGCCAGATCCTGAAGAAAATGTTAACCGTTTGGCGGAGGCTTGGCTTTGTTTTGGGGTTTTGCTGTGGGCTGACCTAGAGTCCCTCTGTTTCGGATATGTCATGAGTGAGGCCACAAAATTGCCTTCACTGAAGTGGTGTTCCCCAAACTCAGCTGGACTGACAAGGGTGTCCACTTCCATTGGAATACCCTGTAACTCATATGCTCCATTCGCTGCATTTCCCAGTGATGAAGCCAGTTGTATTGCCTGTTTGAGGTCCAGTTGGGCTTCAGGTCATAGGCGTTTTTGCATGTTGACATCATTGATCTCACATACTGACCTGTCTCTCAGTTCCTCCTAGACCAAAGTCACATGCCCCTGCCAGTTGCCTTAACCGAGTCAAAAAATTTCTGATACAAATGACCCTGGTTCTTGAATTGCTGACTAAAACTGACAGCAGAATTAGAGGAGGCTTGGGGTTGTAATATGCCTGAACTGAATCAGTCAACTTGTGAAAGGTTTTAGTATCTGGTTCCTCAGGGAAAGTTAGGCTCCTAATTACTGAAAAAAAGAAGCGGGTCCACAAGCAGTCAGGAAAATTATTCATTGCTTTTCATTTGCCCCAATGTCATTAGCCCAGAAAAAAATAACGCATTCTTTTCACTCACTGAGCCCAGTCTTTGACAGCAGGATTGTATGAGTCAAGCTTCCCAATAATGGTATGATGCCAGAAATGCTTATCCCAAAACAAAGACTCGTGTTGCAAGCAAATTTCTTCAGCAGCATGCTTTTCTCTCGTCACCACTGAAAGCATTCCACAGAGGCCAGTATCCTGTAAACAATTCACATGGAGAGTCCTTGACACTGACCGAGCTCCCTCAGAGCCAGCTCTCGGAGTGAATAGGGTGTCTGACCATCCTGTTTCTATCTGTCAGCCAAGGCTTCCTGTTGAGGCAAGATAAACAGCCCCAATCAGGGAACTCAGATTCTAAGAGGCCTACCTCATTACAATCACTACAAACATGACCAGGCAGCAAACTTCTTCCCTACACTGTATTCAAACAATTGTCAGTGTGTTTGTGTGGAAGGGAACTCGCTTCAGTTAGCTCATGTGGAGACTTAATGCGAAAATGCCTGAGCAGAATGCAGGCCATGTGTCAGCAAAACACTCTCAGCCTGCAAGAGCAATGAACAATGGATGGCAAAAGCCAGAGGCCAGCATCCAGCAGTTCAGCACAATGCGGCACACAATCAGGCACTCATTGCTGCCATTCTCTTAAGCCTATTAAAAACGAAAAGGTCTAGCAAAGCAACAATGGAGTGTTTATTTGTCCTATTAACCACACAATTGCGAAAGCAACTGTCCAGAATATTGATGTGTTTTCAGACAGGATTGTGCTTTGAATGCAAAGGCACCATGCTGTGGGTCATTCCCCGCATACTGACAACACACTATGACCACTTTCGCTTTCAACCCTAACCTCATAGGTTGTCTCTCCCTCTCAGTGGCTGCTGTTTGAGTTGCTGTGCTGTGCCTGGTCTGGCTGAGTGTCAATGTATTTCCACTACAGGGATGGAAACAGGAGCCCAGTGAACTAAAGTTCAGATTTTCACCCTTAGTTAGTCCCCACAGTCTTCAAGGTCCCTACCTCTCTGCAGGGCCATGTTATGGAGAGGGTCGCAAAGCTTCAGAGTGAGCAAGACCCTTGCAGGAAGGAACTGGGGTGGGTACCATACAGCTGGTTTGGGCACTGCACTGTCTGCTCTCTAAGGCCTTGATGCCCTGTCTGTACAGTTCTGGTTTACTTGCCTGAGGAAGGATATACTTGCACAGCAGGGGATGCAATGCAGGTTCACCACATTAATCCCTGCAGTGGTGGGACTGTACGTGGAGAGATTGAGGAGGTATTCTCTGGAGTTTAGAAGAATGAAACTTAATTTCATTGAATCATAGACCCCCCTACAGTGTGGAAGCAGGCCTTTTGAGAGTCCGCACCAAACCTCTTAAGGGCATCCCATCCTATTCCTCTAACCCTGCATCTCCCATGGCTAACCCATTCAGCATCGACATCACGGGGCACTATGGGACAGCTTAGCACGGCCAATACTCCCTAACCTGCACATCGCTGGGCACTATGGGACAATTTAGCACAGCCAATCCTCCCTAACCTGCTCATCCCTGGACACTATGGGAAATTTAGCACGGCCAATCCACCCTAACCTGCACATCCCTGGGCACTATGGGAAATTTAGCACGGCCAATCCACCCTAACCTGCACATCGCTGGACACTATGGGCAATTTAACACGGCCAATCCACCCTAACCTGCACATCCCTGGGCACTATGGGACAATTTAGCACAGCCAATCCTCCCTAACCTGCTCATCCCTGGACACTATGGGAAATTTAGCACGGCCAATCCACCCTAACCTGCACATCGCTGGACACTACGGGCAATTTAACATGGCCAATCCACCCTAACCTGCACATCCCTGGGCACTATGGGACAATTTAGCATGGCCAATCCACCAAACCTGTAAATCTTTGGACTGTGGGAGGAAACCCGGACAGGCACAGGCAAAATATTCAAACTCCACACGGATAGTTGCCTGAGGCTGGAATCGAACCCAGGTCCGCGGCACCATGAGGTTAGCAGTGCTAACTGCTGAGCCATCACACCACATGTTCAAACTCTCGACAGGTCTTGATAGGGTAGATACAGGAAGGATGTTCCCCCACTGGGCATGTGGGGAGGGGTGATGGAGGATCATGTCCTAGGGGCAGCAGCCTCAGAATGAGTGGGAGGCCATTTCAGACTGAGACAAGGAGGAATTTCTTCACTCAGAGGGTGGGGAACCTGTGGAATTCTGTACCCTGGATGGCTGTGGAGGCTTGGCGCTATATATGTTCAAGGCTGAAATATTAAAAATTGTGATAGATTGGAAGTGGTGTAGAGTTCCAGGATCAGCGGTGATCTAGATAATGAGTAGACAAGCACAAGGAGCCAGGCAGCATTCAGTTTATATGTCCCTAGATTTCCATCAATCCTGTATTGTCTAGCCTTCATGAGGTGGGTATATACGTCTTGTGACCTTGGTGTTATAGCTCTGTCTGAGACACTGAAGAATTATTCAGCTAACCCCTGATAGGATCTAGGAGCAAAGAATTTCATGCTCACGGTCCCCTTGACTGCTCCTGTGTGTGATCTTCACTGACCAAGACACATATATCCACCACAGTCAAAAACCCGATGGTCTGAAATACCTGCACTCCCTAGGTCCCCACCCTGCATGACCCTACAGCCCTCACCCAAATTCTGCTCGCCAAGAATGCAGAGCCAATCTGAGCCTGAACTCTGCAAATAACTACAAAAGTCTCAACCTCTGCGCTTTCCTCTGTCTCATGTGGCAATACCAAGGCTTTATGAGGTATATTTTGACTTGGTTTGTTTAATGAAGAAAGGTTGCAAAAGAGGTGTCGAGCGGTCTACTCCTAGCCAATGAAGTAGACAGTTTGCGAGTCCTTGGGTTTTTTCCTTAAAAGTTGGAATAAAAGAAGTATCCTGAATGAGTGGTGTCAAGCTCCCACACAACCAAGATTTTCAATTTTGGCTTTCTGCTGTTGCTGGGGTCTTGAAGCTGGATGTGGAAACTCCTATTCCTCTCAACTAGAATCATAGAATCCCTACAGTGTGGAAACAGGCCCTTTGGCCCAACGAGTCCATACCAAACATTGGAACATCCCATCTAGATCCATCACCCTATAACCCACCTAATCTGCACCTCTGTGAACCCTACGGGCAATTTAGCACGGCCAATCCACCTAACTTGCACATCTTTGGACTGTGGGAGGAAACCAGACACCCGGAGGAAACCCACGCAGACATGGGGAGAATGTGCAAACGAATTCCTGTACAACTAAAAGCTGGGGCTCTCTTCCTGCTGCTAGAATTGCATGTGAGGCAATCTATTTTCTGAATTTGCCTTTGCCAAGGGCACGTTTATGGTATGTTATTATTTTGGAACAGGTACTGTTTAGTAGTTAAATAATCTATTACTCTGTCAAGTTTTCCAATCGAGTTAAGTTAGTCCAATTTCTCCATTTTTTTGTCATCTTATAACTGTAGTGTATAAATAAAGCGTGTTTTGCATACATTTAAGGTGAGGGAGGAAGTTTAAAGGAGTGTGATGGGCAGGTTTTTTACACAGAAAGTGGCAGGAGTCTGGAACATGCTGCCAGGTGTGGTAAAGGAGGCAGATATGATAAGGACGTTTAACGGACTTATAGATTAGCAAGGAATGGAGGCATATGCACCAAGGGCAGGCAGAAGGTACTGGTTTAATTTGCAATCATGTTCGGCACAACGCAATGGCTGAAGGGCCTGTTCCTCTGTTGTACTGTTCTGTGTTCTCTATGTTCCATGCAGAACGCAGTGCCAGGCACTTACCTTTAAAATAAGTAAAAGTTAGGGTCTAGGTTTTCTTCTTAACATATTTTGAGGGGGTTTGGTCTGGTCCATAACACTGGCTGGTGACTTGCTCCTTCTGTTATGCTTCATGACTGGGATGGGAACTCATTGTGAACAGATATTGTGGGGACTGGTCTGACTAAACTGCTCTCCCTGCCACGAGCTGATTTCACTGACACATCAATATGCTGAAGGGTGCTACATCTGGGCAGATAAGCATTCCTGCTCAAAGGGCTACATGCAACGTCAAACCCATGTCCATCTTGATTCTCCTTACTCGAGAACTATCGGTGTTAAAAGGTCAAACACAAGTGAAGTCAGACTCACAAATTGCAAAGGAAATGCCAGAGAGAGTCCTCATGGTTTAATTCAAAAGGCGGGGGCCACGAAGCTAACCAAGCCTGTTCTAATTCATTGCCTGAACAATCCAGGGCTGATTACTCCACCCCAATGTTCGCCTTCTGACTCTGTTTACTCTCTACCTGCCCTGTTCCTCACTGACTGTAGTTCATCCCGAGTCCACTCATTGGGCTGTTAGCTTTCATTTCACAAAGTGTCTCACACTTAACAGCACTAGCTTAAAGACAGCAACAAGATTTAATATTCTGTGTTTGTTCGTCAGATTTGCTTACTATTTCTTTGGATCTAATCAGCTCAATAGAGAAGAAGCTTGCTTATGATGACCTCAAATTACTTCTTAGCAAAATGATAACTTATTGTACTTACAATGAACCTACACCTCACTGTTCTGAAGACATTGAATAAGTTGAATGCTCAAACAACCAACACCATCTCGAGTGTTATGACTGGGGGAGGAGAGTTGGTCAGGGGAACTCCACAAAGGATGGAGATATTTTTAACATTCACTACAGTGAGACCTCAGTTTAATGGCTACCCTAAGATACGGCTTCTCCAGTACAGCAGCACTCTAACAATCAGAACTGCATTTTTCACAATGCATCACCCCCACAGCACTGACCCTCCGACTGAGCGGCATTCCCACAGTAATAACACCTCAACAGTGCAGGAGTCCCTCAGTACTGACCCTCCAACTGAGTGGCCCTCCCTCAGTAAGAACCCCTCAACAGTGCATCACCCCCACAGTACTGATCCTCCAACAGTGTGGCACACCCTCAGTAATAACCCCTCAACAGTGCAGCAGTCCCTCAGTACTGACTCTCTGACAGTGTAGCATTCCCTCAGTACTAACCCTCTGACAGCGTGACATTGCCTCGGGACTGACCCTCCAATAGTGCAGCACTCCCTCAGTACACACCCTCCAACAGCATGACAATCCCTCAGTACCGACCCTCTGATAGTGCAACATTCCCTCAGTACGGACCGTCTGATAGCGCAGCACTCCCTCAGTGCTGACCGTCTGATAGTGTGACACTCCCTCAGTACTGACCCTCCAAAAGCATGACACTCCCACTGTACTAACCCTCTGACAACGCAACACTCCCTCAGTACTGACCCTCCAACAGCGTGAATGTCCCTCAGTACTGACCCTCCAGCAGCGTGAATGTCCCTCAGTACTGACCCTCCAGCAGCGCGACTCTCCCTCAGTACTGACTCTCTGACAGCGCGACACTCCCTCCGTACTGACCCTCCGATAGGGCGACACTCCCTCATTACTAACCCTCTGCCAATGCAACACTACCTCAGTACTGACCCTCCAGCAGCGCAGATTCTCCCTCAGTACTGACCTTCCGACAGTGCGGCGCTCCCTCAGCACTGACCCTCTGACAGTACGGCACTCCCTCAGCGCTGACCGTCTGACAACGCCACACTCCATAAGTACTGACCCTCCAAAGGCGTGACACTACCTCAGTACTAACCCTCTGATAGCACGACACTCCCTCATTACTAACACTCTGACAACGCAACACTCCCTCAGTACTGACCCTCCAGCAGCGCGACCCTCCCTCTGTACTGACCCTGCGACACTGCAGCACTCCCTCAGCGCTGACCCTCTGACAGTGCGACACTCCCTCAGCGCTGACCGTCTGACAACGCCACACTCCCTAAGTACTGACCCTCCAACAGCGTGACACTAGCTCAGTACTGACCCTCTGACAGCGCGACCCTCCCTCTGTACTGACCCTGCGACACTGCAGCACTCCCTCAGCGCTGACCCTCTGACAGTACAGCACTCCCTCAGTACTGACCCTCTGACAGTGCGGCACTCCCTCAGCGCTGACCCTCTGACAGTGCGGCACTCCCTCAGTACTGACCCTCTGACAGTGCAGCACTCCCTCAGCACTGACCCTCTGACAGTGCGGCACTCCCTCAGCACTGACCCTCTGACAGTGCAGCACTCCCTCAGCACTGACCCTCTGACAGTGCAGCACTCCCTCAGCACTGACCCTCTGACAGTGCGGCACTCCCTCAGTACTGACCCTCTGACAGTGCAGCACTCCCTCAGCACTGACCCTCTGACAGTGCGGCACTCCCTCAGTACTGACCCTCTGACAGTGCGGCACTCCCTCAGTACTGACCCTCTGACAGTGCAGCACTCCCTCAGCGCTGACCCTCTGACAGTGCAGCACTCCCTCAGCGCTGACCCTCTGACAGTGCGGCACTCCCTCAGCGCTGACCCTCTGACAGTGCGGTGCTCCCTCAGCACTGACCCTCTGACAGTGCAGCACTCCTTCAGTACTAACCCTCTGACAACGCCACACTCCCTAAGTACTGACCCTCCAACAGCGTGACTCTCCCTCAGTATTAACCCTCCGATAGCACGACACTCCCTCATTACTAACACTCTGACAACGCAACACTCCCTCAGTACTGACCCTCCAGCAGCGCGACCCTCCCTCTGTACTGACCCTGCGACACTGCAGCACTCCCTCAGTGCTGACCCTCTGACGGTGCAGCACTCTCTCAGCGCTGACCCTCTGACAGTGCAGCACTCCCTCAGCAATGACCCTCTGACAGTGCGGCACTCCCTCAGCGCTGACCCTCTGACAGTGCAGCACTCCCTCAACAATGACCCTCTGACAGTGCGGCACTCCCTCAGCGCTGACCCTCTGACAGTGCAGCACTCCCTCAGCAATGACCCTCTGACAGTGCAGCCCTCCCTCAGTACTGACCCTCTGACAGTGCAGCACTCCCTCAGTACTGACCCTCTGACAACGCAAATGTCCCTCAGTACTGACCCTCCAGCAGCGCGAATGTCCCTCAGTACTGAGTCTCCGACAGCGCGACACTCCCTCTGTACTGACCCTGCGACACTGCAGCACTCCCTCAGCGCTGACCCTCTGACAGTGCGGCACTCCCTCAGCGCTGACCGTCTGACAGTGCGACACTCCCTCAGCGCTGACCCTCTTACAGTGCGGCACTCCCTCAGCGCTGACCCTCTGACAGTGCAGCACTCCCTCAGTACTGACCCTCTGACAGCACGACACTCCCTTTGTACTGACCCTCCGATAGGGCGACACTCCCTCATTACTAACCCTCTGCCAATGCAACACTACCTCAGTACTGACCCTCCAGCAGCGCAGATTCTCACTCAGTACTGACTCTACGACAGTGCAGCACTCCCTCAGTACTGACCGTCTGACAACGCAGCACTCCCTCAGTACTGACCCTCTGACAGTGCAGCACTCCCTCAGCACTGACCCTCTGACAGTGCGGCACTCCCTCAGTACTGACCCTCTGACAGTGCAGCACTCCCTCAGTACTGACCCTCTGACAGTGCAGCACTCCCTCAGTACTGACCCTCTGACAGTGCAGCACTCCCTCAGTACTGACTCTACGACAGTGCAGCAATCCCTCAGTACTGACCCTCTAACAGTGCAGCACTCCCTCAGCACTGACCCTCTGACAGTGCAACACTCCCTCAGCACTGACCCTCTGACAGTGCAACACTCCCTCAGCACTGACCCTCTGACAGTGCGGCGCTCGCTCAGCATTGACCCTCTGACAGTGCGGCGCTCGCTCAGCATTGACCCTCTGACAGTGCAGCACTCCCTCAGTACTAACCCTCTGAAAACGCCACACTCCCTAAGTACTGACCCTCCAACAGCGTGACTCTCCCTCAGTACTAACCCTCCAACAGCACGACACTCCCTCATTACTAACCCTCCAACAGCGCGACTCAGTACTGACCCTCTGACAGTGCAACACTCCCTCAGCACTGACCATCTGACAGTGCAGCACCCCCTCAGCACTGACCCTCTGACAGTGCAGCACTCCCTCAGCGCTGATCATCTGACAGTGCAGCACTCCCTCAGCGCTGACCCTCTGACAGTGCAGCCCTCCCTCAGTACTGACCCTCTGACAGTGCAGCACGCCCTCATTACTGACCCTCTGACAGTGCAGCACTCTCTCAGCACTGACCCTCTGACGGTGCAGCACTCCCTCAGCACTGACCCTCTGACAGTGCGGCACTCCCTCAGTACTGACCCTCTGACAGTGCAACACTCCCTCAGCACTGACCCTCAGACAGTGCAGCACGCCCTCATTACTGACCCTCTGACAGTGCAGCACTCCCTCAGCACTGACCCTCTGACAGTGCAGCACTCCCTCAGCACTGACCCTCTGACAGTGCGGCACTCCCTCAGTACTGACCCTCTGACAGTGCAACACTCCCTCAGCACTGACCCTCTGACAGTGCAGCACTCCCTCAGCACTGACCCTCTGACAGTGCAGCACGCCCTCAGCACTGACCCTCTGACAGTGCAACACTCCCTCAGCACTGACCCTCTGACAGTGCGGCGCTCGCTCAGCATTGACCCTCTGACAGTGCAGCACTCCCTCAGTACTAACCCTCTGAAAACGCCACACTCCCTAAGTACTGACCCTCCAACAGCGTGACTCTCCCTCAGTACTAACCCTCCAATAGCACGACACTCCCTCATTACTAACCCTCCAACAGCGCGACTCAGTACTGACCCTCTGACAGTGCAACACTCCCTCAGCACTGACCCTCTGACAGTGCGGCGCTCGCTCAGCATTGACCCTCTGACAGTGCAGTTCTCCCTCAATACTGACCCTCTGACAGCGCGATACTCCCTCATTACTGACCCTCTGACACTGCGATACTCCCTCATTACTGACCCTCTGACAGTGCAGCACTCCCTTAGCACTGACCCACTGACAGTGCAACACTCCCTCAGCACTGACCCTCTGACAGTGCAGCACTCCCTTAGCACTGACCCTCTGACAGTGCAGCACTCCCTCAGCGCTGACCCTCTGACAGTGCGGCACTCCCTCAGTACTGACCCTCTGACAGTGCGGCACTCCCTCAGTACTGACCCTCTGACAGTGCAGCACTCCCTCAGTACTGACCCTCTGACGTTGCAGCACTCCCTCAGTACTGACCCTCCAGCAGCGCGACTCTCCCTCAGTACTGACCCTCTGACAGCACGACACTCCCTCCGTACTGACCCTCCGATAGGGCGACACTCCCTCATTACTAACCCTCTGCCAATGCAACACTACCTCAGTACTGACCCTCCAGCAGCGCAGATTCTCCCTCAGTACTGACCTTCCGACAGTGCGGCGCTCCCTCAGCACTGACCCTGTGACAGTACGGCACTCCCTCAGCGCTGACCGTCTGACAACGCCACACTCCATAAGTACTGACCCTCCAAAGGCGTGACACTACCTCAGTACTAACCCTCCGATAGCACGACACTCCCTCATTACTAACACTCTGACAACGCAACACTCCCTCAGTACTGACCCTCCAACAGCGCGACCCTCCCTCTGTACTGACCCTGCGACACTGCAGCACTCCCTCAGCGCTGACCCTCTGACAGTGCAGCACTCCCTCAGTACTGACCCTCCAGCAGCGCGAATGTCCCTCAGTACTGACCCTCCAGCAGCGCGACCCTCCCTCTGTACTGACCCTGTGACACTGCAGCACTCCCTCAGCGCTGACCCTCTGACAGTGCGACACTCCCTCAGCGCTGACCGTCTGACAACGCCACACTCCCTAAGTACTGACCCTCCAACAGCGTGACACTAGCTCAGTACTAACCCTCCGATAGCACGACACTCCCTCATTACTAACACTCTGACAACGCAACACTCCCTCAGTACTGACCCTCCAACAGTGCGAATGTCCCTCAGTACTGACCCTCTGACAGCGCGACCCTCCCTCTGTACTGACCCTGCGACACTGCAGCACTCCCTCAGCGCTGACCCTCTGACAGTACAGCACTCCCTCAGTACTGACCCTCTGACAGTGCGGCACTCCCTCAGCGCTGACCCTCCAACAGCGTGACTCTCCCTCAGTACTAACCCTCCGATAGCACGACACTCCCTCATTACTAACACTCTGACAACGCAACACTCCCTCAGTACTGACCCTCCAGCAGCGCGACCCTCCCTCTGTACTGACCCTGCGACACTGCAGCACTCCCTCAGTGCTGACCCTCTGACGGTGCAGCACTCTCTCAGCGCTGACCCTCTGACAGTGCAGCACTCCCTCAGCGCTGACCCTCTGACAGTGCGGCACTCCCTCAGCGCTGACCCTCTGACAGTGCAGCACTCCCTCAGCAATGACCCTCTGACAGTGCGGCACTCCCTCAGCGCTGACCCTCTGACAGTGCAGCACTCCCTCAGTACTGACACTCTGACAGTGCGGCACTCCCTCAGCGCTGACCCTCTGACAGTGCAGCACTCCCTCAGCAATGACCCTCTGACAGTGCAGCCCTCCCTCAGTACTGACCCTCTGACAGTGCGGCACTCCCTCAGTACTGACCCTCTGACAGTGCGGCACTCCCTCAGCGCTGACCCTCTGACAGTGCAGCACTCCCTCAGCAATGACCCTCTGA
This sequence comes from Stegostoma tigrinum, assembly GCF_030684315.1. Lineage (NCBI taxonomy): Eukaryota > Metazoa > Chordata > Chondrichthyes > Orectolobiformes > Stegostomatidae > Stegostoma > Stegostoma tigrinum. Next base: position 15,730,369 of record NC_081393.1, read on the forward strand.
CAGTGCAGCCCTCCCTCAGTACTGACCCTCTGACAGTGCAGCACTCCCTCAGTACTGACCCTCTGACAACGCAAATGTCCCTCAGTACTGACCCTCCAGCAGCGCGAATGTCCCTCAGTACTGAGTCTCCGACAGCGCGACACTCCCTCTGTACTGACCCTGCGACACTGCAGCACTCCCTCAGCGCTGACCCTCTGACAGTGCGGCACTCCCTCAGCGCTGACCCTCTGACAGTGCGACACTCCCTCAGCGCTGACCCTCTTAGAGTGCGGCACTCACTCAGCGCTGACCCTCTGACAGTGCAGCACTCCCTCAGTACTGACCCTCTGACAGCACGACACTCCCTCCGTACTGACCCTCTGATAGGGCGACACTCCCTCATTACTAACCCTCTGCCAATGCAACCCTACCTCAGTACTGACCCTCCAGCAGCGCAGATTCTCCCTCAGTACTGACTCTACGACAGTGCAGCACTCCCTCAGTACTGACCGTCTGACAACGCAGCACTCCCTCAGTACTGACCCTCTGACAGTGCAGCACTCCCTCAGCATTGACCCTCTGACAGTGCAACACTCCCTCAGCACTGACCCTCTGACAGTGCGGCGCTCGCTCAGCATTGACCCTCTGACAGTGCGGCACTCCCTCAGTACTAACCCTCTGAAAACGCCACACTCCCTAAGTACTGACCCTCCAACAGCGTGACTCTCCCTCAGTACTAACCCTCCAACAGCACGACACTCCCTCATTACTAACCCTCCAACAGCGCGACTCAGTACTGACCCTCTGACAGTGCAACACTCCCTCAGCACTGACCATCTGACAGTGCAGCACCCCCTCAGCACTGACCCTCTGACAGTGCAGCACTCCCTCAGCGCTGATCATCTGACAGTGCAGCACTCCCTCAGCGCTGACCCTCTGACAGTGCAGCCCTCCCTCAGTACTGACCCTCTGACAGTGCAGCACGCCCTCATTACTGACCCTCTGACAGTGCAGCACTCCCTCAGCACTGACCCTCTGACAGTGTGGCACTCCCTCAGTACTGACCCTCTGACAGTGCGGCACTCCCTCAGCACTGACCCTCTGACAGTGCAGCACTCCCTCAGTACTGACCCTGTGACAGTGCAGCACTCCCTCAGTACTGACCCTCTGACAGTGCGACACTCCCTCAGCGCTGACCCTCTTAGAGTGCGGCACTCACTCAGCGCTGACCCTCTGACAGTGCAGCACTCCCTCAGTACTGACCCTCTGACAGCACGACACTCCCTCCGTACTGACCCTCTGATAGGGCGACACTCCCTCATTACTAACCCTCTGCCAATGCAACCCTACCTCAGTACTGACCCTCCAGCAGCGCAGATTCTCCCTCAGTACTGACTCTACGACAGTGCAGCACTCCCTCAGTACTGACCGTCTGACAACGCAGCACTCCCTCAGTACTGACCCTCTGACAGTGCAGCACTCCCTCAGCATTGACCCTCTGACAGTGCAACACTCCCTCAGCACTGACCCTCTGACAGTGCGGCGCTCGCTCAGCATTGACCCTCTGACAGTGCGGCACTCCCTCAGTACTAACCCTCTGAAAACGCCACACTCCCTAAGTACTGACCCTCCAACAGCGTGACTCTCCCTCAGTACTAACCCTCCAACAGCACGACACTCCCTCATTACTAACCCTCCAACAGCGCGACTCAGTACTGACCCTCTGACAGTGCAACACTCCCTCAGCACTGACCATCTGACAGTGCAGCAACCCCTCAGCACTGACCCTCTGACAGTGCAGCACTCCCTCAGCGCTGATCATCTGACAGTGCAGCACTCCCTCAGCGCTGACCCTCTGACAGTGCAGCCCTCCCTCAGTACTGACCCTCTGACAGTGCAGCACGCCCTCATTACTGACCCTCTGACAGTGCAGCACTCCCTCAGCACTGACCCTCTGACAGTGTGGCACTCCCTCAGTACTGACCCTCTGACAGTGCGGCACTCCCTCAGCACTGACCCTCTGACAGTGCAGCACGCCCTCAGCACTGACCCTCTGACAGTGCAACACTCCCTCAGCACTGACCCTGTGACAGTGCGGCGCTCGCTCAGCACTGACCCTCTGACAGTGCGGCGCTCGCTCAGCATTGACCCTCTGACAGTGCGGCACTCCCTCAGTACTAACCCTCTGAAAACGCCACACTCCCTAAGTACTGACCCTCCAACAGCGTGACTCTCCCTCAGTACTAACCCTCCAATAGCACGACACTCCCTCATTACTAACCCTCTAACAGCGCGACTCAGTACTGACCCTCTGACAGTGCAACACTCCCTCAGCACTGACCCTCTGACAGTGCGGCGCTCGCTCAGCATTGACCCTCTGACAGTGCAGTTCTCCCTCAGCGCTGACCCACTGACAGTGCAGCACTCCCTCAATACTGACCCTCTGACAGCGCGATACTCCCTCATTACTGACCCTCTGACAGTGCGATACTCCCTCATTACTGACCCTCTGACAGTGCAGCACTCCCTTAGCACTGACCCACTGACAGTGCAACACTCCCTCAGCACTGACCCTCTGACAGTGCAGCACTCCCTTAGCACTGACCCTCTGACAGTGCAGCACTCCCTCAGCGCTGACCCTCTGACAGTGCGGCACTCCCTCAGTACTGACCCTCTGACAGTGCAACACTCCCTCAGTACTGACCCTCTGACGTTGCAGCACTCCCTCAGTACTGACCCTCCAGCAGCGCGACTCTCCCTCAGTACTGACCCTCTGACAGCACGACACTCCCTCCGTACTGACCCTCCGATAGGGCGACACTCCCTCATTACTAACCCTCTGCCAATGCAACACTACCTCAGTACTGACCCTCCAGCAGCGCAGATTCTCCCTCAGTACTGACCTTCCGACAGTGCAGCACTCCCTCAGTACTGACTCTACGACAGCGCAACACTCCCTCCGTACTGACCGTCTGACAACGCAGCACCCCCTCAGTACTGACCCTCTGACAGTGCAGCACTCCCTCAGTACTGACCCTCTGACAGTGCAGCACGCCCTCATTACTGACCCTCTGACAGTGCAGCACTCCCTCAGTACTGACCCTCTGACAGTGCAGCACTCCCTCAGTGCTGACCCTCTGACAGTGCAGCACTCCCTCAGCACTGACCCTCTGACAGTGCGGCACTCCCTCAGTACTGACCCTCTGACAGTGCGGCACTCCCTCAGTACTGACCCTCTGACAGTGCAGCACTCCCTCAGCACTGACCCTCTGACAGTGCGGCACTCCCTCAGTACTGACCCTCTGACAGTGCGGCACTCCCTCAGTACTGACCCTCTGACAGTGCAACACTCCCTCAGCACTGACCCTCTGACAGTGCAGCACTCCCTCAGCACTGACCCTCTGACAGTGCGGCACTCCCTCAGTACTGACCCTCTGACAGTGCAACACTCCCTCAGCACTGACCCTCTGACAGTGCGGCGCTCCCTCAGCACTGACCCTCTGACAGTGCGGCGCTCCCTCAGCACTGACCCTCTGACAGTGCGGCGCTCGCTCAGCATTGACCCTCTGACAGTGCAGCACTCCCTCAGTACTAACCCTCTGAAAACGCCACACTCCCTAAGTACTGACCCTCCAACAGCGTGACTCTCCCTCAGTACTAACCCTCCAATAGCACGACACTCCCTCATTACTAACCCTCCAACAGCGCGACTCAGTACTGACCCTCTGACAGTGCAACACTCCCTCAGCACTGACCATCTGACAGTGCAGCACCCCCTCAACACTGACCCTCTGACAGTGCAGCACTCCCTCAGCGCTGATCATCTGACAGTGCAGCACTCCCTCAGCGCTGACCCGCTGACAGTGCAGCACTCCCTCAGTACTGACCCTCTGACAGTGCAGCCCTCCCTCATTACTGACCCTCTGACAGCGCGACACTCCCTCAGTACTGACCCTCTGACAGTGCAGCACTCCCTCAGTACTGACCCTCTGACAGTGCAGCACTCCCTCAGTACTGACCCTCTGACAGTGCAGCACTCCCTCAGTACTGACCCTGTGACAGTGCGGCACTCCCTCAGTACTGACCCTCTGACAGTGCAGCACTCCCTCAGTACTGACCCTCTGACAGTGCAGCACTCCCTCAGTACTGACCCTGTGACAGTGCGGCACTCCCTCAGTACTGACCCTCTGACAGTGCAACACTCCCTCAGCACTGACCCTCTGACAGTGCAGCACTCCCTCAGCACTGACCCTCTGACAGTGCAGCACTCCCTCAGCACTGACCCTCTGACAGTGCAGCACTCCCTCAGCACTGACCCTCTGACAGTGCAGCACTCCCTCAGTACTAACCCTCTGAAAACGCCACACTCCCTAAGTACTGACCCTCCAACAGCGTGACTCTCCCTCAGTACTAACCCTCCAACAGCACGACACTCCCTCATTACTAACCGTCCAACAGCGCGACTCAGTACTGACCCTCTGACAGTGCAACACTCCCTCAGCACTGACCATCTGACAGTGCAGCAACCCCTCAGCACTGACCCTCTGACAGTGCAGCACTCCCTCAGCGCTGATCATCTGACAGTGCAGCACTCCCTCAGCGCTGACCCGCTGACAGTGCAGCACTCCCTCAGTACTGACCCTCTGACAGTGCAGCCCTCCCTCAGTACTGACCCTCTGACAGTGCAGCACTCCCTCAGTACTGACCCTCCGACAGTGCGGCACTCCCTCAGTACTGACCCTCTGACAGTGCAGCACGCCCTCATTACTGACCCTCTGACAGTGCAGCACTCCCTCAGCACTGACCCTCTGACAGTGCGGCACTCCCTCAGTACTGACCCTCTGACAGTGCAACACTCCCTCAGCACTGACCCTCTGACAGTGCAGCACTCCCTCAGCACTGACCCTCTGACAGTGCAACACTCCCTCAGCACTGACCCTCTGACAGTGCGGCGCTCGCTCAGCATTGACCCTCTGACAGTGCAACACTCCCTCAGCACTGACCCTCTGACAGTGCGGCGCTCGCTCAGCATTGACCCTCTGACAGTGCAGCACTCCCTCAGTACTAACCCTCTGAAAACGCCACACTCCCTAAGTACTGACCCTCCAACAGCGTGACTCTCCCTCAGTACTAACCCTCCAATAGCACGACACTCCCTCATTACTAACCCTCCAACAGCGCGACTCAGTACTGACCCTCTGACAGTGCAACACTCCCTCAGCACTGACCCTCTGACAGTGCAACACTCCCTCAGCATTGACCCTCTGACAGTGCAGTTCTCCCTCAGCGCTGACCCACTGACAGTGCAGCACTCCCTCAGCACTGACCCTCTGACAGTGCAACACTCCCTCAATACTGACCCTCTGACAGTGCAGCACTCCCTCAATACTGACCCTCTGACAGCGCGATACTCCCTCATTACTGACCCTCTGACAGTGCGATACTCCCTCATTACTGACCCTCTGACAGTGCAGCACTCCCTTAGCACTGACCCACTGACAGTGCAACACTCCCTCAGCACTGACCCTCTGACAGTGCAGCACTCCCTCAGCGCTGACCCTCTGACAGTGCGGCACTCCCTCAGTACTGACCCTCTGACAGTGCAGCACTCCCTCAGTACTGACCCTCTGACAGTGCAGCACTCCCTCAGTACTGACTCTACGACAGTGCAGCAATCCCTCAGTACTGACCCTCTAACAGTGCAGCACTCCCTCAGCACTGACCCTCTGACAGTGCAACACTCCCTCAGCACTGACCCTCTGACAGTGCAACACTCCCTCAGCACTGACCCTCTGACAGTGCGGCGCTCGCTCAGCATTGACCCTCTGACAGTGCGGCGCTCGCTCAGCATTGACCCTCTGACAGTGCAGCACTCCCTCAGTACTAACCCTCTGAAAACGCCACACTCCCTAAGTACTGACCCTCCAACAGCGTGACTCTCCCTCAGTACTAACCCTCCAACAGCACGACACTCCCTCATTACTAACCCTCCAACAGCGCGACTCAGTACTGACCCTCTGACAGTGCAACACTCCCTCAGCACTGACCATCTGACAGTGCAGCACCCCCTCAGCACTGACCCTCTGACAGTGCAGCACTCCCTCAGCGCTGATCATCTGACAGTGCAGCACTCCCTCAGCGCTGACCCTCTGACAGTGCAGCCCTCCCTCAGTACTGACCCTCTGACAGTGCAGCACGCCCTCATTACTGACCCTCTGACAGTGCAGCACTCTCTCAGCACTGACCCTCTGACGGTGCAGCACTCCCTCAGCACTGACCCTCTGACAGTGCGGCACTCCCTCAGTACTGACCCTCTGACAGTGCAACACTCCCTCAGCACTGACCCTCAGACAGTGCAGCACGCCCTCATTACTGACCCTCTGACAGTGCAGCACTCCCTCAGCACTGACCCTCTGACAGTGCAGCACTCCCTCAGCACTGACCCTCTGACAGTGCGGCACTCCCTCAGTACTGACCCTCTGACAGTGCAACACTCCCTCAGCACTGACCCTCTGACAGTGCAGCACTCCCTCAGCACTGACCCTCTGACAGTGCAGCACGCCCTCAGCACTGACCCTCTGACAGTGCAACACTCCCTCAGCACTGACCCTCTGACAGTGCGGCGCTCGCTCAGCATTGACCCTCTGACAGTGCAGCACTCCCTCAGTACTAACCCTCTGAAAACGCCACACTCCCTAAGTACTGACCCTCCAACAGCGTGACTCTCCCTCAGTACTAACCCTCCAATAGCACGACACTCCCTCATTACTAACCCTCCAACAGCGCGACTCAGTACTGACCCTCTGACAGTGCAACACTCCCTCAGCACTGACCCTCTGACAGTGCGGCGCTCGCTCAGCATTGACCCTCTGACAGTGCAGTTCTCCCTCAGCGCTGACCCACTGACAGTGCAGCACTCCCTCAATACTGACCCTCTGACAGCGCGATACTCCCTCATTACTGACCCTCTGACACTGCGATACTCCCTCATTACTGACCCTCTGACAGTGCAGCACTCCCTTAGCACTGACCCACTGACAGTGCAACACTCCCTCAGCACTGACCCTCTGACAGTGCAGCACTCCCTTAGCACTGACCCTCTGACAGTGCAGCACTCCCTCAGCGCTGACCCTCTGACAGTGCGGCACTCCCTCAGTACTGACCCTCTGACAGTGCGGCACTCCCTCAGTACTGACCCTCTGACAGTGCAGCACTCCCTCAGTACTGACCCTCTGACGTTGCAGCACTCCCTCAGTACTGACCCTCCAGCAGCGCGACTCTCCCTCAGTACTGACCCTCTGACAGCACGACACTCCCTCCGTACTGACCCTCCGATAGGGCGACACTCCCTCATTACTAACCCTCTGCCAATGCAACACTACCTCAGTACTGACCCTCCAGCAGCGCAGATTCTCCCTCAGTACTGACCTTCCGACAGTGCGGCGCTCCCTCAGCACTGACCCTCTGACAGTACGGCACTCCCTCAGCGCTGACCGTCTGACAACGCCACACTCCATAAGTACTGACCCTCCAAAGGCGTGACACTACCTCAGTACTAACCCTCCGATAGCACGACACTCCCTCATTACTAACACTCTGACAACGCAACACTCCCTCAGTACTGACCCTCCAACAGCGCGACCCTCCCTCTGTACTGACCCTGCGACACTGCAGCACTCCCTCAGCGCTGACCCTCTGACAGTGCAGCACTCCCTCAGTACTGACCCTCCAGCAGCGCGAATGTCCCTCAGTACTGACCCTCCAGCAGCGCGACCCTCCCTCTGTACTGACCCTGTGACACTGCAGCACTCCCTCAGCGCTGACCCTCTGACAGTGCGACACTCCCTCAGCGCTGACCGTCTGACAACGCCACACTCCCTAAGTACTGACCCTCCAACAGCGTGACACTAGCTCAGTACTAACCCTCCGATAGCACGACACTCCCTCATTACTAACACTCTGACAACGCAACACTCCCTCAGTACTGACCCTCCAACAGTGCGAATGTCCCTCAGTACTGACCCTCTGACAGCGCGACCCTCCCTCTGTACTGACCCTGCGACACTGCAGCACTCCCTCAGCGCTGACCCTCTGACAGTACAGCACTCCCTCAGTACTGACCCTCTGACAGTGCGGCACTCCCTCAGCGCTGACCCTCCAACAGCGTGACTCTCCCTCAGTACTAACCCTCCGATAGCACGACACTCCCTCATTACTAACACTCTGACAACGCAACACTCCCTCAGTACTGACCCTCCAGCAGCGCGACCCTCCCTCTGTACTGACCCTGCGACACTGCAGCACTCCCTCAGTGCTGACCCTCTGACGGTGCAGCACTCTCTCAGCGCTGACCCTCTGACAGTGCAGCACTCCCTCAGCGCTGACCCTCTGACAGTGCGGCACTCCCTCAGCGCTGACCCTCTGACAGTGCAGCACTCCCTCAGCAATGACCCTCTGACAGTGCGGCACTCCCTCAGCGCTGACCCTCTGACAGTGCAGCACTCCCTCAGTACTGACACTCTGACAGTGCGGCACTCCCTCAGCGCTGACCCTCTGACAGTGCAGCACTCCCTCAGCAATGACCCTCTGACAGTGCAGCCCTCCCTCAGTACTGACCCTCTGACAGTGCGGCACTCCCTCAGTACTGACCCTCTGACAGTGCGGCACTCCCTCAGCGCTGACCCTCTGACAGTGCAGCACTCCCTCAGCAATGACCCTCTGACAGTGCAGCCCTCCCTCAGTACTGACCCTCTGACAGTGCAGCACTCCCTCAGTACTGACCCTCTGACAACGCAAATGTCCCTCAGTACTGACCCTCCAGCAGCGCGAATGTCCCTCAGTACTGAGTCTCCGACAGCGCGACACTCCCTCTGTACTGACCCTGCGACACTGCAGCACTCCCTCAGCGCTGACCCTCTGACAGTGCGGCACTCCCTCAGCGCTGACCCTCTGACAGTGCGACACTCCCTCAGCGCTGACCCTCTTAGAGTGCGGCACTCACTCAGCGCTGACCCTCTGACAGTGCAGCACTCCCTCAGTACTGACCCTCTGACAGCACGACACTCCCTCCGTACTGACCCTCTGATAGGGCGACACTCCCTCATTACTAACCCTCTGCCAATGCAACCCTACCTCAGTACTGACCCTCCAGCAGCGCAGATTCTCCCTCAGTACTGACTCTACGACAGTGCAGCACTCCCTCAGTACTGACCGTCTGACAACGCAGCACTCCCTCAGTACTGACCCTCTGACAGTGCAGCACTCCCTCAGCATTGACCCTCTGACAGTGCAACACTCCCTCAGCACTGACCCTCTGACAGTGCGGCGCTCGCTCAGCATTGACCCTCTGACAGTGCGGCACTCCCTCAGTACTAACCCTCTGAAAACGCCACACTCCCTAAGTACTGACCCTCCAACAGCGTGACTCTCCCTCAGTACTAACCCTCCAACAGCACGACACTCCCTCATTACTAACCCTCCAACAGCGCGACTCAGTACTGACCCTCTGACAGTGCAACACTCCCTCAGCACTGACCATCTGACAGTGCAGCACCCCCTCAGCACTGACCCTCTGACAGTGCAGCACTCCCTCAGTACTGACCCTCTGACAGTGCAGCACGCCCTCATTACTGACCCTCTGACAGTGCAGCACTCCCTCAGCACTGACCCTCTGACAGTGTGGCACTCCCTCAGTACTGACCCTCTGACAGTGCGGCACTCCCTCAGCACTGACCCTCTGACAGTGCAGCACTCCCTCAGTACTGACCCTGTGACAGTGCAGCACTCCCTCAGTACTGACCCTCTGACAGTGCGACACTCCCTCAGCGCTGACCCTCTTAGAGTGCGGCACTCACTCAGCGCTGACCCTCTGACAGTGCAGCACTCCCTCAGTACTGACCCTCTGACAGCACGACACTCCCTCCGTACTGACCCTCTGATAGGGCGACACTCCCTCATTACTAACCCTCTGCCAATGCAACCCTACCTCAGTACTGACCCTCCAGCAGCGCAGATTCTCCCTCAGTACTGACTCTACGACAGTGCAGCACTCCCTCAGTACTGACCGTCTGACAACGCAGCACTCCCTCAGTACTGACCCTCTGACAGTGCAGCACTCCCTCAGCATTGACCCTCTGACAGTGCAACACTCCCTCAGCACTGACCCTCTGACAGTGCGGCGCTCGCTCAGCATTGACCCTCTGACAGTGCGGCACTCCCTCAGTACTAACCCTCTGAAAACGCCACACTCCCTAAGTACTGACCCTCCAACAGCGTGACTCTCCCTCAGTACTAACCCTCCAACAGCACGACACTCCCTCATTACTAACCCTCCAACAGCGCGACTCAGTACTGACCCTCTGACAGTGCAACACTCCCTCAGCACTGACCATCTGACAGTGCAGCAACCCCTCAGCACTGACCCTCTGACAGTGCAGCACTCCCTCAGCGCTGATCATCTGACAGTGCAGCACTCCCTCAGCGCTGACCCTCTGACAGTGCAGCCCTCCCTCAGTACTGACCCTCTGACAGTGCAGCACGCCCTCATTACTGACCCTCTGACAGTGCAGCACTCCCTCAGCACTGACCCTCTGACAGTGTGGCACTCCCTCAGTACTGACCCTCTGACAGTGCGGCACTCCCTCAGCACTGACCCTCTGACAGTGCAGCACGCCCTCAGCACTGACCCTCTGACAGTGCAACACTCCCTCAGCACTGACCCTGTGACAGTGCGGCGCTCGCTCAGCACTGACCCTCTGACAGTGCGGCGCTCGCTCAGCATTGACCCTCTGACAGTGCGGCACTCCCTCAGTACTAACCCTCTGAAAACGCCACACTCCCTAAGTACTGACCCTCCAACAGCGTGACTCTCCCTCAGTACTAACCCTCCAATAGCACGACACTCCCTCATTACTAACCCTCTAACAGCGCGACTCAGTACTGACCCTCTGACAGTGCAACACTCCCTCAGCACTGACCCTCTGACAGTGCGGCGCTCGCTCAGCATTGACCCTCTGACAGTGCAGTTCTCCCTCAGCGCTGACCCACTGACAGTGCAGCACTCCCTCAATACTGACCCTCTGACAGCGCTATACTCCCTCATTACTGACCCTCTGACAGTGCAGCACTCCCTTAGCACTGACCCACTGACAGTGCAACACTCCCTCAGCACTGACCCTCTGACAGTGCAGCACTCCCTTAGCACTGACCCTCTGACAGTGCAGCACTCCCTCAGCGCTGACCCTCTGACAGTGCGGCACTCCCTCAGTACTGACCCTCTGACAGTGCAACACTCCCTCAGTACTGACCCTCTGACGTTGCAGCACTCCCTCAGTACTGACCCTCCAGCAGCGCGACTCTCCCTCAGTACTGACCCTCTGACAGCACGACACTCCCTCCGTACTGACCCTCCGATAGGGCGACACTCCCTCATTACTAACCCTCTGCCAATGCAACACTACCTCAGTACTGACCCTCCAGCAGCGCAGATTCTCCCTCAGTACTGACCTTCCGACAGTGCAGCACTCCCTCAGTACTGACTCTACGACAGCGCAACACTCCCTCCGTACTGACCGTCTGACAACGCAGCACCCCCTCAGTACTGACCCTCTGACAGTGCAGCACTCCCTCAGTACTGACCCTCTGACAGTGCAGCACGCCCTCATTACTGACCCTCTGACAGTGCAGCACTCCCTCAGTACTGACCCTCTGACAGTGCAGCACTCCCTCAGTGCTGACCCTCTGACAGTGCAGCACTCCCTCAGCACTGACCCTCTGACAGTGCGGCACTCCCTCAGTACTGACCCTCTGACAGTGCGGCACTCCCTCAGTACTGACCCTCTGACAGTGCAGCACTCCCTCAGCACTGACCCTCTGACAGTGCGGCACTCCCTCAGTACTGACCCTCTGACAGTGCGGCACTCCCTCAGTACTGACCCTCTGACAGTGCAACACTCCCTCAGCACTGACCCTCTGACAGTGCAGCACTCCCTCAGCACTGACCCTCTGACAGTGCGGCACTCCCTCAGTACTGACCCTCTGACAGTGCAACACTCCCTCAGCACTGACCCTCTGACAGTGCGGCGCTCCCTCAGCACTGACCCTCTGACAGTGCGGCGCTCCCTCAGTACTGACCCTCTGACAGTGCAACACTCCCTCAGCACTGACCCTCTGACAGTGCGGCGCTCGCTCAGCATTGACCCTCTGACAGTGCAGCACTCCCTCAGTACTAACCCTCTGAAAACGCCACACTCCCTAAGTACTGACCCTCCAACAGCGTGACTCTCCCTCAGTACTAACCCTCCAATAGCACGACACTCCCTCATTACTAACCCTCCAACAGCGCGACTCAGTACTGACCCTCTGACAGTGCAACACTCCCTCAGCACTGACCATCTGACAGTGCAGCACCCCCTCAACACTGACCCTCTGACAGTGCAGCACTCCCTCAGCGCTGATCATCTGACAGTGCAGCACTCCCTCAGCGCTGACCCGCTGACAGTGCAGCACTCCCTCAGTACTGACCCTCTGACAGTGCAGCCCTCCCTCATTACTGACCCTCTGACAGCGCGACACTCCCTCAGTACTGACCCTCTGACAGTGCAGCACTCCCTCAGTACTGACCCTCTGACAGTGCAGCACTCCCTCAGTACTGACCCTCTGACAGTGCAGCACTCCCTCAGTACTGACCCTGTGACAGTGCGGCACTCCCTCAGTACTGACCCTCTGACAGTGCAGCACTCCCTCAGTACTGACCCTCTGACAGTGCAGCACTCCCTCAGTACTGACCCTGTGACAGTGCGGCACTCCCTCAGTACTGACCCTCTGACAGTGCAACACTCCCTCAGCACTGACCCTCTGACAGTGCAGCACTCCCTCAGCACTGACCCTCTGACAGTGCAGCACTCCCTCAGCACTGACCCTCTGACAGTGCAGCACTCCCTCAGCACTGACCCTCTGACAGTGCAGCACTCCCTCAGTACTAACCCTCTGAAAACGCCACACTCCCTAAGTACTGACCCTCCAACAGCGTGACTCTCCCTCAGTACTAACCCTCCAACAGCACGACACTCCCTCATTACTAACCGTCCAACAGCGCGACTCAGTACTGACCCTCTGACAGTGCAACACTCCCTCAGCACTGACCATCTGACAGTGCAGCAACCCCTCAGCACTGACCCTCTGACAGTGCAGCACTCCCTCAGCGCTGATCATCTGACAGTGCAGCACTCCCTCAGCGCTGACCCGCTGACAGTGCAGCACTCCCTCAGTACTGACCCTCTGACAGTGCAGCCCTCCCTCAGTACTGACCCTCTGACAGTGCAGCCCTCCCTCAGTACTGACCCTCCGACAGTGCGGCACTCCCTCAGTACTGACCCTCTGACAGTGCAGCACGCCCTCATTACTGACCCTCTGACAGTGCAGCACTCCCTCAGCACTGACCCTCTGACAGTGCGGCACTCCCTCAGTACTGACCCTCTGACAGTGCAACACTCCCTCAGCACTGACCCTCTGACAGTGCAGCACTCCCTCAGCACTGACCCTCTGACAGTGCAACACTCCCTCAGCACTGACCCTCTGACAGTGCGGCGCTCGCTCAGCATTGACCCTCTGACAGTGCAACACTCCCTCAGCACTGACCCTCTGACAGTGCGGCGCTCGCTCAGCATTGACCCTCTGACAGTGCAGCACTCCCTCAGTACTAACCCTCTGAAAACGCCACACTCCCTAAGTACTGACCCTCCAACAGCGTGACTCTCCCTCAGTACTAACCCTCCAATAGCACGACACTCCCTCATTACTAACCCTCCAACAGCGCGACTCAGTACTGACCCTCTGACAGTGCAACACTCCCTCAGCACTGACCCTCTGACAGTGCAACACTCCCTCAGCATTGACCCTCTGACAGTGCAGTTCTCCCTCAGCGCTGACCCACTGACAGTGCAGCACTCCCTCAGCACTGACCCTCTGACAGTGCAACACTCCCTCAATACTGACCCTCTGACAGTGCAGCACTCCCTCAATACTGACCCTCTGACAGCGCGATACTCCCTCATTACTGACCCTCTGACAGTGCGATACTCCCTCATTACTGACCCTCTGACAGTGCAGCACTCCCTTAGCACTGACCCACTGACAGTGCAACACTCCCTCAGCACTGACCCTCTGACAGTGCAGCACTCCCTCAGCGCTGACCCTCTGACAGTGCGGCACTCCCTCAGTACTGACCCTCTGACAGTGCAGCACTCCCTCAGCGCTGACCCTCTGACAGTGCAGCACTCCCTCAGCGCTGACCCTCTGACAGTGCGGCACTCCCTCAGTACTGACCCTCTGACAGTGCGGCACTCCCTCAGTACTGACCCTCTGACAGTGCAGCACTCCCTCAGCGCTGACCCTCTGACAGTGCAGCACTCCCTCAGTACTGACCCTCCGACAGTGCAGCGCTCCCTCAGTACTGACCCTCCGACAGTGCGGCACTCCCTCAGCGCTGACCCTCTGACAGTGCGGCACTCCCTCAGTACTGACCCTCTGACAGTGCGGCACTCCCTCAGCGCTGACCCTCTGACAGTGCAGCACTCCCTCAGCGCTGACCCTCTGACAGTGCAGCCCTCCCTCAGTACTGACCCTCCGACAGTGCAGCGCTCCCTCAGTACTGACCCTCTGACAGTGCAGCACTCCCTCAGTACTGACCCTCCGACAGTGCAGCGCTCCCTCAGCACTGACCCTCTGACAGTGCAGCACTCCCTCAGTACTGACCCTCTGACAGTGCAGCACTCCCTCAGCGCTGACCCTCTGACAGTGCAGCACTCCCTCATTACTGACCCTCTGACAGTGCAGCACTCCCTCAGTACTGACCCTCTGACAGTGCAGCACTCCCTCAGTACTGACCCTCTGACAGTGCAGCACTCCCTCAGCGCTGACCCTCTGACAGCGCGATACTCCCTCAGCACTGACCCTCTGACAGTGCAGCACTCCCTCAGCGCTGACCCTCTGACAGTGCAGCACTCCCTCAGCGCTGACCCTCTGACAGTGCAACACTCCCTCAGTACTGACCCTCTGACAGTGCAGCACTCCCTCAGTACTGACCCTCTGACAGTGCAGCACTCCCTCAGTATTGACCTTCTGACAGTGCGGCACTCCCTCAGTACTGACCCTCTGACAGTGCAGCACTCCCTCAGTACTGACCCTGTGACAGTGCAGCACTCCCTCAGTATTGACCCTCTGACAGTGCGGCGCTCCCTCAGTACTGACCCTCTGACAGTGCAGCACTCCCTCAGTACTGACCCTGTGACAGTGCGGCACTCCCTCAGCACTGACCCTCTGACAGTGCAACACTCCCTCAGTACTGACCCTCTGACAGTGCGGTGCTCCCTCAGTACTGACCCTCTGACAGTGCAGCACTCCCTCAGTACTGACCCTCTGACAGTGCGGCACTCCCTCAGCGCTGACCCTCCAACAGCGTGACTCTCCCTCAGTACTAACCCTCCGATAGCACGACACTCCCTCATTACTAACACTCTGACAACGCAACACTCCCTCAGTACTGACCCTCCAGCAGCGCGACCCTCCCTCTGTACTGACCCTGCGACACTGCAGCACTCCCTCAGTGCTGACCCTCTGACGGTGCAGCACTCTCTCAGCGCTGACCCTCTGACAGTGCAGCACTCCCTCAGCGCTGACCCTCTGACAGTGCGGCACTCCCTCAGTACTGACCCTCTGACAGTGCAGCACTCCCTCAGCGCTGACCCTCTGACAGTGCAGCACTCCCTCAGCAATGACCCTCTGACAGTGCGGCACTCCCTCAGTACTGACCCTCTGACAGTGCAGCACTCCCTCAGCGCTGACCCTCTGACAGTGCAGCACTCCCTCAGTACTGACACTCTGACAGTGCGGCACTCCCTCAGCGCTGACCCTCTGACAGTGCAGCACTCCCTCAGCAATGACCCTCTGACAGTGCAGCCCTCCCTCAGTACTGACCCTCTGACAGTGCGGCACTCCCTCAGTACTGACCCTCTGACAGTGCGGCACTCCCTCAGCGCTGACCCTCTGACAGTGCAGCACTCCCTCAGCAATGACCCTCTGACAGTGCAGCCCTCCCTCAGTACTGACCCTCTGACAGTGCAGCACTCCCTCAGTACTGACCCTCTGACAATGCAAATGTCCCTCAGTACTGACCCTCCAGCAGCGCGAATGTCCCTCAGTACTGAGTCTCCGACAGCGCGACACTCCCTCTGTACTGACCCTGCGACACTGCAGCACTCCCTCAGCGCTGACCCTCTGACAGTGCGGCACTCCCTCAGCGCTGACCCTCTGACAGTGCGACACTCCCTCAGCGCTGACCCTCTTAGAGTGCGGCACTCACTCAGCGCTGACCCTCTGACAGTGCAGCACTCCCTCAGTACTGACCCTCTGACAGCACGACACTCCCTCCGTACTGACCCTCTGATAGGGCGACACTCCCTCATTACTAACCCTCTGCCAATGCAACCCTACCTCAGTACTGACCCTCCAGCAGCGCAGATTCTCCCTCAGTACTGACTCTACGACAGTGCAGCACTCCCTCAGTACTGACCGTCTGACAACGCAGCACTCCCTCAGTACTGACCCTCTGACAGTGCAGCACTCCCTCAGCATTGACCCTCTGACAGTGCAACACTCCCTCAGCACTGACCCTCTGACAGTGCGGCGCTCGCTCAGCATTGACCCTCTGACAGTGCGGCACTCCCTCAGTACTAACCCTCTGAAAACGCCACACTCCCTAAGTACTGACCCTCCAACAGCGTGACTCTCCCTCAGTACTAACCCTCCAACAGCACGACACTCCCTCATTACTAACCCTCCAACAGCGCGACTCAGTACTGACCCTCTGACAGTGCAACACTCCCTCAGCACTGACCATCTGACAGTGCAGCACCCCCTCAGCACTGACCCTCTGACAGTGCAGCACTCCCTCAGCGCTGATCATCTGACAGTGCAGCACTCCCTCAGCGCTGACCCTCTGACAGTGCAGCCCTCCCTCAGTACTGACCCTCTGACAGTGCAGCACGCCCTCATTACTGACCCTCTGACAGTGCAACACTCCCTCAGCACTGACCATCTGACAGTGCAGCACGCCCTCATTACTGACCCTCTGACAGTGCAGCACTCCCTCAGCACTGACCATCTGACA
The DNA here is from genome assembly GCF_030684315.1 of Stegostoma tigrinum. Taxonomy (NCBI): domain Eukaryota; kingdom Metazoa; phylum Chordata; class Chondrichthyes; order Orectolobiformes; family Stegostomatidae; genus Stegostoma; species Stegostoma tigrinum. The sequence continues at coordinate 15,747,515 of NC_081393.1, forward strand.
GTGCAGCACCCCCTCAGCACTGACCCTCTGACAGTGCAGCACTCCCTCAGCGCTGATCATCTGACAGTGCAGCACTCCCTCAGCGCTGACCCTCTGACAGTGCAGCCCTCCCTCAGTACTGACCCTCTGACAGTGCGGCACTCCCTCAGCACTGACCCTCTGACAGTGCAGCACGCCCTCAGCACTGACCCTCTGACAGTGCAACACTCCCTCAGCACTGACCCTCTGACAGTGCGGCGCTCCCTCAGTACTAACCCTCTGAAAACGCCACACTCCCTAAGTACTGACCCTCCAACAGCGTGACTCTCCCTCAGTACTAACCCTCCAATAGCACGACACTCCCTCATTACTAACCCTCTAACAGCGCGACTCAGTACTGACCCTCTGACAGTGCAACACTCCCTCAGCACTGACCCTCTGACAGTGCGGCGCTCGCTCAGCATTGACCCTCTGACAGTGCAGTTCTCCCTCAGCGCTGACCCACTGACAGTGCAGCACTCCCTCAATACTGACCCTCTGACAGCGCGATACTCCCTCATTACTGACCCTCTGACAGTGCGATACTCCCTCATTACTGACCCTCTGACAGTGCAGCACTCCCTTAGCACTGACCCACTGACAGTGCAACACTCCCTTAGCACTGACCCTCTGACAGTGCAGCACTCCCTCAGCGCTGACCCTCTGACAGTGCGGCACTCCCTCAGTACTGACCCTCTGACAGTACGGCACTCCCTCAGTACTGACCCTCTGACAGTGCAACACTCCCTCAGTACTGACCCTCTGACGTTGCAGCACTCCCTCAGTACTGACCCTCCAGCAGCGCGACTCTCCCTCAGTACTGACCCTCTGACAGCACGACACTCCCTCCGTACTGACCCTCCGATAGGGCGACACTCCCTCATTACTAACCCTCTGCCAATGCAACACTACCTCAGTACTGACCCTCCAGCAGCGCAGATTCTCCCTCAGTACTGACTCTACGACAGCGCAACACTCCCTCCGTACTGACCGTCTGACAACGCAGCACCCCCTCAGTACTGACCCTCTGACAGTGCAGCACTCCCTCAGTACTGACCCTCTGACAGTGCAGCACGCCCTCATTACTGACCCTCTGACAGTGCAGCACTCCCTCAGTACTGACCCTCTGACAGTGCAGCACTCCCTCAGTGCTGACCCTCTGACAGTGCAGCACTCCCTCAGCACTGACCCTCTGACAGTGCGGCACTCCCTCAGTACTGACCCTCTGACAGTGCGGCACTCCCTCAGTACTGACCCTCTGACAGTGCAGCACTCCCTCAGCACTGACCCTCTGACAGTGCAACACTCCCTCAGCACTGACCCTCTGACAGTGCAGCACTCCCTCAGCACTGACCCTCTGACAGTGCGGCACTCCCTCAGTACTGACCCTCTGACAGTGCAACACTCCCTCAGCACTGACCCTCTGACAGTGCGGCGCTCCCTCAGTACTGACCCTCTGACAGTGCAACACTCCCTCAGCACTGACCCTCTGACAGTGCGGCGCTCGCTCAGCATTGACCCTCTGACAGTGCAGCACTCCCTCAGTACTAACCCTCTGAAAACGCCACACTCCCTAAGTACTGACCCTCCAACAGCGTGACTCTCCCTCAGTACTAACCCTCCAATAGCACGACACTCCCTCATTACTAACCCTCCAACAGCGCGACTCAGTACTGACCCTCTGACAGTGCAACACTCCCTCAGCACTGACCATCTGACAGTGCAGCACCCCCTCAGCACTGACCCTCTGACAGTGCAGCACTCCCTCAGCGCTGATCATCTGACAGTGCAGCACTCCCTCAGCGCTGACCCGCTGACAGTGCAGCACTCCCTCAGTACTGACCCTCTGACAGTGCAGCCCTCCCTCATTACTGACCCTCTGACAGCGCGACACTCCCTCAGTACTGACCCTCTGACAGTGCAGCACTCCCTCAGTACTGACCCTCTGACAGTGCGGCACTCCCTCAGTACTGACCCTGTGACAGTGCGGCACTCCCTCAGCACTGACCCTCTGACAGTGCAGCACTCCCTCAGCACTGACCCTCTGACAGTGCAGCACTCCCTCAGCACTGACCCTCTGACAGTGCAGCACTCCCTCAGTACTGACCCTCTGACAGTGCGGCACTCCCTCAGCACTGACCCTCTGACAGTGCAGCACGCCCTCAGCACTGACCCTCTGACAGTGCAACACTCCCTCAGCACTGACCCTCTGACAGTGCGGCGCTCGCTCAGCATTGACCCTCTGACAGTGCAGCACTCCCTCAGTACTAACCCTCTGAAAACGCCACACTCCCTAAGTACTGACCCTCCAACAGCGTGACTCTCCCTCAGTACTAACCCTCCAACAGCACGACACTCCCTCATTACTAACCCTCCAACAGCGCGACTCAGTACTGACCCTCTGACAGTGCAACACTCCCTCAGCACTGACCATCTGACAGTGCAGCAACCCCTCAGCACTGACCCTCTGACAGTGCAGCACTCCCTCAGCGCTGATCATCTGACAGTGCAGCACTCCCTCAGCGCTGACCCGCTGACAGTGCAGCACTCCCTCAGTACTGACCCTCTGACAGTGCAGCCCTCCCTCAGTACTGACCCTCTGACAGTGCAGCACTCCCTCAGTACTGACCCTCCGACAGTGCGGCACTCCCTCAGTACTGACCCTCTGACAGTGCAGCACGCCCTCATTACTGACCCTCTGACAGTGCAGCACTCCCTCAGCACTGACCCTCTGACAGTGCGGCACTCCCTCAGTACTGACCCTCTGACAGTGCAACACTCCCTCAGCACTGACCCTCTGACAGTGCAGCACTCCCTCAGCACTGACCCTCTGACAGTGCAACACTCCCTCAGCACTGACCCTCTGACAGTGCGGCGCTCGCTCAGCATTGACCCTCTGACAGTGCAACACTCCCTCAGTACTGACCCTCTGACAGTGCGGCGCTCGCTCAGCATTGACCCTCTGACAGTGCAGCACTCCCTCAGTACTAACCCTCTGAAAACGCCACACTCCCTAAGTACTGACCCTCCAACAGCGTGACTCTCCCTCAGTACTAACCCTCCAATAGCACGACACTCCCTCATTACTAACCCTCCAACAGCGCGACTCAGTACTGACCCTCTGACAGTGCAACACTCCCTCAGCACTGACCCTCTGACAGTGCGGCGCTCGCTCAGCATTGACCCTCTGACAGTGCAGTTCTCCCTCAGCGCTGACCCACTGACAGTGCAGCACTCCCTCAATACTGACCCTCTGACAGTGCAGCACTCCCTCAATACTGACCCTCTGACAGCGCGATACTCCCTCATTACTGACCCTCTGACAGTGCGATACTCCCTCAGTACTGACCCTCTGACAGTGCAGCACTCCCTTAGCACTGACCCACTGACAGTGCAACACTCCCTCAGCACTGACCCTCTGACAGTGCAGCACTCCCTCAGCGCTGACCCTCTGACAGTGCGGCACTCCCTCAGCGCTGACCCTCTGACAGTGCAGCACTCCCTCAGCGCTGACCCTCTGACAGTGCAGCCCTCCCTCAGTACTGACCCTCCGACAGTGCAGCGCTCCCTCAGTACTGACCCTCTGACAGTGCAGCACTCCCTCAGTACTGACCCTCCGACAGTGCAGCGCTCCCTCAGCACTGACCCTCTGACAGTGCAGCACTCCCTCAGTACTGACCCTCTGACAGTGCAGCACTCCCTCAGCGCTGACCCTCTGACAGTGCAGCACTCCCTCATTACTGACCCTCTGACAGTGCAGCACTCCCTCAGTACTGACCCTCTGACAGTGCAGCACTCCCTCAGTACTGACCCTCTGACAGTGCAGCACTCCCTCAGCGCTGACCCTCTGACAGCGCGATACTCCCTCAGCACTGACCCTCTGACAGTGCAGCACTCCCTCAGCGCTGACCCTCTGACAGTGCAGCACTCCCTCAGCGCTGACCCTCTGACAGTGCAACACTCCCTCAGTACTGACCCTCTGACAGTGCAGCACTCCCTCAGCACTGACCCTCTGACAGTGCAGCACTCCCTCAGTATTGACCTTCTGACAGTGCGGCACTCCCTCAGTACTGACCCTCTGACAGTGCAGCACTCCCTCAGTACTGACCCTGTGACAGTGCAGCACTCCCTCAGTATTGACCCTCTGACAGTGCGGCGCTCCCTCAGTACTGACCCTCTGACAGTGCAGCACTCCCTCAGTACTGACCCTGTGACAGTGCGGCACTCCCTCAGCACTGACCCTCTGACAGTGCAACACTCCCTCAGTACTGACCCTCTGACAGTGCGGTGCTCCCTCAGTACTGACCCTCTGACAGTGCAGCACTCCCTCAGTACTGACCCTCTGACAGTGCGGCACTCCCTCAGCGCTGACCCTCCAACAGCGTGACTCTCCCTCAGTACTAACCCTCCGATAGCACGACACTCCCTCATTACTAACACTCTGACAACGCAACACTCCCTCAGTACTGACCCTCCAGCAGCGCGACCCTCCCTCTGTACTGACCCTGCGACACTGCAGCACTCCCTCAGTGCTGACCCTCTGACGGTGCAGCACTCTCTCAGCGCTGACCCTCTGACAGTGCAGCACTCCCTCAGCGCTGACCCTCTGACAGTGCGGCACTCCCTCAGTACTGACCCTCTGACAGTGCAGCACTCCCTCAGCGCTGACCCTCTGACAGTGCAGCACTCCCTCAGCAATGACCCTCTGACAGTGCGGCACTCCCTCAGTACTGACCCTCTGACAGTGCAGCACTCCCTCAGCGCTGACCCTCTGACAGTGCAGCACTCCCTCAGTACTGACACTCTGACAGTGCGGCACTCCCTCAGCGCTGACCCTCTGACAGTGCAGCACTCCCTCAGCAATGACCCTCTGACAGTGCAGCCCTCCCTCAGTACTGACCCTCTGACAGTGCGGCACTCCCTCAGTACTGACCCTCTGACAGTGCGGCACTCCCTCAGCGCTGACCCTCTGACAGTGCAGCACTCCCTCAGCAATGACCCTCTGACAGTGCAGCCCTCCCTCAGTACTGACCCTCTGACAGTGCAGCACTCCCTCAGTACTGACCCTCTGACAACGCAAATGTCCCTCAGTACTGACCCTCCAGCAGCGCGAATGTCCCTCAGTACTGAGTCTCCGACAGCGCGACACTCCCTCTGTACTGACCCTGCGACACTGCAGCACTCCCTCAGCGCTGACCCTCTGACAGTGCGGCACTCCCTCAGCGCTGACCCTCTGACAGTGCGACACTCCCTCAGCGCTGACCCTCTTAGAGTGCGGCACTCACTCAGCGCTGACCCTCTGACAGTGCAGCACTCCCTCAGTACTGACCCTCTGACAGCACGACACTCCCTCCGTACTGACCCTCTGATAGGGCGACACTCCCTCATTACTAACCCTCTGCCAATGCAACCCTACCTCAGTACTGACCCTCCAGCAGCGCAGATTCTCCCTCAGTACTGACTCTACGACAGTGCAGCACTCCCTCAGTACTGACCGTCTGACAACGCAGCACTCCCTCAGTACTGACCCTCTGACAGTGCAGCACTCCCTCAGCATTGACCCTCTGACAGTGCAACACTCCCTCAGCACTGACCCTCTGACAGTGCGGCGCTCGCTCAGCATTGACCCTCTGACAGTGCGGCACTCCCTCAGTACTAACCCTCTGAAAACGCCACACTCCCTAAGTACTGACCCTCCAACAGCGTGACTCTCCCTCAGTACTAACCCTCCAACAGCACGACACTCCCTCATTACTAACCCTCCAACAGCGCGACTCAGTACTGACCCTCTGACAGTGCAACACTCCCTCAGCACTGACCATCTGACAGTGCAGCACCCCCTCAGCACTGACCCTCTGACAGTGCAGCACTCCCTCAGCGCTGATCATCTGACAGTGCAGCACTCCCTCAGCGCTGACCCTCTGACAGTGCAGCCCTCCCTCAGTACTGACCCTCTGACAGTGCAGCACGCCCTCATTACTGACCCTCTGACAGTGCAACACTCCCTCAGCACTGACCATCTGACAGTGCAGCACGCCCTCATTACTGACCCTCTGACAGTGCAGCACTCCCTCAGCACTGACCATCTGACAGTGCAGCACCCCCTCAGCACTGACCCTCTGACAGTGCAGCACTCCCTCAGCGCTGATCATCTGACAGTGCAGCACTCCCTCAGCGCTGACCCTCTGACAGTGCAGCCCTCCCTCAGTACTGACCCTCTGACAGTGCGGCACTCCCTCAGCACTGACCCTCTGACAGTGCAGCACGCCCTCAGCACTGACCCTCTGACAGTGCAACACTCCCTCAGCACTGACCCTCTGACAGTGCGGCGCTCCCTCAGTACTAACCCTCTGAAAACGCCACACTCCCTAAGTACTGACCCTCCAACAGCGTGACTCTCCCTCAGTACTAACCCTCCAATAGCACGACACTCCCTCATTACTAACCCTCTAACAGCGCGACTCAGTACTGACCCTCTGACAGTGCAACACTCCCTCAGCACTGACCCTCTGACAGTGCGGCGCTCGCTCAGCATTGACCCTCTGACAGTGCAGTTCTCCCTCAGCGCTGACCCACTGACAGTGCAGCACTCCCTCAATACTGACCCTCTGACAGCGCGATACTCCCTCATTACTGACCCTCTGACAGTGCGATACTCCCTCATTACTGACCCTCTGACAGTGCAGCACTCCCTTAGCACTGACCCACTGACAGTGCAACACTCCCTTAGCACTGACCCTCTGACAGTGCAGCACTCCCTCAGCGCTGACCCTCTGACAGTGCGGCACTCCCTCAGTACTGACCCTCTGACAGTACGGCACTCCCTCAGTACTGACCCTCTGACAGTGCAACACTCCCTCAGTACTGACCCTCTGACGTTGCAGCACTCCCTCAGTACTGACCCTCCAGCAGCGCGACTCTCCCTCAGTACTGACCCTCTGACAGCACGACACTCCCTCCGTACTGACCCTCCGATAGGGCGACACTCCCTCATTACTAACCCTCTGCCAATGCAACACTACCTCAGTACTGACCCTCCAGCAGCGCAGATTCTCCCTCAGTACTGACTCTACGACAGCGCAACACTCCCTCCGTACTGACCGTCTGACAACGCAGCACCCCCTCAGTACTGACCCTCTGACAGTGCAGCACTCCCTCAGTACTGACCCTCTGACAGTGCAGCACGCCCTCATTACTGACCCTCTGACAGTGCAGCACTCCCTCAGTACTGACCCTCTGACAGTGCAGCACTCCCTCAGTGCTGACCCTCTGACAGTGCAGCACTCCCTCAGCACTGACCCTCTGACAGTGCGGCACTCCCTCAGTACTGACCCTCTGACAGTGCGGCACTCCCTCAGTACTGACCCTCTGACAGTGCAGCACTCCCTCAGCACTGACCCTCTGACAGTGCAACACTCCCTCAGCACTGACCCTCTGACAGTGCAGCACTCCCTCAGCACTGACCCTCTGACAGTGCGGCACTCCCTCAGTACTGACCCTCTGACAGTGCAACACTCCCTCAGCACTGACCCTCTGACAGTGCGGCGCTCCCTCAGTACTGACCCTCTGACAGTGCAACACTCCCTCAGCACTGACCCTCTGACAGTGCGGCGCTCGCTCAGCATTGACCCTCTGACAGTGCAGCACTCCCTCAGTACTAACCCTCTGAAAACGCCACACTCCCTAAGTACTGACCCTCCAACAGCGTGACTCTCCCTCAGTACTAACCCTCCAATAGCACGACACTCCCTCATTACTAACCCTCCAACAGCGCGACTCAGTACTGACCCTCTGACAGTGCAACACTCCCTCAGCACTGACCATCTGACAGTGCAGCACCCCCTCAGCACTGACCCTCTGACAGTGCAGCACTCCCTCAGCGCTGATCATCTGACAGTGCAGCACTCCCTCAGCGCTGACCCGCTGACAGTGCAGCACTCCCTCAGTACTGACCCTCTGACAGTGCAGCCCTCCCTCATTACTGACCCTCTGACAGCGCGACACTCCCTCAGTACTGACCCTCTGACAGTGCAGCACTCCCTCAGTACTGACCCTCTGACAGTGCGGCACTCCCTCAGTACTGACCCTGTGACAGTGCGGCACTCCCTCAGCACTGACCCTCTGACAGTGCAGCACTCCCTCAGCACTGACCCTCTGACAGTGCAGCACTCCCTCAGCACTGACCCTCTGACAGTGCAGCACTCCCTCAGTACTGACCCTCTGACAGTGCGGCACTCCCTCAGCACTGACCCTCTGACAGTGCAGCACGCCCTCAGCACTGACCCTCTGACAGTGCAACACTCCCTCAGCACTGACCCTCTGACAGTGCGGCGCTCGCTCAGCATTGACCCTCTGACAGTGCAGCACTCCCTCAGTACTAACCCTCTGAAAACGCCACACTCCCTAAGTACTGACCCTCCAACAGCGTGACTCTCCCTCAGTACTAACCCTCCAACAGCACGACACTCCCTCATTACTAACCCTCCAACAGCGCGACTCAGTACTGACCCTCTGACAGTGCAACACTCCCTCAGCACTGACCATCTGACAGTGCAGCAACCCCTCAGCACTGACCCTCTGACAGTGCAGCACTCCCTCAGCGCTGATCATCTGACAGTGCAGCACTCCCTCAGCGCTGACCCGCTGACAGTGCAGCACTCCCTCAGTACTGACCCTCTGACAGTGCAGCCCTCCCTCAGTACTGACCCTCTGACAGTGCAGCACTCCCTCAGTACTGACCCTCCGACAGTGCGGCACTCCCTCAGTACTGACCCTCTGACAGTGCAGCACGCCCTCATTACTGACCCTCTGACAGTGCAGCACTCCCTCAGCACTGACCCTCTGACAGTGCGGCACTCCCTCAGTACTGACCCTCTGACAGTGCAACACTCCCTCAGCACTGACCCTCTGACAGTGCAGCACTCCCTCAGCACTGACCCTCTGACAGTGCAACACTCCCTCAGCACTGACCCTCTGACAGTGCGGCGCTCGCTCAGCATTGACCCTCTGACAGTGCAACACTCCCTCAGTACTGACCCTCTGACAGTGCGGCGCTCGCTCAGCATTGACCCTCTGACAGTGCAGCACTCCCTCAGTACTAACCCTCTGAAAACGCCACACTCCCTAAGTACTGACCCTCCAACAGCGTGACTCTCCCTCAGTACTAACCCTCCAATAGCACGACACTCCCTCATTACTAACCCTCCAACAGCGCGACTCAGTACTGACCCTCTGACAGTGCAACACTCCCTCAGCACTGACCCTCTGACAGTGCGGCGCTCGCTCAGCATTGACCCTCTGACAGTGCAGTTCTCCCTCAGCGCTGACCCACTGACAGTGCAGCACTCCCTCAATACTGACCCTCTGACAGTGCAGCACTCCCTCAATACTGACCCTCTGACAGCGCGATACTCCCTCATTACTGACCCTCTGACAGTGCGATACTCCCTCAGTACTGACCCTCTGACAGTGCAGCACTCCCTTAGCACTGACCCACTGACAGTGCAACACTCCCTCAGCACTGACCCTCTGACAGTGCAGCACTCCCTCAGCGCTGACCCTCTGACAGTGCGGCACTCCCTCAGTACTGACCCTCTGACAGTGCAGCACTCCCTCAGCGCTGACCCTCTGACAGTGCAGCACTCCCTCAGCGCTGACCCTCTGACAGTGCGGCACTCCCTCAGTACTGACCCTCTGACAGTGCGGCACTCCCTCAGTACTGACCCTCTGACAGTGCAGCACTCCCTCAGCGCTGACCCTCCGACAGTGCAGCGCTCCCTCAGTACTGACCCTCCGACAGTGCGGCACTCCCTCAGCGCTGACCCTCTGACAGTGCGGCACTCCCTCAATACTGACCCTCTGACAGCGCGATACTCCCTCAGCACTGACCCTCTGACAGTGCAGCACTCCCTCAGCGCTGACCCTCTGACAGTGCAGCGCTCCCTCAGTACTGACCCTCTGACAGTGCAGCACTCCCTCAGCGCTGACCCTCTGACAGTGCAACACTTCCTCAGTACTGACCCTCTGACAGTGCAGCACTCCCTCAGCGCTGACCCTCTGACAGTGCAGCACTCCCTCAGTACTGACCCTCTGACAGTGCAGCACTCCCTCAGTACTGACCCTGTGACAGTGCGGCACTCCCTCAGTACTGACCCTCTGACAGTGCAGCACTCCCTTAGCACTGACCCTCTGACAGTGCAGCACTCCCTCAGTACTGACCCTCCAGCAGCGCGACTCTCCCTCAGTACTGACCCTCTGACAGCACGACACTCCCTCCGTACTGACCCTCCGATAGGGCGACACTCCCTCAGTACTGACCCTCTGACAGTGCAGCACTCCCTCAGTACTGACCCTGTGACAGTGCAGCACTCCCTCAGCACTGACCCTGTGACAGTGCAGCACTCCCTTAGCACTGACCCTCTGACAGTGCAACACTCCCTTAGCACTGACCCTCTGACAGTGCAGCACTCCCTTAGCGCTGACCCTCTGACAGTGCAGCACTCCCTCAGTACTGACCCTCTGACAGTGCGGCACTCCCTCAGTACTGACCCTCTGACAGTGCAGCACTCCCTCAGTACTGACCCTGTGACAGTGCAGCACTCCCTCAGTACTGACCCTGTGACAGTGCAGCACTCCCTCAGTACTGACCCTGTGACAGTGCAGCACTCCCTCAGCACTGACCCTGTGACAGTGCAGCACTCCCTCAGCACTGACCCTGTGACAGTGCAGCACTCCCTTAGCACTGACCCTCTGACAGTGCAGCACTCCCTTAGCGCTGACCCTGTGACAGTGCAGTCCTTCATTGGTGATGCATGGTAGCGGTAGGAAATGATCTGTGGATTTTTGGTGGATCAACGGAGGTTAAAAACAGAGGAATTGAAACCCTGTTGTTTTTCACAGAGAAGAATAATTCAACCTGTGCAGCATGCCGGTGAAGAAGCAATACTCTCAGAATGCACTGACGTTCATAGTTTAACTGGTACAGTATTTGTTTGTAAACTTTCACACTGCTAATGTTGTTTCCTAATTGTGCGTGCACGAAGCCAGCGGCATGCACTCACCTCTTATTCTGTTTTAGTTCCATTATATGTAAAATGGTGACCCCAGAGGACAGGAGAAATGGACAGAGTCCTGTGCTCGAGTTAAGATGCTGACTCACTAAGAACTAGATTCGCAAAATCATTGAAAATTTGTAAACCAAGCCTTCAGCTTTATTTCTGGAGAGACAGAATTGAAAAGTACAGTGTGTTACGCTAAAGCTGAATCGCACGGTGGCTCAGTGGTCAGCACTGCTGCTTCACAGTGCCAAGTACCCGGGTTCAATTTCACCCTTGAGTGACTGTCTAAAAGGAGTTTACATATTGTCCCCGTGTCTGTGCATGGTTCGCTCCCGTTTCTCCCCACATGGCCAAAAATATTCAGGTTAGGTGGAATGGCAATGTTAAAATTGCCCATAGTTTCCAGGGATGTGCAGACTAGGTGGAGTAGCCATGGGGAATGCAGGGTGACAGGGATGGGTCTAGGTGGGATACTGTTCGGGTGGACGCGTTGGGCTGAATGGCTTGCTTCCACACTGTGGGATTCTATGATTCAACCTTGGTCATCCCACACTGAGCTGTTTGGGGCCACCATATTGTAAAATGGATAGGAAGTCAGTGCAGAGATAATTGATAAGGAGAAGACTAGAAATGCGACTATACACATCCAGAGAGGATTGACAGGCTGGGCCTTTTCCATATCTACATGGGATAGTTCCCAAGAAATCCAAACAGGAATTGAGAAGGAGCCTTTTCACTCCAAAGAGTCATGAGAATATGGAATCCCCCCCCTACATTCGAAGGTATTCGAAGGGGGCAATAGACAGGTCCTTAAGGACGCAGGCGATTGAGGGTTAGGATGATGGATTTATGGGAGGGAACAACATGGAGTGAGTGGGCTGAAGGGCCTGTTTCTGTGCATCCGCTATCTGAAAGGCATATGCTGTCACATCCTCTTGAGGCCAGAGGAGCAAAGTCCTGTACAGACACACGTTAGAAGGTTCAGCAAGTTTGTATACATCCATGTACCAGACACTGTTTGGATCCCTGCTTTGTGCATACCTCAGGAAGGATATGGAAGGGGTGCAGCATCGATTTACCAGGATGATGCTGGGGATTTAAAGGCTTACATTACTAGCAAAGGTTGCAATGACCCAAATAATAAGTAAGATTTGGTTCGTGTGTGTGGAGAAAAACTGACTTCAAAATAGCCTTTGAAGAAATATCGAAGGTTTCTCTTCTCATTTTCCAATCTGTTCCTGCAGACTCATCAGCCGATCAGTGAGTGCAACTGCGACTGTGAACATGCAGAAGGTAGGAGTGATCGCAGAGATTGCACTGTATTACTGTGTGAAATCTTAGGCACTGAAGTTCCAGCAACTGCTGGGTGTGTTTTCGCTCAGTCGTTGTGAGCTGTTCAGAGAATGAGAAGGCCTGAATACCGCATGCATAAGAAGACTGTGAGGTTCAAAGGAAACCTTCCCATTGCTTCCACATGACATGGTCTTGATAACCACCAATAAACATTGACATACTCCTGGAGACCTCCCAGTAAACACTGACTCACTGCTGCAGACCCCCCTGTAAACACTGACACGTTCCTCATTAAATTCTGACACATGCCAACAAACCCTGTGTAAATGCTGACACATTCCCTGGAGATCCTCATTAAATATTGACACATTCCTTGGTGCTGTCGATGATGACTCACTCCTGGGGACCTCTTTAAATACCTGAGATCCCTATAAAGACTAACAAATTCCCAAGGGACTCCCAGTGAGTGTAGATCCACAACTAGAGGCCTCTTGTAAATATGGACACACTACACAAATGTAAATACTGACACACTGCTGGGGACTCCTTTTAAATACTGATCCACTCCCAGGTGCCTCCCGGGGATAATGACACAATCCCCAGGAACCTCTGAAACTATTAACGATCCAAGGCTCCCTGCATTTCACATATCGAACATCACAATACTAAATGATGGTCAGTGTTGGTAATCGAATCAAAAGTTGGTTACATTTATCAGCAAATCTTCTGCTTGGCTCCTGCCTGTGACTGGCAATTTGTCCCTCTCTCTGTGCGGGGCAGTTCGAAAATACAAACCATTCCATCGCTCACTCGAGCTTCCAGGGGTGGGATGAAAGCAAAGAATCAATGTTTGTGCTGCCTCTTCCTTGTCCCCTCTCTGACCTTGAAACGTCTAAGCACACGGTGAGAAGCATCAAATCACTGGAAATCTGGGATTGCAACAATCCTTATTCTGTTGCTGATACAGGTCTGGTGCTGTACTGAAACACTAGATGCAGCAAATACTGAGGGAGCCTATGGTTTTCTCAACCATTTAAAAACACCCAGGATACCTTCCCCTGCAACCGCAGGAAATGCTACACTTGCCCCCACACCTCCTCCCTCACCCCTATCCCAGGCCCCAAGATGACTTTCCACATTAAGCAGAGGTTCACCTGCACATCTGCCAATGTGGTATACTGCATCCACTGTACCCGGTGTGGCTTCCTCTACATTGGGGAAACCAAGCGGAGGCTTGGGGACCACTTTGCAGAACACCTCTGCTCGGTTCGCAATAAACAACTGCACCTCCCAGTCGCAAACCATTTCAACTCCCCCTCCCATTCTTTAGATGACATGTCCATCATGGGCCTCCTGCACTGCCACAATGATGCCACCCGAAGGTTGCAGGAACAGCAACTCATATTCCGCTTGGGAACCCTGCAGCCCAATGGTATCAATGTGAACTTCACCAGCTTCAAAATCTCCCCTTCCCCCACTGCATCCCAAAACCAGCCCAGTTCGTCCCCTCCCCCCACTGCACCACACAACCAGCCCAGCTCTTCCCCTCCACCCACTGCATCCCAAAACCAGTCCAACCTGTCTCTGCCTCCCTAACCTGTTCTTCCTCTCACCCATCCCTTCCTCCCACCCCAAGCCGCACCTCCATCTCCTACCTACTAACCTCATCCCACCTCCTTGACCTGTCCGTCTTCCCTGGACTGACCTATCCCCTCCCTACCTCCCCACCTATACTGTCCTCTCCACCTATCTTCTTTTCTCTCCATCTTCGGTCCGCCTCCCCCTCTCTCCCTATTTATTCCAGAGCCCTCACCCCATCCCCCTCTCTGATGAAGGGTCTAGGCCCGAAACGTGGGCTTTTGTGCTCCTGAGATGCTGCTGGGCCTGCTGTGTTCATCCAGCCTCACATTTTATTATCCAGGATACGTGTGTCTCTGGAAAGATCAGCAATGATTGCCAATACCTGATTCCCCTTGAGATCAGAGAGTGAGCCACCTTCTGGATGATTGAGTGGTCGGCTAGTCCATTTCGAGGGCAGTTTCAGGTCAACCATATTCCCAGCAGATCGGGAGTCACATGTCGACCAGATCCGCTAGGGATGACAGATTTCTTTCCTTCAAGATCTGAGTGAAGCCAATCGATTTTCACAACAAGGCCGACTGTCCAAGTCACCATCATTGAGTCTGAATTTCTATTTCGGATTTATTTAAATCACTAGACTTAAAGTCCAGTGGTGAGCTTTGACCTCCTGCTGCCAGGTCTCCTGATTATTTGCCGTGTGATATAACACATTTGCTATAATGTTAGTGTTTTTCTTCTCAAACAGTAGTTAGACAATACACTAAAGTGAAGACTGTTTGACAGACTTTCGCTCAACATCTGCACCTCACTTACATGTCCAACTAACACTCTTCCCGATTTTTTGTTTAAAGTCACAGCCATCCCAAACCTCACCGGGAAGTGTAGGCTCCACGCGTCCATTGAGTGCTCCCGGATCTCCAGGTTCAACAATATGCGTGAGTACCAAGTTTTCCACCTTGCTGTGTGCAGATGCTGGGTCAATCCTTAGATGTGTACGTGTAAGATCATAAGATACGGAAACAGACAGAGGCCGTTCAGCCCATCGAGTCTGCTCTGCCATTCAATGAGATCATGACTGCGCTGATCATCCTCAACTCAACATTCCTGCCTTTTCCCCAGAGCCCTTGATTCCACTGACTGATTAAAAATGTCTCTCTCAGCCTTCAGTGATCTGTGCACTTATACCCCAGCTCCCACTGCTCCTGCACCCCATCTAGAATTGCACCCCTGATTTTATATTCTCTTTTAACATTCTTTCGACCAAGGTACATCACCTCAGACTCCTTTGCATTGAATCTCATCTGCTACCTATCTGCCCATTCCATCAACTTGTCAATATCCTTTTAGAGTTCCACGCAGTCCTCTTCACAGTTTACAATTCTTCAAAGTTCAGTGTCATCTGCGAACTTGGAAATTGGCCCCTTGCACATCCAGATGCAGCATGTTAAAGTATGTCAGGAAAAGCAAGGGTCTCAATACCAGCCCCTGGGGAGCTCCACTACAAACCACACCCCCAGCCTGAAAAAATAACTATTAACCATTACTCACTGTTTCCTATCCCTCAGACAATCCCGCCCGCATGTTGCCACTGTCTTTCTTAAACCATGACCTACAGCTTTGTTCACACTTTGCCTGTTAAATAGCACTGTGTCAAATTTCATCTGTCAATCGCATTGACAGCGTTCCATTACCTCTTGAATAAACACCAACAAGTCTGATAAATATGATTTCTCCTTTAGAAATTACGCAAGTTCTTCATCATCAAACCACCTTTCTTCATGTGACGACTGATTCTGTCCTAAATAACTGTTTCAGGAAGGTTTTTTTCCCATTCCTGAAGTTAAACCATCTGCTCTGTCATCATACCAGGCAACATCAGCAGAGCAGGAAAGTTGACGTTTCGGGTCTTCAGAAGGGTCCCAACCCGAAACATCAACTTTCCTGCTCCTCTGATGCCGCCTAGCCTGCTGTGTGCCTCCAGCTCCACACTGTGTTATCTCTGACTCCAGCATCAGCAGTTCTTACGATCTCTGTTCTGTCATCATTGTCCTCACAATCATTTCTGAACAAAGGCATCATATTGGCTATTCTCCCTGGTGGCAGACAAATCATTCCTTTTGACAGATGGAGTTTCACAATTATTTAGTACAGCACTGATGAATTTTAGTTTGCAGAGGGACTGTCCTGAGGGCCAGTGGTCTACAGAATGCTGCTGTAGACTGCAGCACAGACTGCAACCACTCGCTGAAAACAAAAGGGTTAATATTGAGAATTTTCAAGTTTCTGTGGGGGAAAGCACAGCAGCTAAGTATTGTATTGCCCTGTTCTCTTCCTTCCTCTCTCTCCCCCAGTGTTTATTTCATGCTGCTGACTGTATGAGGGTGAGGACTCAGGAAATGCTGGCACAAATTGTAGGTTAAATACATTACGGACCAGACCAAACCCCCTTCAAGGATGTTAAGAAGGTTGCCTGAACTCTATTTTTTTCTTATTTTAAAGGTAAATGTAGGGTGTTGTGTTCCAGTTTTGATTGCTCCAACTACTCGATGTTAAGCAAAACACAATTTATTCATACATTCCATGTAAAATACAACAAAAGAAAAAAAGACTGGCTTAGCTGTAACTCTATTGACAACTTAACAGAACAATAGATTCCGTGACTATTATTAATTAACTGTTCTAATCCCATAAGCACACTCTTGGCAAAAGGTAAATTCAGAAAGCAGATTGATTCACATGCAACTCCTGCAGCAGAAAGAGAACACCCAAGCTTTAAGCTGTAACCAAGACAAATGAAAAAAAAAGCTTCCTCTTCCTCAAGACCTCAGCAGCAACCGCTACTGAAAAACTAAAAAACAAAAAATCCTGGCTCTGTGAGAGCTTGACTGCACCCATTCAGGTTGCTTCTGATGTTCCAACTTAAAAAAAACCAAGGCCTCACAATTTTATTGGCTTTTCAAATAGACAGCTCACAACCACTGTCTTAAAACATGACTTTAAAATAAAGAACAAAATAACCTCTTAACGCTACAACATCGTCACAAGTAGGAAGGAAGAGGAATGAAATGCTGTTGACACACAGGATCACTTCAGTCCCAGCTCCTTCTTGGGGCTTGTTGTCACTTTGAATAAAGTGCACAAGGGAGCTGCTCTAATTCTCTCCTCTGCCCTACAGGCGAAGATGGATAACCAGGTGTTAGCCTATAAAGACCTGGCTGCGATCCCGAAAGATAAGGCAATATTGGAGATTGAGCGGCCAGACCTAATGATCTATGAACCGCATTACAGCTACTTCTGTGCAGAGAGACCAGAGCCAGTGGGGTCTGCTGAGGTACGCTGCTTTGCTGGCGAGAAGTGACAAGTTTTCTTAAGAGCTCTGAGCATTGAACGTGGCTGTACTTGAGTCAAGTGGCCATTCTTTCCGTCAGCCTCTAATGTCAATGTCAACAGCAGTTTGCAATAGCTGATCCTGGCCCTGCCCTTCCCCAACATCTGCACATTGTTGAGACATCACCATCATGTAGAAGGTCATAGGATCCTACTGTCATGGTGACATCACAGCACAGAAGGAGGCCATTCAGCCCACTGAACCCAGCTCCTTGCAGAACAATCTAGCTCAGTCAGTTTCAGTCACTCGAGAATCCTGCTCCAAGTGGATTACCAGCTGACTGACTATTGCCAAGTGGCAATGTTCAGTGCTGGCCAAGATGATCCCCGTTTAACTCCCAATTGGCGAACCAGTCCAGCATTGCCCTGAGCTAGAGAAAGAACTGATAAGGCCAATGTGCGTCCAGTGACATAGTTGAAACTGTGTGTGTTGCTATCAGCCCTAAACATCTGGGCAAGAAGGCAGCTCCTGTGTTGACAGGGCCCCCGGGAATGCCACAGTGTGAGTCTGTGCTTCAGAATAGACACTGCAACTACAGATGGCAGTGTGTTTGTTTCTGAGGATGACTTTTGAGTGATTTCTACAATGACAGAGACACTGTAGTTGACATTGTTGGCCATTGTGAAAACACCCAATATATTCTTTCCATTGACTGATTTATTGTAGACAAGTAGTTAACCTGGTAAAATAATGCTGAGATCTTTCACACATATGGCTGGTCTTTTGCAGAGATATTGTGAATGTATTCAGATCGAGCACGCAGCCGGTCATGTACTTGCCTGTTATAGAACACCAGTGATAAATCTCTGGTGCAGCAAATCTGTCTGGGACCATTTCTCATATTTTGTAAATGATAATCCAAAGTAGTTGACCCTTTGTGGACATTAGGTGTCGGCTCAACTCGGAACACAGTAACACGCAGAAAATTTAGAGTTATGGTTTTGTGGAAGCTGTCCTTAAATGTGTTTCCATTCATTTGAAACAAGACTTCAGGTTACTCATGGTAATTAATTTTCTTTCTTCCTACAGCGCTCACAGTCACCACGCCCAATGTCTCCTCTCACATATCCTGAGGTAAGGTAGAGTGATCGATCCTCATTATATGAACTGGCCTGTCATAGAGCATCCTCATTTCCTTATCTGCAGAAGCTACTTCAGGAATATCCTGGATTCCAAATAGCTCTGGCAACTCTGTAGCCATCTTCGCCAGAATTCCCAGCTTGACTCCCCCCAATCAGGTTTCTGACAAGGCCACCGTCCGGAAAGAGTTTTCAGCAAAGTCTCAAATGATGAATGTGACTCTGGCGAAACAACCCTCTCTACATCTCAGAATCCGACAGTGTGGAAGCAGGCCATTTGGCCCATCTGGTCCACACTGACCTTCTGAAGATCATCCCGAGCAGAACCACCCCCTATCCAATCCCTATAACCCTGCATTTCCCATGGCTAACCCACATAGTCTGCACATCCCTGGACACTACGGGGCAATTTACCATGGCCAATACACCCTAATCTGGACATCTTTAGTCTGTGGTAGGAAATCTGAGTACCCAGAGGAAACTGGCCCAGACACAGGGAAAATGTGCCAACTCTCCAGTGTTCTTGACTTGATGCAGTTTTTGACACCATCTGTGGGTCTCCACGACCATCCAGCTGGCTAACACTGCTCTCCCTTGGTTCCATTCCAATCTACTCATCTTGTAGCCTATGCCCCAATGCAGTGAATTCTCTTTCTGCCCCTGCACCATTTTCCCCTGACTATGGACTCTGAGACTCCTTCTCATCCTTGTTCAGCCGCAGTTCCCCATGCCCCACCACATCATTCTGAAAACAGTTCTCAGTGACACCCAGCTCTATCTATTTCACTGCCATCTCCCTCAAACACTCAGTCAGTGTCTTCTGGGAGCAGGTCAGTTCCCCCATTCCCCTTAAGGCTAGTCCCTGTGTCCAACATTGGACTCCACGCTGGTTGGTAAATCCTCAGTTTGGCTCTGCCAAGATGCCGCACTGGAATCTTCATGGATTTCCTCTTGCCCAGTCCAGCCATTAACCAGATCCATAAGTCCAGTGATGGAGAATTTCCTTCCAGCTGTTCCCCTTGCTTGGTTCACCCCACTTGCTAGGCTTCCAGCAGATAGCAGTATCAGGTGAGGGCAGCGCACGCTAACTGTGAAACTCCATCTCCTTTCAGTACATGGTGCATAAGGAGAGCCGGGAATGGGCAGATGGGAAGTCTCCGGGATCCACAATGGGATCATCCTGCAATCGCCGCAGCTACCCATCCACTGGCAGCCTCCCACACCATTTCCACAGGCCAGGTAGGGACACAGCATGTTCTCTGACTATTGCCTGATTCCTCATACTCTACTCACACTCTCAGCATTTGCCCTGCATTAGGCACCAGGTTTATAGATCACATCCCAGCTATCAACAAGACCTAAAGGATTTTATTTGCAAACAGATCAATTACAACTAACTGAACAGCATAAAGAATAAGTGTGTGACTTTAAATTACATCTCCTTTCCTCTCTGCCTCTCTCTTTCTCTGAAACTCCCTTGTTCTCTGGTGTGTGTGTGTGTGTGTGTGTGTGTGTGTGTGTGTGTGTGTGTGTGTGTGTGTGTGTGTGTGTTTGTGTGTGTCTCTGTCCCTCTTCCTCTGTGTCTCTGTCTCTTCTTTCATTTGTTTTTCTCTCTTTTTGCCTGCATTTTTCTCTGTTTTGCACTGTCTATACCTTCCTCTCTACCTCTCTGTCTCTCTCTCTCGGCCTATTTCTGGCTCTCCCTTTATCTCCCATCTCTTTTTGTCTGATCTGTTTTGTTTGGGTGAACCTGATGATCTCTAATCCTCATTGACATGCCCTCTTACTCCTTATGCTAAAGAACAAGGTCATGCATTGAAAATTCAAGCTTGGAATCTAATGCAGACAGCAGCATTTTGGGAAGATCAAGGATGGATTGTGCAGGAAAAGACATCAGGACCCTCAAATCTTAAGAGATTTCTAGCTCACTCCCTTTGATAGCACAACACAGAGTACAAGATCATGGTAATGAAAGCCTTGTATTTTTACAGTACCTCTCATAATAGCAGATCCTTGAAGTGTTACTTTAGAGGAATCAGCAATCAATTTACAGGCACAAGTTCATCCAAACACCAATGGAATAATGGCTATATAATCTGTTTCCATAATGAGGGAGAAATATTGTCCAGGACTGTGATGTGCTTCTTTCAGCAGTGTAATGGGAGCTTTTATGTTACCTGAGAAAGCAGAAAGAGCTTTGTTTCCTTGACTCATCTGAAAGATGATACCTCCAATTGTACAGGGCTCCCTCAGAAATGATGCCCCGTGCAGCCACTTTTCATTATTTGGAAGTCACTCAGGAAACAAGTGCAAATATGCTTAAGAATTTTCCCTGGGGCTTTTCTCAAGGACAACTGTAACTTCAGATGGTAACGAATGATAATAATCATTGATGAACTATGGAGATGGGTACTCTTTGAAGTTTCAACATTTTTGTTTTGTTTAATTTCTAGATATTGGCACCAATATGTACAGGAAGCGTCCCATCTACAAGCAGAATGGTACAGTCTGTTTCATTTCTTCCTATTTCAGAGTAAATCTCTTGTTTCCTCTTTGCACTGTGGCCATGTGGCAAACTTCCATCTGAGACCCCAATCTCCTACCTATACCTTGTGACTTTCTATCACCGGTGTATTGGGGACAATCCTTTTTCTGGAACATCACTGGGAGGAAATTTCAAACTCTCCTCTCCAAATCTGGGACTCTCCCGCCTCAAGCTCTTTGCATCACTGCCTGTCTCCCCACCTTCAAGTTTCACCCAAATGATTTTAAAATCTTTTGTACATCACATTTGAAGTCCAACTCCTTTGTCCTCTTCCATCTTTGCAGGAGTCTTCCTTCCAACAATAACTTGATATAACAGTAACCGTATATAAATGCCAGTTATGATTCCCTTTGATATTACAAGAGCATGGTCAGTCACTGCCTGGAGCAAAGCTGAGAAATTAGAATGTAATGCGATTGGGTCAGTTTTCTAACAGTACAGAGTTAGGTGAGAAAGTAAGCTGTGAAAAGGGTACAAATGATCTGCAGAGTGATAGATATAGATAGGTCCGTTGAACTGAATTGAATTAACTTTATTGTCACATGTACTCAAATGAGTATGGTGAAAAGCTTACAAGTCGCCAACTTATGGTATCCTCTTATGTACAATGTACCTAGGTACAGGTTCTTCAGTGCAAGTTCTGAGGGAAAAAATGGATAAGGAGGTGGCACATAATGAGGGTAAATGGGAAGTTACCCACCGAGCAAAATAAAAAAAATACACTGATTTGAAATGGTGAAACTGTTCAACGTTGCTGTTCAAAGGAATTTGGACTTTTTTTTACAAGTAACACAGAAAGTTAACCTACAGGAACAGCAAGCAATGGGGCAGGCAACCCGGAATTACAATTTACCATTAGGGGTTTGAGAGAACAAATCTTGCCACAAACTGGTGAGAATACATCTGGAGTATCAAGTATAGTTTGCTTTCCACGTCAGAGGAAGAATGTTCTCAATGTGAACGTGTACAAAGGAAGTTCATGAAACTGATTCCTGAATGGAATCCCTGCAGTGTGAAACAGGCCATTCAGTCCATCCAGTCCACACTGACCCTCTGAACATCATCGCACCCAGACACACCTCACCCTACCCTATCCTTCTAACCCTGCATTTCTCATGGCTAATCCACCTAGCCTGCGTATCAGTGGACACGATGGGCAATCTACCTAACCTGTACATCTTTGGAAACCATAGCACCCAACGGAAACCCACACAGACACAGGGAGAACATGTAAACTCCACATACACTGTCGCCTAAGTGTGGAATCGAACCCAGGTCCCTCACGTTGTTAGTGATATTGTGCTGCCTTGGTTATTCTATCAGGACTGCTTGCATTGAATGAGTGGTATGTCCTCTGTTGAGATGAGAAGAATGAGATCATGCCTCATTCAAACATGTCAGATTTTGATGAGGGGCTTGACAGGCTAGATTTTCAGTGAACATTTTCTGTGTCTGGGGAGTCCAGAACTAGAGGGAACAGTGTTGGCTAATTCTGACTGCAGAGTAAAATATGTCTTCACTCAGAAGATTTTAAATTAGAGGTCCCTAACCCAGGGAGCCATGAATGCTCAAGCATTGAGCATATTCGAGGTAAATTGGTTGACTTTGATCCTGCCAATTAGAGTCATGACATATTATTCCTTCATCTTTAGGCACTCACTCTAGTCAATAATTTGCCTTTACTTCCATAAGTTCCAACCTCAGCCAACAGTTTCTTATCAAAAGCCCTTTCAAAGTCCAATTCGAAAACATTCACAGACATTTCTCCAACCACCACTTTAATCTTAAAAAAATGCATCATTAGAGTCCTCAGGCATGACCTACCCTTTCCAAATTCACATAGGCTCTCTCTGATTCAGCGAAAAAGTTTCAGGGTGTTCACTTCGCCCCTTAATTATACACCAGAATACATTCACAACAATGCAAAGCTAAATGGAAATTCCCTGATTTCCTCCTCCAACCAATCTCGAATAGAGGAATGACATGAATAATTTTCCAAACAAAACAAAACAGTGGATGTTTCTGAACCAAGAGATTAGGAAGAATATCATTTGGGCAACTGTCATAATCTCACCTGCTTCCTTTAAAATCCGGGGATGGAAACCATCTCATCCCAGGAACTTGTCAATTTTAATAGTGACATTAATTTCTTTGTTACGGTAATTTCCTTGCACTAATGATGGTGGTTCCCTATGTCGAATTCAATATTAGTTTCCCTAGGCGACCCAGCACACTATTTTCCTCTACTGTATATACTGAAACAGTCATTATTCATCATGCTGACCACTGTCTTATTTTCTCATTTAATTGTAAAATATTTTCAAATTGAGTTTGATAGCACTTTCCAAGCATCCCTTCTCGAGTTCTTTGTGTCTGTCCTGTCACCTTTTGTTCCTGCAGTTGTATCTGAAAGTATATTCTCACCACCTCATCCTCATGAAGCCTTTAGCTCCTCACTGCAATTAGCTCGTTGCTTCAGCTCAGAAGCTCACAGTCTCCATTTTACCATCTTGTTCCAGAGCCATCGACTGTGCTTCCACAGAGTAAATACATTGAGGATCTCATCATTGAATCCTCAAAGTTTCCAGCCGCTCAGCCTCCAGATCCCAATCTTCCGGCAAAGATCGAGACAGAATACTGGCCTTGCCCTCCCTCACTTGCTGTCGTAGGTAAGCCGCAGTCAACATAAAGACGTAATCTTTCGGCGTTTTTATCCTTGGTGTGACTTCAATGCTGTGGGTGGAAAGGGACTGTTCATCAAATATGTTCAGAAATCTCTGTCATACCTTGGTCCACTTCCTCTCACTCGTAACATTTTCTCAATCATGCAACTGCATAGGGTGTCACACTTACCCATTTGCTCCGTTCTTCCTCCCTGTCCAAGATGACACAGTATTTCACATATCCTTCTTTCAATCTAGTCTATAGCATTTGCTACTCACAATACAGTCTACATTGGCAATACTGCAATAGACCAGACCAGAACCCCTCAAAATATTTTAAGAAGGTACCTAGGCCCTAACTTTTTCTTATTTTAAAGGTAAATTTATGTGCTGTGTTTCAAGTTAGATTAGTCACTTAACATTAAGCAAAACACAATTTATTTAAACACTATTAAACACTGTTAAAATACAACCAGTGAAGAAGAATTTCAAATAACTGAACTTTATTGGAAAACTTAAAAGAATAATAGATACAGTAACTATTACTAATTAACTGTTCTAATGTGATAATATGCTATAAACACACCCCTTGGCAAAAAAGACACACTCAGAAAAATGGAGATAGCAAGAACTGGCAGTGCTAGAGTCAGTGATATATCACGGTGTGGAGCTGGAGGAAGACAGCAGGCCAGGCAGCATCAGAGGAACAGGAAAGCTGATGCTTTGGGTCGGGACCCTTCTTCAGATCCTGACCCAAAACGTCAGCTTTCCTGTTCCTCTGATGCTGCCTGACCTGCTGTCTTCTTCCAGCTCCACACTGTGTTATCTCAGAAAAACAGAGTGGTCTCACAGGTAACCCACCAGCAGAGAGAAACCCCAGCTTCTAGCTGTAACCAAGGGAAAAGATAGCTTTGGTTTGTTCAAAATTCTAGCAGCTTCTGCCCTGTTGAGACTCCAATAGCATTGCTTAAACTTAAAAAAACCTAGAAATCCTGGTCTGTGAGAGTTGGCCACACCCAGCCAGGCTGCTTCTATTGTTCCAACTTTTAAAAAAAACCAAAGGCCTCACAAGTTAATAAAGTATGAAGCTGGATGAACACAGCAGGCCAAGCAGCATCTCAGGAGCACAAAAGCTGACATTTCGGGCCTAGACCCTTCATCTGATGAAACGTCAGTTTTTGTGCTCCTGAGATGCTGCTTGGTCTGCTGTGTTCATCCAGCTTCACACTTTATTATCTTGGATTCTGCAGCATCTGCAGTTCCCATTATCTCTGATACAATTGGCCTCACAAGTTCTTTGCATTACCACAGACAGCTTAGAGCCTCTCATTCAATCTCTCTCTTAAAAGAAACCAGGAGAAAATACACCTCTAAAACTTACACCACTATCACAACACCAAGCACAGACTGCGTGACCACTTTTCGGAACACCTCTGCTCTGTCCGTAGTAATGACCTTAACCTCCCAGTAGCTTGCCATTTCAACAAACCATCTTGGTGTCATGCTAATATTCTGTCCTGGGCGTGCTGCAAGGTTTGAATAAAGTATACTGTAAGCTGTGGGTACAAAAGCTCATTTTCTGCTCAGGCACTTTACGGCCTGGTGGTATCCGTATTAAATTTCATAATGTTGGAAAGTGGCTGCATTACATCTTTTTTCCATATTTCTTATATTTGCCCCAAACCCACAACTCCACAGTTTTACTTGTGTCTTGTTTACTTGGTATCCGTATTAAATTTCATAATGTTGGAAAGTGGCTGCATTACATCTTTTTTCCATATTTCTTATATTTGCCCCAAACCCACAACTCCACAGTTTTACTTGTGCCTTGTTTACTTCAATAAGAAAGGACCCATTCTCTCCATTGCACATCCATTTTAATATCTCTTTTTCTCTTTCTCCACCGTTAACCTTTGCCTATTGCAGAGGATCTGTGTCTCTGTCAAAAGTATTAGAAAGCTCAATTTTCCAACGCCTTCCAGTTCTGGAGAAGAGTTATATCGGTCAAAAACGTTCACTTGGTTTTTCTCTCCAGAGATGCTGCCAGACCTGCTGAGTTTCTCCAGCAATTTCCAGTGTTCATCCCAGGGGTCCCTGCTCCTGTTAGGAAGGGGTCTCACATTTCCATGGAGACCAGCCTGAATAGGTTACACACAAATATACAAAACAGGAGCAGAGATATGCCATTTGGGCCCTCGGGCTTACTCTGCCATTCAATAAGATCTGATTGTGTTCCATATTCCACATTCTCATCCAGGCCCAAAGCCTTGGATTCTCTTCCCTGTCAAAAAGCTTTCTTCCTCTACCTTGAAAAGCTTCTGGTTCAGCACCTTCACAGACTCAGAGTTCTAAACTATTTCTCCTCAACTCTGCTATAAAACTGCTCCCTAGTTCTGGACACACCTGAAAGACATGGCGGTCTTTTCCAAATCCACCTTGTCAAGATCATTCAGCATCTTCTGTTCGTCAATCTTATCAGCCCTCACTCAAAGAGTCACAGAGGCATACAGCATGAAAACAGACGCTTCACCCAACTCATCCGTGCTCACCTGATATCCTACATTAATCTAGTCCCATTTGCCAGCATTTGGCCCATATCCCTCTCAACCCTTCCTGTTCAAGTACCCATCCAGATGCCTTTTAAATGTTGTAATTGTACCAGCCTCCATCACTTCCTCTGGCAGCACATTCCACACATGCACCACCCTCTGCGTGAAAAAGTTGCCCTTTAGGTCCCCTTTAAATATTTCCCTTCTCACTTTAAACCTATGCCTTCTAGTTTGGACTCCCCTATCCGGGCAAAAAGATACTGGCCGTTCACCTTACCCCGTCCCTTATGATTTTACAAATCTTTATAAGGTCATCCTTCGACGCTGCAGGGAACATAGCCCCAGCATATTCAGCCTCTTCCTGCAGCGCAAACTCTACTGGAAACAAGCCCAGCCTCTCTGGCCACTCGTTTCAACACAACCCACTCAACCCAGGAATCAATCCAGTAAACCTCCTCCAATACTGAAACTGCTCACAGTATTTGAGATGCAGTCTCACCAATGCCCCACATTCCCACTCCTCCTTACTGTAGCTCCAATGCATGCATAACCTTAGGCCCCAGTCCACTTCACTTCACTCCTGAGCTGCATTTGGACAGGGTACATTTCCATAAGCAATGTGAACATTTGGAAGTTTTTCCAGAAAATGGGCATTCTTCACATCTGTGTTCAGGTAGGAAAGTCTGGCAACTACTGAGAGTGTCATTGCCACACATCATCATGCCTTCCTTGAGAATTTTCCACATGTGTTCCTTCCTAGCCCTGACAATCAGAAATGGGAATGCTGTCTGAAATCCCAGCATTGGCGCCCATCTGAATTGGAATTCCGGCAGTGTTTGATGAGACTGTGACAATGCTATGGCTTTAACAGATTTATTTTATCCTTTTTTTTATTTGAAGTGTGGTTTTAAGATAGAGATGCAGAGCTGACTATGAAAGCCATAAAGCTTGTGAGGCCTTGGTTTTTTTTTAAGTTGGAATAATAGAAGCAGCATACATAGGTGAGGCAGGCTCCAACAGAACCACGATTCTTGTTTTTTTGAGTTTTCAGTAGCAGTTGTTGCTGCCATCTCAGCAGGATTTGAACACTGAAGTACATTTCTCCCTCCTACACCCCCTCTCAGAGTTTTCTCTTGATGTTTTTTGCTCCTGCTGCTGGAGTTGCATGAGACAATCTGTTTTCTGAACTTGTCTTTGTCAAGGGTGTGTTTATGGGATATCACTATATTGGAACAGTTACTGTTCAGGAGTTGAACAATCTATTATTCTGTTAAGTTTTCCATGAGAGTTAAGTTATTCCAATTTCTTCTTTCTTTTGTTGTATTTTAACAACAGTGTATGAATAATGTGTGTTTTGCTTCAAATCCAGGTGTTTGATCAGTCGAATCACATCTGGAACACAACATATGCCTCTAGAATAAGAAAACGTTACTTTCTAGGCTATCTTCTTAATATATTTTGAGGGGATTTGGTTAGTCCATATCAGAGCAAAGCCATTGAATATTTCCCCCAGTGTCCAGCTCGAAGCCAGGATAATTATCGAGAGTACTGTAGAAGTTTGCACACACTGTAGAAAACCTGGCCCAACTGGTAACTACTGCATTGAAATCTCCAAGCCATGCTGAGACACAGGTTAATAGCGACTTGATGGTATTCCTTACAGAGAAAGAATGGAGGAGAAGATTCCCTTCAAAAGAAGATGAAGAGGATGATGATGAGGAGGATGATGAGATGAAACAACTGCGTGAGATTCAGAGGAAGGAGCTGAACAAGGTGGGGGAGGTGCCTGACTCTGTAATGCATTGTTTGTTTCAGGGTATAAGTCACGGGCCATGTCTGGGTATGTTAGTGGAGGTTGTGACTGTTTTCACTGGGCTGGATGCTAAAATAAACTCAATGACTATTTCAAAGAAAAGTGAAGGAATTATTCCCAGTCTTTAGGTCAATATTTATCTATTAATCAGTACGATAAAAACAGATTATCATGTCAATATCACACTGCTGATTCTGGAAATATGGTGGACAGAAATTGACTCCACTGCCAAAGTACCCTATCAGCTGTAAAGTGCTTTGAGATGTCCTGCGATTGTGAAAGATACTACCTTTATATACTGTTATGGTTCTAGCTGATGTTATCACTGGACAAGTTCGACCCCAGAATAAAGTCTTGATTGATAGATCATATGTTTCTTTTCATTTATTTTTGTGGCCATTCACTGAAACATAGGCATACAAGATTTTCTTTACAATAAAACAGAGGTTTATCACATAAAAGGGAAAAAAAGCCATCCAGATATAAAATATAGTTCGAAATCTGTGAGAACACACAGCAAAACAAATTCTCAGCCATTCCCCAATTGTAGTGGAGAAACCAATCAAATCCAATCAAATTATCCTTTTCTAAAAAATCTTTAGGTTTAACTTATTTGCTTTTCTCTAGTTCTGCCCTGTGAGCTGTGAAATCTTCTCTCACTAATACTCATGACACAGAAAGCTTAGATTTTCTCAGTCCTTTCCAAATCTGCAGATTTCTAACCAAACACTCCTATTCTGAAAGTTTCACAAACTAAACTTTTACACCAACATTGTTGGGCTTTCCCTTAACTGTGATACAATTCTTTCTAAGAGAGAAACTATTTTGGCTTTTGATCGCAGTCCTATCTCCTCCAAAAGATTTTATTCTCTGAGTTTTCTGAGCTAAAATCAATCTTGGATATTCTAATTTCAAAGCAAGATAATGTTTTTTAATGATTACCCCCTCTGTCACCTGCTGACACATCGTGGATTCAGTCACTATTCTGGAAAGGACTCTCTGGCCTTGTTTTATTTTAAATCCTTCACAAAAGTAATCAATGCCCAAATGTCACTAGTTTGAAATCCAAATTCTAAAAATGAAGATCGCACATCTTTATACATAATACCCAAGCATTCAGTGATTTATCGACTCAAAACATGTATTTAACACATTTCCACTGGAGTTACAATTTCTTGTGTTCTAGATCCAGTCTGGACTAGGAAAGTTGATCTTGAAGGAGGAGTTGGAGAAATCAAAACCGCGAGGGAGGAAATCACGCTCACTTCCAGATCGAACCACAAGGAGTTTCTGTAAGCATTACAAACAGAAATCTATGTAGTACTGTAGCTTGGGAAGTGCTGTATAACATAGTTTGAAACCCTTTCTGAACTTGGCAACAGTGCAGAGGCCTCTGACTTTCCATCAATTGCAACATTTTTGACAGGATAATACCAGGGCAGGGAATAAATAGGAAAGATGAAATGTTGGGAGTTCTGGCAGTATCTGGAAGGAATTGAAAGGGTAGACCTGAACAGCAGCACAAACTATTGATCCTATTTCAGTTGGGTAAAGGTTCACTGAAGAACATACTTCCTGCTCATGGTCTGTTGCTGAAAAGAAAGGCTTGTTATCCAAGCTTCTTGTCTGGAATTCATCAGGACAAAGACAAGAATGCCAAATTTCAAACAATCACTAGCACTTATATTATAGCAGAAAAGGATGCAGGTATGTCAGTAAGTCAATTCTGATTGGCTGATCTATTGCCATGGAGAAAACAACAGAGAAATATAGACTGGCCAACCTCCCTAAGACTTCAGAAAAGGCTTGAACCTATCCTTTTGGTTTGCAGAGAACAGGCCCCTATATATGATTGGACGTTTAAGAAGTGTAAGTTAGCACGACCCTCACTAATGATCTTAAATTGGTTGTGAGTGAAGCTAGAAGCACACACAGAATTGCTCAGCCAGTGCTGCTCAATCACAGAATCACATCAAACAGTAATGTTTGTGTTTTGCAAAGTGTGAGCTGGTTGAGTATGGTCTATACCACTGCTTGTCACAAATAACTGAAGGATCGTTGATTTGATCAGAAAATCACTGGTTGATACAATCTACACACCCAGCATCAGAGCTGCACTAAAATAATTACATAGTCTGCTCAACAGTGTGACAGGCAGATTGTCTATTTTGGACTGATGGCAACATTCTGTTCAGGGAAAATATCACTCGCGTCACCGCTAAATAGTAGCAGCATGGAATGGCTACTGGTCTTTATATTTTTTTTAAAAAATGCTTCCTCTAAAATCTAGCTTGGAACAAGCACAAGTTGTTTGAAATTTGACCAAGTCTGTACTTGTCACGGAACATTACCTCTCAGAACTTCCAGCAGATTAACCAGTGAAGAAACATTATGCTCAGAATCCTTTTGAACATTCCCCAGTCATGATGTGCTTTGACAGCAGGGGGTGCAGTTTTCAATAGGACAGTAGTAAAGTAGCACAGACAGTTTTCTGCTCCACACCTCAGCTGGTGGGTGTTTTGAACAAACTTTCTAGGGTAGGGTGCAATTGTGTTCACAAATACAGGAGAGACTGAATTGACAGGGGTGAATTGATGCACATTTTCAGAATAAAGAACAGATATGGTACAGAGAAATAAACTACTTCGATTGATTGAGGAATCTGAGCCTGAGAATCTATGACGTACAGTGGAACAATTTGAGCCAGATATTGCAAGATTTACTTTAGGAAATAGAAAGGCTGAGGGGAATTTGAAACTTTTTTTATTCTTCCTTTATATTTTGTAGGATGTATGTGTCATTGGCAAGGCCAAAAATAGATGCCCATTTCAAATTTATTAATTGAATTTAAATCTTACCAGCTACTGTGGTGGCATTTGAACCCGATCCCAAGAGTATCAGAGATAGCAGGAACTGCTGATGCTGCAGAATCTGAGATAACATGGTGTGAAGCTGGATGAACACAGCAGGCCAAGCAGCATCAGAGGAGCAGGAAAGTTTGATGTTTCGGGTTGAGACCCTTCTTCAAGAGTATCAGCCTGTGTCTCTGCATTGAGTCCTGTGACATCCACATGATGGCACCGTCTCCCCTAACAAAAACCAATGTTAAGTTAATTGATAATTTTTGAGATTAATAGCATTTTGTTATCCAGAGATCTTAAGAGATTTAGAACAAAATGGTTTGCTGGAGTTGGGTCACAGATTAGCCAACATCTCACTGAATGGTCTAATAATCACACTATTCTTACTCCCTACAGCTCCTCAACAGTCAACATGTAAATCACCCTCGCTCCCCATCCATGGGAGGAACAGTCTGTACAGGGTAAGCATTGGTTTCCTGTGCTGTAATTCGGAATATTAAATCATGTCACAATTTCACTTTTTAACAGCAAAAGGGGACAGTCACACTGGCAGTTCTAGCACAAAGCTAAAGTATGTTCAAGGACAATTGATTTCTGAGATGATACTGAAAAGGTGTCAATATCGGATAGACCCAAATTACATCAAGTCACTGAAACATGCTATATCTGGTGCATAGACAGACAGGCTCATGCCAGTACAGAGAAAGGGAGGGAGGTGGTTCAAATAACTCCACAGAGGACGGCATCCTGTTGCCAAGTCACCCTGTATTTACACATGGAGATTCCTTTCTCAGAGCTAGCTCTCAGAGTGAACAGAATCCCTGACACTCCAGTTTATATCTATCAAGCCAGGGGTACCTGATTGGTCCAGGTTAACAGCCCCAATCAGGGAACTCCTATTCTGTGAGGTCCAGCTGGCTGACCTCACAACAACCAGGATAATGGTAGGAGAAGCAAAGTATTTACATCAGAGCAGAATGTTGAGCTGTTGGCGGGAATTATGAAAAACATTATCAGACAATCAAGTATTTCACTGACTTCCGGAGAAATGTGAAGTTTTAAGCAAGGCGGTGGGGGGGTGGGGAGCATGTTGAGTAACACAAGGAGTGTCTTCCCATGTCCACATGGGAATGGGTTCATTTTGAGGTCAGTGAGGTCAGAGCCAGTGTTGAGACTCCAGGCCTTAGACTATCTGTTTCAGGATTGCTGTAAAACATGGAAAGTGCCAGCACCAGGAGTTCTAGTGATATCAGCTGGTGTTGACAAGAGTTACGGTTATTGTCAGTGAAGTCACACATGCAGTGCCAGTCCTGGCGGTGTGAACCTGGCCAAGTTTTCTAAAATCCAGTTCATACGAATGTAAACAGTGTGCGCATCAAACTGCAAAGGGACAGTTATCTGGACACTCTGCAGGAGGCAGACATAGCCCTTGGGTGAGGAAGTACTGCTGGTCTGGTGAGTGGTCAGGGGCAGGAGGGTGTGACTCAGAATATACACCCGCAATGACTGAATGCTGAAGCAGGCTCAGTGGGCTGATTAGCTTAATTCTGCTCTTCTATGGAGAGTCTGACAGTTAAGGGGAACCTGTGGGACACGGTTGGAGGAACTGCGGGGTATTTGTCCTCATCCAACAGGTACAAGGTACTTGCTGCCTGCTTGGACAACACCATAGTGCACAAGATGGACAAGCAAACTGACCTGTTCAACTGAGGCATCAGGGTTAAGGACATCTGCCAACACTGGTGAAGAACTTGAGGAGGATCCAGTGATCAAAATCCACGATGGAACCAAGACAGTCATAGAGTCACAGAGATCCACAGTACGGAAATAAACCCTTTGGTCCAACTCGTCCATGCTGACCAGTTCTATTTGGCCCATATTCTTCTAAACCCTTCCTATTCATGTACCCATGTAGGTGCCTTTTAAATGTTGCAATTGTACCCCACCCCCCATCACTTTATCTGGCAGCTCATTCCGTACATGAAAAAGGCGCCCTTCTGGTCCTTTTTAAATCTTTCCCCTCTTACATTAAACCTACGTCCTCTCATTTTGGACTCCTCTACCTGGGGAAAAGACCTTAGCTATTCACCCTATTCAAGCCCCTTATGATTATATAAACCTCTATAAGATCGCCCCTCAGCCTCTGACGCTACAGGGAAAATAGGCCCAGCCTATTGAGCCTCTCCCTATAGCTCAAACCCTCCAATCCCTGGCAACGTCCTTGTAAATCTTTTCTGAACCCTTTCAAGTTTAACAACATCTTTCTTATAGCAAGGAGACCAGAACTGAATGCAGTATTCCAGAAGTGGCCTAAACAATGTCCTGTACAACCACAACATGACTCCTACACGTCAATGCACTGACCAATAAAGGCAAGCATACCAAACACCTTCTTCAATATCCTGTCTCCTGTGAGTCGACCTTCAAGGAACCATGAACCTACACCCCGAAGTCTCTTTGTTCTAAGATGTGAGGTTCTTGTACTCAGTAGCATGGATTTAGCAGAGGTTTGTAGGTCTGTAACGGTGCCCCCCCACCCAATATTCCTGGATAAAACAGTTAATCAGTCGGAAACAGTGCTGGGGAGGAAGAAGGTGAGCAAAGAATTGGCAAACAGCTCCTGATCAGACAAAATCCTTCCTTGTCCCTTGTTGCCATGTTTTAATGCCTGCAGTCAAATGAAGAATAATTGCAGGGCTCAGCATGGAATTTCAGAATGCAAGAGCTGATCCCTCCAAAGCCCTCAACAACTTGAGCTTATTCCGGAAGACAGGGAAATGAGGGAGACTGAAAATTTGTTGACAATGGTGCATTGTAATTGAAATGTTTCTTTGCTCCTTAGCTGCAGTCTGCAGATTTTGTTACACCTCAGAGACCGGAGAGAAAGAGCGATGCTGCAGGTGAGCTGATGTGTCGCGATTGGAATCTGAATGGGACATTGTCCATCCGTGTCACAACAGAGCTGATACAGCAGAGTTCAGCCAAAGAGTCAGAGAATGGCCTGCAAAGGAGGTCTAGCTTCCCAGACACACTGATCAAAGCAAATGTGTCAATAGCTCAGTTTGCTAATACTGATCAGAGCAGTGACAGACCAAGTCAATCCTGAGCCTCAAACACTACAGCGCACCCTCAGTACTGACCCACTGACAGTGCGGTGCTCCCTCAGTACTGACCCTCTGACAGTGCAGCACTCCCTCAGTACTGACCCTCTGACAGTGCAGCACTCCCTCAGTACTGACCCTCTGACAGTGCAGCACTCCCTCAGTACTGACCCACTGACAGTGCGGTGCTCCCTCAGTACTGACCCTCTGACAGTGCAGCACTCCCTCAGTACTGACCCACAGACAGTGCGGTGCTCCCTCAGTACTGACCCTGTGACAGTGCAGCACTCCCTCAGTACTGACCCTCTGACAGTGCGGCACTCCCTCAGTACTGACCCTCTGACAGTGCAGCACTCCCTCAGCACTGACCCTCTGACAGTGCGGCACTCCCTCAGTATTGACCGTCTGACAGTGTGGCACTCCCTCAGTATTGACCCTCTGACAGTGCAGCACTCCCTCAGTACTGACACTCCGACAATGCGGCACTCCCTCAGCACTGACCCTCCGACAGCGCGGCGTTCCCTCAGCACTGACCCTCTGACAGTGTGGCACTCCCTCAGCACTGACCCTCTGACAGTGCAGCACTCCCTCAATACTGACCCTCTGACAGTGCAGCACTCCCTCAGCGCTGACCCTCTGACATTGCGGCACTCCCTCAGTACTGACCCTCTGACAGTGCGGCAATCCCTCAGTACTGACCCTCTGACAGTGCGGCACTCCCTCAGTACTGACCCTCTGACAGTGCGGCAATCCCTCAGTACTGACCCTCTGACAGTGCGGCACTCCCTCAGCACTGACCCTGTGACAGTGCCCCCTCCCTCAGTACTGACCCTCTGACAGTGCGGCACTCCCTCAGCACTGACCCTCTGACAGTGCGGCACTCCCTCAGCACTGACCCTCTGACAGTGCGGCAATCCCTCAGTACTGACCCTCTGACAGTGCTGCACTCCCTCAGTACTGACCCTCTGACAGTGCAGCACTCCCTCAGCACTGACCCTCCGACAGTGCAGCACTCCCTCAGTACTGACCCTCTGACAGTGCAGCACTCCCTCAGTACTGACCCTCTGACAGTGCAGCACTCCCTCAGTACTGACCCTCTGACAGTGCTGCACTCCCTCAGTACTGACCCTCTGACAGTGCAGCACTCCCTCAGTACTGACCCTCTGACAGTGCGGCACTCCCTCAGTACTGACCCTCTGACAGTGCGGCACTCCCTCAGTACTGACCCTCTGACAGTGCGGCACTCCCTCAGTACTGACCCTCTGACAGTGCAGCACTCCCTCAGTACTGACCCTCTGACAGTGCAGCACTCCCTCAGTACTGACCCTCTGACAGTGCTGCACTCCCTCAGTACTGACCCTCTGACAGTGCAGCACTCCCTCAGTACTGACCCTCTGACAGTGCAGCACTCCCTCAGTACTGACCCTCTGACAGTGCGGCACTCCCTCAGTACTGACCCTCTGACAGTGCAGCACTCCCTCAGTACTGACCCTCTGACAGTGCGGCACTCCCTCAGTACTGACCCTCTGACAGTGCAGCACTCCCTCAGTACTGACCCTCTGACAGTGCGGCGCTCCCTCAGCACTGACCCTGTGACAGTGCCCCCTCCCTCAGTACTGACCCTCTGACAGTGCGGCACTCCCTCAGCACTGACCCTCTGACAGTGCGGCACTCCCTCAGCACTGACCCTCTGACAGTGCGGCACTCCCTCAGCACTGACCCTCTGACATTGCGGCACTCCCTCAGCACTGACCCTCTGACATTGCGGCACTCCCTCAGCACTGACCCTCTGACAGTGCGGCACTCCCTCAGCACTGACCCTCTGACAGTGCGGCAATCCCTCAGTACTGACCCTCTGACAGTGCGGCACTCCCTCAGCACTGACCCTCTGACAGTGCGGCACTCCCTCAGTACTGACCCTCTGACAGTGCAGCACTCCCTCAGTACTGACCCTCTGACAGTGCAGCACTCCCTCAGTACTGACCCTCTGACAGTGCAGCACTCCCTCAGTACTGACCCTCTGACAGTGCAGCACTCCCTCAGTACTGACCCTCTGACAGTGCTGCACTCCCTCAGTACTGACCCTCTGACAGTGCAGCACTCCCTCAGTACTGACCCTCTGACAGTGCAGCACTCCCTCAGTACTGACCCTCTGACAGTGCAGCACTCCCTCAGTACTGACCCTCTGACAGTGCGGCACTCTCTCAGTACTGACCCTCTGACAGTGCAGCACTCCCTCAGTACTGACCCTCTGACGTTGCAGCACTCCCTCAGTACTGACCCTCTGACAGTGCAGCACTCCCTCAGTACTGACCCTCTGACAGTGCAGCACTCCCTCAGCACTGACCCTCTGACAGTGCGGCACTCCCTCAGCACTGACCCTCTGACATTGCGGCACTCCCTCAGCACTGACCCTCTGACAGTGCGGCACTCCCTCAGTACTGACCCTCTGACAGTGCAGCACTCCCTCAGTACTGACCCTCTGACAGTGCAGCACTCCCTCAGCACTGACCCTCTGACAGTGCGTCACTCCCTCAGTACTGACCCTCCGACAGTGCAGCACTCCCTCAGCACTGACCCTCTGACATTGCGGCACTCCCTCAGCACTGACCCTCTGACAGTGCGGCACTCCCTCAGTACTGACCCTCTGACAGTGCAGCACTCCCTCAGTACTGACCCTCTGACGTTGCAGCACTCCCTCAGTACTGACCCTCTGACAGTGCAGCACTCCCTCAGTACTGACCCTCTGACAGTGCAGCACTCCCTCAGCACTGACCCTCTGACAGTGCGGCACTCCCTCAGCACTGACCCTCTGACAATACAACACTCCCTCAGTACTGATCTTCCAACAGTGCAGCACTCTGTCACTGCTGCCCCTCCGACAGTATGGCATTCTCTTAGTACTGACCCTTCAACAGTTCAGCACTCCCTCAGCAATGACCCTTTGAAAGTCCGGCACTCCCTCAGCACTGACCCTCCCACAGTGCTGCACTCCCTCAGTACTGACCCTCCAGCAATGCAGCACTCCCTCAGCATAGACCCTCCAACAGTGCAACATTCGTTCATACTGTCAGCCTGAATTTTATGCTCAAAGCTCTAGGTTGGGACTTCAAACCCATCACCTTCTGATTTAAGATTTTCTTCCACTGAGTGACAGATCCTTCATCTGGATCATAATCCTGGAGGACATTCTGCCATCCATTAATGGCTTTCTAAAATATTCTGGCATCCCTCTTATTCTGGTTAACAATAAGCCCCACAGAAACCCAGTGGAGATGGTTGAGGATAATGCTAAAAGTTATCTTTTATCAATGTTAACCTTTGTTCTAATCTCTCTGCATCATAAATTATTCCCTTCGCAGAGAACCAGCGAATAACTGGTCTCTGCCAGTGAAAATGACATTCCAACAAATGGGAATTTTCCAACGGTGTTGGAAAGTTGTCCGAGTTTGGTGAATGCTGAAAATTGTTTCATCCCTGCCCTGGTGGTAAGGCTAAGATGCATGTGGGGGACCAAATGCAAAATATACTTTTTTGATGTGGTCGAATGTTTTACCTCATTAAAGTAATCATTTTGACCACTTTTCAAATATCTCAGATAACCAGGCACTGTGGAGTACTGGTTGAGGAAGTCCCAGAATGTGTTCTGCACATGAGGACAAAATATCAGCTGATTAAATTGTGTCTCATAGAATGTTAGTGTCTTCGACAATGGCAGCGTCTTCAGTTTTACAAAAGCTTCAATCCACCGAAGAACACAACTACCGCTCGACGCATCATGTTCTTTTGCCTTTCTCAAAAGCTCCAGTTCCATTCTCCCTCCACGTGGAATTGTGAGGAACACTCTTGCATGCAGCAAAGAAACTATGTTTTTAAAAGATTAGAATGTTTGTTCATATCTGGGGAAGAGTGGGCCAGACTGTTTGAACTCTGCAATGTTCTCGTTATGTCTTCCTCTTATCTCTGCAGATATCCAGGTGAGTGCTCAAATATGCCTTTGAGAATGTGCGTTCCACACAAGAGGTGAGAATTCCTATCTGATAGCCAAAAGCTAGAAACAAAGGATTTTGAGCTATATGGGAAGTGGTTCGTACTGTTGATGTGAGGTGTTCACACGACAGATGCTGTAGCCTGTTAAACAGTCTATTTCCTGTGTTCAATGTCCTGTCATAGGGTTAAACAAGGATTGAAAGCCAAACTGAAACCCAAGAAAGAAGAACAATAGGAATCAAATGCTACCAGTTGGAAATACGTTCTTTGAGAATTATTCCACCAGAGTAATTGCCCCACAATTTGATCTACTGACTGCTGTTCATTTGGTTTTACCATTTGACGCACAACGTGACTCAGCTCACCACACCATGTTGAGATGCCTATTTAATTCCCACTTACATCTGCCAGTGGCATGTTGGGTTGACAGTGTGTACCATTTGTAAATGCTGACCGTATGGATGCAGTTACAACACTTCCAGCAATGTGCTTATTTTAAAGTGTCTGCT
Source organism: Stegostoma tigrinum (assembly GCF_030684315.1). NCBI lineage: Eukaryota > Metazoa > Chordata > Chondrichthyes > Orectolobiformes > Stegostomatidae > Stegostoma > Stegostoma tigrinum. Next base: position 15,785,962 of record NC_081393.1, read on the forward strand.
TTAACTAGGTCACACAGTCAGTGTGTGACAGAATGGTGTATCCATCATCCCAACAGTGGGCCATTTAACTTTCCACCTTTCAGAACATCAAAAGCACTGGTTCATTCAGATGGACTGTCCTTGTCTGAGATCAGTCCAAGGCTTGTTGTGCAGAATGGCTGAGGAAAATAAGTTTTGAAACTTTAGCCCATCCAGGGTTCCCAGCTCCAAATGTCTTGTCCCTGAACTTTCAAGGGAAATTCCCCCAGTTGGTGGAAATTGCATGAAACAGCACAAACTGTTTCTGCCAATGAAAGTGGTTGTACTGCTGTTATGCACATTAATAGTCTTTGAAATTTTAAACAAAGTAAAATTTGATACAATCACCCCGTGCGCATTGATTTACACTGACTCCCGATCAACCTTTGTTTTAAAACATTTGTTTTCAAATCCCTATGTGGCATCTTCCCATTCTCTACTTCTGTAATCTCCCCCAGCCCCACAATCCTTCAAAATCTCTGCTTACCTTTGATTCTGGCCTCATGAGTGTCTCTGATTTCAATTGCGCTGCCATTGGTCGCCAGGCCTTCAGCTGCCTGAGCCATAAGATCTGTTATTCTCTCCCTACACCTCTCTGTCTCTCTAGCTCTTGCTTCTCCTTTACGATATCACTTAACTTTAGTTCTTTGACCTACCTGTCATCATTGGTCCTAATATCTCTAGATATGGCTACAACACACCTGTGAAACACTTGGGATGTTGCATTCCATCAAAGGCACTGGAAAAATATTAGCTGTTGTGTTTATGACACAGTGTCGGTAAGATTTTACAGATGGATCTAGTAGCTGAGAGACGTTTTGTCTTCACTGCCCAGTTGTGTGAATTACTCCATTTGAAAGTGAATCATGTACATCAGTCATTTCCAGCTTCTGCCAACACCGTCTGACTCCCGTCAGTGGAGCAAGAGACATTTTTACAGACATGATAGGGATGAGAGGTGGTTAAAACATGAGAACTAGAGTAGTGTTGAATGAAAGGGCAAGCAAAGCAAGAATGTAACTTGGAAAGAAAACTGGGAAAGGGGAGCGAGTGGCAAAAGGTTCAGATGTTCATGGAAAACTGACTTAAACTGAAATCATATCCATACACTTGAGCTGACTGTAGAGCTAATCCCAGGGCTGAGTTTTGTTTGAGGATATGGCTATTCCAGTGGTGATCTTGTTGAAACTCTTGGAACTTAGCTTCCCCTGTTGCTGCCATACCAAACTCCATGATCTTCGCTTTGTCTAACTGAATATAGCTGCGTGCATGTCCAGCCTCTTGCTCTATATATGGTGTGGTCCAAACCGTATCCCCCAGGCATGATCTCCCCATTTAACCTGGGGGGTCACTGAGACAGCCTATCCCATATTGGCTCCTTTCAGATCTGAGACTGACACATTATGGACATTAATCAATATAGAATGGGTTCATCGCTTGCTCAAGGTTTCACTGGCCACTCATCTTTGAATCAGACCACTGTCCCTCAGTACACACCAGCTGAGTCCATCCCCACATTTTCTGTGGACCTGCTAAGTTCTCTTCTGATGTATTATCTGGGTCAAAACCCTCTCTTCCCTTTGGTCTCTCTGGCTTTCTTCTTCAGCTGTTACTGTGACTTTGATTTTTCTTAATCTCCACAAAGATATATGCAGCTTGACAAATGTGAGCTCTGCCTTCTCTCTCAGCTTAGCACTGGCTGCTTCACTTAGCTTTGCAATTTTATTGAGAAAAATTGTCTCAGTATACACCTACAGAAATATCAATGATCTGATTTGACCTTATTGGCAACCTTAAAAGCCAAAGAGACAAAAATGCACACAAAGACTTCCTCTGTCAAACTGAATCATATACAATGCCTACAGTGTGTAAGCAGGCCATTTGGCTCCTCAAATCCACCCCGGCCGTCCGAACAGCATGAAATCCTGCATTTCCCATGGTTAAGATAATAAGATATGAGGCTGGATTAACACAGCAGGCCCAGCAGCATCTCAGGAGCACAAAAGCTGACGTTTCGGGCCTAGACCCTTCATCAGAGAGGGGGATGGGGTGAGGGTTCTGGAATAACGCCAATGTGGTATACTGCATCCATTGTACCCGGTGTGGCTTCCTCTACATTGGGGAAACCAAGCGGAGGCTTGGGGACCGCTTTGCAGAACACCTCCGCTCGGTTCGCAATAAACAACTGCACCTCCCAGTCGCAAACCATTTCCACTCCCCCTCCCATTCTTTAGATGACATGTCCATCATGGGCCTCCTGCACTGCCACAATGATGCCACCCGAAGGTTGCAGGAACAGCAACTCATATTCCGCTTGGGAACCCTGCAGCCCAATGGTATCAATGTGGACTTCACCAGCTTCAAAATCTCCCCTTCCCCCACCGCATCCCAAAACCAGCCCAGTTCGTCCCCTCCCCCCACTGCACCACACAACCAGCCCAGCTCTTCCCCGCCCACCCATTGCATCCCAAAACCAGTCCAACCTGTCTCTGCCTCCCTAACCGGTTCTTCCTCTCACCCATCCCTTCCTCCCACCCCAAGCCGCACCTCCATCTCCTACCTACTAACCTCATCCCACCTCCTTGTCCTGTCCGTCTTCCCTGGGCTGACCTATCCCCTCCCTACCTCCCACCTATACTCTCCTCTCCACCTGTCTTCTTTTCTCGCAATCTTCGGTCCGCCTTCCCCTCTCTTCCTAATTATTCCAGAACCCTCACCCCATCCCCCTCTCTGATGAAGGGTCTAGGCCCGAAACATCAGCTTTTGTGCTCCTGAGATGCTGCTGGGCCTGCTGTGTTCATCCAGCCTCACATTTTATTATCTTGGATTCTCTAGCATTCTACCTAGCCTGCATACCTCTGGGCACTATGGGCAATTTATCATTGCCAATCCACAGAACCTGCAGATCTTTGGACTGTGAGAGGAAACCTGAGCACCCAGAGGAAACACACAGGGAGAATGTGCAAACTCCACACAGAGAGTCACCCAAGGCCGCAATCGAACCCAGATTCCTAATGCTGTGAGGCAGCTGAGCTAACCACTGCACCACCTGAAGGGTCACATCCAGTTTACAATTTACCAGTCTGGTAGCCACAGGCAAATCTTAGCAATCTATCTCTGTCCAAGAGTCTATCAATGACACAAGGCCCTCAGGGTGGAAAAAGCCCAGCGGAGCAGAGCTCTGGAAATCATTCAATCAAAGTCCTCTATCCCTCCGAAAGACCCGATACTGACCACACACCATGTGTAAAATGTGCAGCGCATTATGTTCAGTGACCCTTTAACTCAATGTCCATTCCCAACAGCGCTTAGGGTTTCCTTCCCTCCGCTTGTCTCCCTCACAGCAGTTGCAGTTTTTATTCTTAATGGGGTGAGATTTTGGATGCGTTTTCCTCTAAGTGAAGTAATGGAACAGTAACCCAGAATGTGGATGTGTGCTGCCTCTACTTTTTGCAGAATGGTGACACACAGTCAGGGAGGATGGACAGAGGAACATCTTTGCCAGCCATGTTGGAGCAAAAGGTCAGCATTTAATTTTGCTTCGTGTTCATTCAAGGAAATGGGTGTCAATGGCAAGGCCAGCATTCATTGGCACCCCAACGGCCCTTGAGAGAGTTCTGATACAAATATGCACTTTGCCCAGCCATTTCAGAGGGCAGTTCAGAAACAGCAACACTGAATTTATTTGACTAGAGTCATAGAGATGTGTAGCATTGAAACAGACCCATCAGTCGAACTCATCCATGCTGACCAGATATCTTACATTAATCCAGTCCCATTTGCCAGCATTTGGCCCATTTCCCTTTCAACCCTCGATAACAAGGTGTAGAGCTGGATGAACACAACAGGCCAAGCAGCATCAGAGGAGCAGGAAGGCTCCTCTGATTTCTGAAGAAGGGTCTCAGCCCGAAATGTCAGGCTTCCTGCTCCTCTGATGCTGCTTGGCCCGCTGTGTTCATCCAGCTCCACACCTTGCTATCTCAGATTCTCCAGCATCTGCAGTTCCTGATATCTCCTGCTAAACCCTTCCTATTCATGCACTTTTTAAATGTTGTCATTGTACCAGCCTCTACCACTTCCTCTGGCAGTTCATTCCATGCACACACCACCCTCTCCGTGAAAAAGTTGTCCCTCAGCTCCCTTTTAAATCTTTCTCCTGTCACCTTAAACCAATGTCCTCTAGTTTTGGGCTTCCCTACCATAGGGATGAGACCTTAACTGTTCACCCTATCCATGCCCCTCATGATTTTACAAACCTCTATAAGGTCACCCCTCAGCTTCCGACATTCCAGGGAAAATAGCCCCAGCCTATTCAGCCTCTCCCTATAGCTGAAACCAACCAACTCTGACAACATCCTTTTTTTTAAAAATTAGAATCCCTACAGTGCAGAAACAAGCTCTTCGGCCCAACAAGTCCACACCGACCATTGGAGCATCCCACCCAGACCCATCCCCCTATAACCCACACAACCCTGAACACTACAGGCAATTTAGCATGGCCAATCCACCTAACCTACACATCTTTGGACTGTGGGAGGAAACCGGAGCACCCGGAGGAAACCCACACAGACACGGGGAGAATGTGCAAACTCCACACAGACAGTTACCCGAGGCTGGAATCGAACCCGGGTCCCTGGTGCTGTGAGGCTGCAGTGCTAACCACTGAGCCACCGTGCCACCCCATATCCTGTACATCTTTTCAAGTTTCACAACATCTTTCCTACAGCAGAGTGACCAGAATTGAAGGCAGTATTCTAAAAGTGGTCAAACCAATGAATAATTGAACATAAAGTCCCAGCTACAGTGTTGGAATTTGCAGCATGGTTGCTGACCCTATTCGCTACTCTTTTACATACGTTGCTTTGACACCACTTCATTCCCATCCCTGGATTCAGGATTTCTACAAATTCCTGATTTCTTGCCCAGTCAGTAACAGTGCAGCATTGTCTTGGGCTGGGGAAGGTGAAATCTGGCACAATTCCCATTTCTGATCACTGCACAGAATCCTCGCTGGAGGTGTGCGGCCAACAAGGAACAGCACAATCTGGGACACAGTGCAATGAATAACTTTTTTTCAACTTGTCTCTCTCGCAGATTTACCCATACGAAATGCTGAAAGGAAGCAGAAGTATCAACCTGCCTCAGGGAGTGGACAGGCCCCGGCTGGAGGTAAGGATGGGAAGAACTTGCCTCTTCAGAAACAAGAGAAAGAGGACAAAGCCCAAAAGATCTAAGAGACAGAAAGTAGCAATAAACAGTTCTTGTCAGTAGGAGGAACACGTGTAAGGGACTCTTGTGATACATTGGTACTTCCCCTACCTTTGAACCAGGAGACCTGGGTTCAAGTCCCAACTGCTCTACAGAAGTATCACAGCATGATTTGGGGGTTGGGACATCATGTTAACATTGTACAGGATGTTGGTGAGGCCTCTTCTGGACTACTGTGTCCAGTTCTGGTCGCCCTGTTGTAGGGAAGATATTATTAAGCTAGAGAGATCTCAGAAGAGATTTATCAGGATGTTGATGGGAATGGAAGTTTTGGGTTCTGCAGAAAGGCTGGGATTATTTTTCACTGGACTATAGGAAGCTGAGAGGTGACTTTACAGAGGTTTATGAAATCATGAGTGGTATAGATATGGTTAATGATAGATGTCTTTTCCCTAGGGTAGGAGACTATTTTTAAGGTGAAAGATTTAAAAAAGACATAGAGAGTGGTTCGAATGTAGAATGAACATCCAGAGGAAGTGTTGGATGCAGGCATAGTTACAACATTTATAAGACACTTAGATGAATAGGAAAGGTTTGAAGGGATATGGGCCGAAGGGTCTGTTTCCACGCTGTATGGCTCTAAATATAAAGTTTGATTGAAAATATCTGCAAGGTTCAGTATTAGAATGGCTTCTCCTGATCTCTGTTGGTTAGCTGGACTTCGAGCAGAAATGCAGATATCATCCAACTTAGGAAAGTAATGAGCAGTAAGGAAAGTAATAACAGACTTCAGATAGGGGTTAAAATTGAATGTATAGCAATATTAAATGATAGCCATTTTGTTTGAAGGGGAGCAGAGGACACAGAAGCTAACATGGTCCAGTTGTAAACAGGGTTGTGGGAAGGAGAGGGCAAGGACTGGGTGTCAGTGGGTGAATGTTTGCAAAACTTCATGTTAGTGGGACAAGATGAGAAGTGACTAAAAAAACACACCTATGGATCCTTGGGGTATGATTCAGGGAGGGAACAATTTGGGGGATGCAAAGCAGAAATTGCTGGAGGAACTCAGCAAGTCTGGCAGCAGCCATAGAGAGACAAATAGGGTTAATGTTTCGACTCTGGTGACTCCTCGAGGATTTGAGGGGCAAGATTCAAAGAGGGGGGTTGATTCAGGGAGGAGGCAATCAGAGGGCACAATTCAGGAAAGGGGCGATTCAGGGAGTGGGGATCATTCAGGATGGGGTGGGGCCGATTCATTGGGGAGTGATCAATTTGAGGTGGAACCTGTCTGTTCAATGGGAGCAAATTAGAGATTGGGAAACAATTCGGGGAGAGGGATCAGGAGCGGGGGTGGGATTCAAGACGGGACTCTTCACAGAGGTGGGGGTGATTCAAGAAGGGTCTATTCATGAGGTGGGCATGATTTAGAATGGGTATATTTAAAGATGGGGGGTGATTTAAGAAGGGTCTATTTGAGGAGAAGGGGTGCATCATTTAGGGAGGGTCTATTTAAAGAGGAAGGGTATGTGATTCAGGAAGAGACCACTCACACAGCAGGGGACAATTTAGGGAGGGTTGATTCGCAAAGGAGTTTTGGTTTGGATGAAACCACTCAACACGTGCAGTGACTTGGTTGGTGGATGTCAATTTGGGTTGGCGGGGGAAAATTCTTGGAGGCGCCATTTCATTGTGGTCCATTGGAAGCTTTTCAGTCGCTGGAAGTCCCTCAGGAGTAACAGAACTTGCTTCAAGTTCATCCATTGACCATTCTTAAAAGAAAGAAAGAGTGGGAAGGGACTTTCCAAGAAAGAAATCCTGAGAGCAGCAAGCATGATGATAAAATCTCTTGCACCAAGACTGGGGTAGGATTAATTTCTCTTGAAACTTTAACCTGCACCTCACAAATTAAAATATTCACCTTCTCTCTGACAGAGACATCTGTCCCCTGAGGAATTCCAGGAGGTTTTCGGAATGACAATTAAGGAGTTTGATAAGCTTCCCCAATGGAAGAGGACTGAACTGAAGAAGAAGGCTTGCCTCTTTTAATCTGCAGAAATGTTGGGACGGAGAATCCTTTTGACAGATCCCTCATATGTTGGCTGGTTTGCTGTGTGCTGGATGGCTGTTGCTTCTACAGTGTATCACTCACATGACTCAACTTTAAAACATTTTGCTTTCTGTGCGTTTTTGTTTTCGCTCTTCTATTTTATGAGATCTACCCTCAAATATCCTGGGGTGGAAACTCCGATGATCTCACCATGGTATTTTGGTTTGGTTTGGACTGGCTGTGCTGAATGCTACCTCCTGACCACAAGCCAAAAGTGAACTGCTACCATGACAAGCTTACAGATGTCTCCATATATGTCTAATTGTTAACTTATGTCTGAGTTACAGAGCAGTTTGATGTGTGATCAGCCCTGAACATCAGTGTCTGCAACGTACCATTGTTGCCACCGTTGTGTTCCTTGTGGGACAGGCTTTTGAAGGGCTGAATGGCCTGTACCTTAGTAGCACTGATGCCTAATGTGCAACCACTTGTTGTCTTCAGACACCTTGCTCAGCTCTGTGCCAGGAACAAACCCAAGCCTGTTTGCCTTCTGTACCAAATCACTCAAGAACTTAAAACAGGAAACCAAAATTTCTTCTTCAGATGTCAGATGGGAAAATCTGGAAATTCAGAGTCCAATGCCATCACGTTTTGTGCATCCCGCATCTTTGACAGATCCACTCCTGACATCTAATGACTTCTGCAAAGGACCAAAGAGTGTAGGATCTGTATATGGGAGAGGGAGGCATGAATGCCTCCAAATATCAAAAGCAAACTATATTTTAAAAAAGTATCTATTTATGCCCTCTGCTGCTATTACTCTTAGTCCTGGGGTACAGTGAAACATGGTTAGTTGTAAGTCTGTGATTGTGAGGCTCACGCACACACCTCTGCTTCTCCTGTGCTGTTGAAGTCACTGGGATGAATGGTTTCTGACAGTATTGCTTGCCCCTGGCTTTGAGTGTCACCCTGACACGCGATATTATGGTCTGAGCTGCTTCTGGAGTCCACAAAGATGGTGTACTGTTTGATTTCTTTGCCAAATCAAAGGACAATGTGTGTATAATGTCTCCCAGAACAGGTTCTCATTTCTCTGCTTCAGCTGACAATAGTGACAAGTCCTTCGGGGTTTTGGTGAACACATTCTCGAGCTGCCATCAGATAGTTGGGCCCACATATTTATCAATGTTCAGTACAAGCCACAAAATGAACAAGGTCCATCCACCCCTGAACTGCTTTGTAATCACCCCCTGAGCATCTGTTATATATCTTGTGTTTAAAATAAATACAGTTCTGTTTCATAACTTAATGCCTTTCCTCAGTAAAATGACAGCCCTGTCCGTGGGCCAGAGGATTGTCTGGTTTGCAATTGGACAATGTGCTTCATAAATTGGAGGTACTGATTCATAGGCTTGTCCTGACATTACAAGTCCCTGTTACACTGGGGGGATCTCAATCCCAGTTCATGTTGTGAGAACTGAGATGTAATGGAGGATGGGGTTTGTGAAAATTAGAACCCTACTGTGTGAAAGAAGGCCATTCAGCCCATTGAGTCCACACTGATCCTCCAAACAGCATCCTACCCAATGCCTGTAACCATGCATTTCCCACGACTAACCCAGCTACCCTGAACATCCCTGTACACTGTGGGCAATTGAGCACAGCCAATCCATCCTAACCTGCACATCTTCGGACTGTCGGAGGAAACCGGAGCACTCGGAGGAAACTCACGCAGACACAGGGGAGAATATGAAAACTACAAAGAGACAGTCGCCCAAGGGTGGAATCGAACCCAGGTCCCTGGTGCTGTGAAGCAGCAGTGCTAACCACTGAGCCACAACAAAAACAAAGTTCACAAAGGGTTGTTTTAAAGTGAGAAATTATGTGGGCAGCAATTAAATAAGAACTCTGAAGAATAAGCATCTTTTTTTTCCCTATGAAAATATCTTGGCTTTCACGAATCAGAATTTTGCTTCGCTTTTGCTCCTGGTATTTGACGCGAGAAACACCACAAGGTACTCTGTAAATATGTTTTGCTGTAAACCTACTCCACAGCAAGCTGCAGCCCAGCTGGAGCATCGACGGCTCACGCGGGGCAGCAGCAGTGCAGTTATGGTTAAAGCGAAAGGGTTTGTGGAGTTCTGTGAATTTTCTGTTGCACGATGGTCTCAGTACCGACTGGCTGCTGTGGTAACTTTACAACACTGGGCAGTAATTGAATAAACCTGTAACATGGCTTTCTCAATAGAATGTCTGTCCTTGTTACACATGTGGTATCAATTTATACAGCACGGAAACTCTCAAACAAGATTACAAAGTGTTGGAAATAATCAGTAGCAAGGCGAATGTTTGGAGTGGAGTTTGATAATGGTTTTCCAGGAAAAGTTTCTTTCTTTCTCTTATTTGCTCATTTTTACAACTCCTTGTCTCTGTTATGATCCCTCTTTTTCTCCCTGTCCCTCTTTGGTCACAGTTCCCACCTTCTTCATCTCCCCCTCTCATATTTCACACAGATTCGGCCCGTTATATCCATACTGACTCTTTATAAAGCAATCTAGTCAGTCACATTCCCTCACTCTCTCTTTCACCCTGGCCTTGTAAGTCTATTTCCTTCAATCCAGTTTCCTTTTTGATATCATTCAACATCTCTGCCCTTATTGGCAGCAAGTTGCAGCTCATTGCCACTCGCTGGGAAAACCCGATCTTTCTCATATTCCTCCTGTATATTTTGCTTCCTTTCTGTCCCTCTCTCTCTGTCACAACTGCTGACATCTGCTGGAGGCTTTGTAAGACTTTAGAATTTGTATTTTTTTTGTATATTTGACCATGAATATTAGCCAATTATAAAAGCATGAATCGCAGGCACTGGGAGTATGGGTGGCATGCCATGGATCAATTCGGTAGCAGCACTACGGGGTCTCTGATGAAAGGATGCATGTTTAAGAGCATCAGGTGATACAGGGGGCAGTGGGGTGGGGGTGAGCAGAGAGGGATAGGGTTAGAGGGCAAACAATTGTGATTCCACCCCCTCCAACCAATGTTTTCCTCTAATGGTTATTGTCCTGCCTCTAGATTGAAAATATCCCACTGTTTACATGTAATTGAATGGTTGCAAAGTTTGAATGTTGTCCCATGTGTCTGTACTATACATGGACAGAATCATAGGGGAAGGAGGAGGAACAAATCAAGGCTTTTAGAAACACTTAACTGATGTGGTTTGCAGAAACTGAATCAGCAAAGTGCAGGATGTACCTTTGCCTCAACACAACTTGTGTTTTTCTGAAACAGGGTCCCAACCCGAAACATCAGCTTTTCTGCTCCTCTGATGCTGCCTGGCCTGCTGTGTTCCTCCGGCTCCATACTGTGTTATCTGTGTTTATATCACGCCTTTCAGCTGGCAAGATGTCTCAAGGCACTTCACAGGGTAGTGACCAAGAATAGTTTGACACTGAGTCGCAAAAGGAGGTGCTAGGCTCACAATGTTGGTCAAAGGGATAGTATTAAGGACAACGTTAAAGGAGGGGAGAGAGAGAGTGAGAGAGAGCTTAGTGCCTGGGTAGCTCTTGGGCTGCACTGAAAACCCAGATTGCTTGAGAGGCCAGAATTGGAGGGAGAGAGAGAGTGTGTGTGTGTGGACTATGAAATTGCAGGGGTCTGCACCGTCAGGGAGAGGTGAGGCCCAAAGACGAGGTGAGGGACTGAAAACCAGCCACAAAGATTTGCCAAGTCCATGTGCCCAGAGCCATTGTAGATCAGCAAGCACATGGGGTTGTGACGGCCAAAACAACCTCGATATGCTATCATCCTTAAACATACAGTAAGAGGATGTTTCACATTGGGATTCAGGCCTGAAGCACACCTAACAGTGTTGAAGCTGCCACATTAAATTCTGGGAACTGAGGCTCAGTCAGGTGATCAGATTACAGTCTTTAAGTGTAGCGGAGTCTGCTCTAAGCTTCTCTTTGAAGTGTTTAATTTCCACTTTATTGGCTCCATGGCTTCAACCTTTTAACAAGTATTTATTCAATGAAGTCTACAGCCAATTTGGATTTGACATAAAGGGCGCATTATTGTTTCTTGCTACTTCAAAGGAAGTGTTCAGAAACTTCTTTTGCTTTGTCCCTCACGTCCCCATGTGAAACACCAGTTCTCAAGCAGGGGTGGCTGCTTCACTTCTTGGCCAATCACTGAACCAAGAATCTAATGCCGTACATTTAATAAACCTGCAAAGCAAAGCTGTCAGCTTCGACCTACAATGCCTTGCATGCAAAAGACAATTAGAGGAAAAGAGAACACAGGGCAGTTGGATTAGGTGGGAAATGGTGCAGGATTATCAGAAAATCACCATTAGTTTGGTGTTGGCATGGAACTACAGGGAGGGAACACAGCAGTGGGATTAGTTTGGGATTGATGCCGATTGAGAGAGAATGGAACAGTGGGATTTGTTTGGGACTGTCTGAGAGTTATGGGGAGAGGGAAGGGCACCATTAGTGTGGGATTGTTATATTTGAAAGGGTCTTAGGGAGCATGGAAACAGATCCACCGGTCCGATCAGTCCATGCCAACCATAATCCCACCAGCCTGCTCCTGGTCTATATCCCTCCAAAGCTTTCCTACCCATACACTCATCCAAATATCTGCTAAACATTGTAATTGTATCCGCATCCTCCACTTCCTCAGGAAGTTCATTCCACATGTGAACCAGCGGAACAGAGAGACCCAGGGGCACAGGTATATAATTCTTTGAAGTTTGCGTCACATGTAGACAGGGTGGTTAAAAAGGCATTTAGCACGCTTACCTTCATCACTCAGACCTTTGAACACAGCAGGTGTGACGTCGTGTTGAGATTGTACAAGATGTTGGTGACGTCTCTTCTGGAGTACTGTGTCCAGTTCTTGTCTCCCTGTTACAGGAAGCATATTATTAAGCTGGAAGGGAGTTCAGAAGAGATTCACCAGGATGTTGTTGGGAATGGAGGGTTTGAGTTACAGGGAGAGGCTGGATAGGCTGGGATTTTTTTCCCCAGAGCAGAGGAGGGGGTGACATTATAGAGGTTCATAAAATCACGAGATATATAGCTAAGGCGAATGACAGATGTCTTTCCCCCTGCGTGGGGAATTTCAAGACCAGGGGCATATTTTTAAGGTGAGAGGAGAATGGTATAAGAAAGACATGAGCAACAATTTTTTTTTACACAGAGAGTGGTTCACGTTTGGAATGAGCTTCCAGAGGAAGTGGTGGGTGTGGGTACAGTTACAACGTATAAAAGACATTTGGATAAGCACATGAACAGGAAAGGTTTGGAGGGATATGGGCCAAGTGCAGGCAGGTGGGCCTAGTTTAGTTTGGGATTACGATTGGACTGAGGGTTCTGTTTCCATGCCGTATGACTCTGTGATACAAGGTTATGGGGAGAACATAGGACGGTCAGATGAGTTTGGGTTTGATTCAAAGCTTTCAGGAGAGTGGGGCAGAGGGATTGTTTTGGGATTGGTAAACAAATGGGGAGAGATGAGGGCAGTGGAGTTGGTCAAAGGTTTTGGAGAGAGGAAGAACAGAGGGAATAATTTAGGAATGATACAGAGGTGTGAAAAAACAATGGGGTAATGGAATTTGTACAAGACTTTGGAGAGACTGAGTGGGATCAGCTCGAGATGTGATGAGTGACTTCCCATGTCACTCTGTGCTAGGCTCTGTGCTTTCCTGTCTCCTTCAGCATGGTCAGATGGAGAATATATTTTTAACAAAATGCTAACATTATGTTTGAGAAACTGTGTGTGGTTGAAAATAATCCTGAGGCAGCAGAGGAACATGCATCACTATTAAGGTCAGTGATCATTTGCGATGTAGCAGTGAGAAAATACAGACCATTAGGAGAAATCTTCATGAGAGTGAAGAGATGAGGGAGATAGGACACATGCCTGACTTTAAATTTATCCAGACTGCACAGGTGTTTTATGCTGGAGTTAAATCCAATTTAAGAACCAGTTAGGAAACTCCAATGATTCTACTGATTTTCTCACAGTGTAATAAATTTTTTTTTTGAACAGTTCTCCCAATGAAATACAGCACCAAAAGGGATGAAGGATGCAAGATATTCTGCTGGGATGAAATTTGTGTGAACAGTCAGTTGCCACTGAGCACGTATAGTGAGGAAATAAACAAACCCTCTCCTGATCCACTTCATCCAGTTCAAATGAATAGAGGATCAATGGTTGGCCTTCTCACTTTAGACGACTCCAACTGTACCATCCACCTCATAAACTGTTTGATCCTTGCCCCACTCCATTTTATCAAATAGCTCTCCGTAATTCTGCTTCCATTCATGTGCACACATCACTCCCTGACTGACATTTTCCTTTTTCACTCTTTCATGGAACATGGACATCAGCAGGGCTCGCTATTGCTGCCCATCCTGACTATGGGTTTGGAGTCGCATGAACACTAGATATAGCAAGGATAACAGATTTTGTTCCCTTAAGGATATGGGTGAATCAGATAGGACTTTTCTTTGAAGGCTTTTCTCTTAATGGTATTTTCATGGTCACCATTACTGAGGCCAATGTGATTACCACTCTATCATCAATTTGCTGGATCTAGGATTAGTGTTGGATGTTCTGGTCAGTGGGCTGTAAGTAAAATTGGGAAGGCAGTTAGTGCAGTTGCTCACTGAGTTTAGTCACTCATGATAATCAACTTCTTTCTGGTCAAGTTCAATCCCACTATCCAGAGTCACACAGCATCACTATTGGACAATCTCAGAATTGTTACAGAGCAGGAGGAGGCCATTCAGCCCATCGATTCTCCGAATGAACAATTCATTGGCGTGTTGTCCCCATCAACCATGCACGGTTTTCCTTTTCGGATCAGGGTCTAATTTCCTTTTGAATACTTGATGAACCTGCTTCTGCCACGTTCTCGGGCAGTTCCACCAAATGTTCATGCATGCAAGTCTGAGGGAGAAAGATTGCACTTTGTGGGGTAGAGGGAATTTCTCTGGGGGCCAAAGGGAAATAATGGGTCCTCACGTTCTCTGTAACTGTAACAACACACATTACCAATCCATCAGTTCAGAAGGTGAAGGGGTGATCTGACTGAGTTATTTTACATGATCAGATAGGTACGCAGTGAGAAACAATTAAGGTCAAGGCATTCCACAATGAGGGAGCATAGCCTCAAAATTACAGCTCAGATTCTCATGTCAAGAAGTGCTTCTTCATACAAAGTCTAGTGAAACTCCCTCCACAAAACACCGCTGACTGCTGGAAGTCAACTGAACATTTCCAAAGTGAGAGCGATAGTTTTTGTTAACTCAGCAAGAATATTACATGTGAGGAACAAGGCAGGTAGGTAGAGTTGATGTAAAGATCAGCCTTGCGCTAAATGAACAGTGGAATGGGTTCTATTTGTTGCATGGTGATTTTACGCAATGCTGAGGAAATGGGTTGCTGCAGCTAGGGGTTGCTGGAAGCCTTGTTGATTTCCTAGGCGTTGTGATATGGGGTCGCTGTGTGCCATTACTCAGCTCCACGTTGGTCCTGTTATCTGCCTGTGCCATTTAACAACAAATAAAACAAAACAAAAGAACTGTGGGTGCTGGAAATATGAAACAAAAACAGAAATTGCTGGAAAAATTCAGCAAGTGTGGCAGCACTCTGTGGACTGAAATCAGAGTTAACATTTCAGGTCGAGAGGTCCTTCCGCAGAACTGATGGTAGCTCGGAAAATGTTGGTTTATATGCAGAGAATAAGGTGGGGGGAGGGGGTAAGCAGTAAACAACAGCTGGAGATACAGTCCAAAGAGAGACAAGAACAGTTGGACAGACAAAGGAGCGGATAAAGGTCAGCCTAGGAGAATGAATAGCTAATAGGGACTATTAGTGGCTTACAATGGGTGGTGTGTAATAGCAGACCATGTGATAACAAGGCCTGGTGTGTGGGGTTTGGGGTAAGGACATGGGAGAAGGGGCCTCAAGCCCAAAAATTGTTGCATTCGATATTGAATCTATAAGGCTGTACAGTTCCCGAGCGGAAAATTATGTGCTTTTCTTCCAGCTTGCTACAAGCTTCTCTAGAGCACTGCAGCAAGCCTGAGACAGAGATGTTGGCCAGGGAACAAGGTGATGTTGAAGTCACAGGTCCTTTTTTGCAGATAGGACATAGGTCACCCAGTCAGCGCTTCGTTTCCCCAATGTAGAGGAGACCACATTGTGAGCGGTGAATGCAGTCGACTAGATTGGGTGAAGTGTGGGTAACTGCTGCTTCACCTGGAAGGTGTGTTTGGGCCCTTAGATACTGAGGATGGAGGTAGTAAATGGGTGTTACACCTTCTGTTGTTGCAGGGGAAGGTTCTGTGTGGCTGTGCTGGCAGTGGGGGAGGTGTTGGCAGTGAAGGAGGAGTGGACCAGCATGTCCCGGAGGGAATAGTGTCCGTGGAAGGCTGACAAAAGAGTGGGGGGGTACTAGTGTCTGCTGGGGGCATCCTGCTGATGGGAATGGTGGCTCATGATCCTCTGGATGTAGATGCTGGTGGGATGGTAGGTGACGACCAGGGGGACCCTATCGCCGATGCAGGAAGAGTGACAGGGGGTGAGGGCTGAAGTGTGGGAGATGGGTTGGGCCCAGCTGAGGGCTTTGTTAACCACGATGCTGGAGAATCCTCAGCTGAGGAAGAAATGAGGATGGAACAAGATGGTCACATGTGGGAAGGGAAGGCAGGTATTCTGCCTTCATTAAACAAGCACACTCTTTGCAAACTGGCACTCCAGAGTATGCCCTCTGCCAATGTGTGTGGTCACAGGTCAATCGTTTACATTTTCAGCATCTGAAAGTTTGAAAGCGTGTGAGGTCCTCTAGCGTTATGTAGTTTTTGGGGTGCTGGGTCACCCCTGGCATTGTTTCCTGGTGCTCAATCATTGACAAGTCCCAGTGAATGAAAACATTCGAGATTACATGACTGCGATTGCTCTTCACTGCTCCATTGATGCATTTTGTAATGGTTTGTTTTCCTGGAGTACACACTTCATTCTACAGCAGGGAAACTGAGTCCATTTTGCAGTATCGTTAAGATAATTAGTGTGGTTTACGACACTTGTAATCATAAAACCATTCTAATTGTGTGTCGAAACTGAGAAAAGGAAGGAGAGAAACAGACCTTGGGCAAGAATAAATTCAGCGATATGTAGAAAGGTCTCCACAACGTGGAGGGGACTGGTTACCGTCCCTCATCAGTTTTCCCTTCAGAAAACAGTCCCACCCCAGAGTCAGTCTTCTCACCAGCCTGGTCTGACGAAGCCTCCCAGGGCAGCAGATGGTGCTGTGTGAGAGAGCTCAGAAACCGGCTTCCTGTTTAAGAATCCGAGTTGTTGATATAGTGTCCAGTTTGGGTCGTGCTGAGTACTGTAATAGTTTGCAGACTCAACACAGCCTGAAGACAAAGAAAGCATCGCGCTGCAGAGCAGAGCATCAGTAGCAGCAGCTATGGGACAAGCAGAAGGAATCCTCTGGTTTTAGATTCAGTCATCCACAATGAACAAGCAAAAAGGTAAAGCCTACTTTCCTGCCTCGATCTTTCAACTGGCACAGAATGTTTAGATTTAATTCGATCAAACATTGCCAAAACTTTTCTTTTGAAACAGTAACTAAAAACATAGGCTGCTGAGTGTCTTTACACTATTCGGTTCCAATGACTTACAGTAAAGCCAGACTGATTTGGAAGCGTAGACTAAACCCGCAATGTTTTGACATTCTAAATGCTGTGGGGATTAATCCCTTCAGGCTAAGAGGAGCATGCTTTGTTTAGAATGTTACTTTCAGGCCAGTTCACAACACAAATATTGTTTTCAGTGGAAAGAAATCTTGGGATGTAATGCATGTCTGTGGTGTAATCTTTCTGGAGTTTAGTGAGTTTGTAGTGTTGTGTATTGCACAGTGTTTCTTAGACCTGTATTATGAATGCATATGAAGTAGGGGACAGGATTAGGCCATTCGGCCCCTTGAACCCCCACTGTCACCCAACAAATCATCGTCTTTTGCCACAACTCCATCTTCTAGCCCAAAATACAAATTGCTTCGAAGCCTTGAATATACTCATTGACCGAGCATCCACCAGTCGCTGTGGGGTGGGGCCAAAGATTCACAACTGTGAATCGAAGAATTTCTACTCATTTCAGTCCTCAAACGTTGACCCTTTGTCCTGAGATGGTGACTCTAGTTCAAGATACTCCAGCCAAAGGACACCACCTCTCAAATATCTACCCTGTGAAAACACTGACAAACGTTCGACTTTTCAAATGAGATCAATTCTCCTTTTTTGAAAAATCCATACAAGTAGACCGATTTTACTCAACTCCTCTTCATAGGACAACCCTCCCATCACAGCTATCCAATCCAGTAAACCTTCATTGAGGCAGGAATATCCTTCCTTAGGACCAAAACTGTTCGCAATGCTCTAGATACAAATTCCTTAACAAAATCCTATATCACTGCAGCATGACATTCTCACTCGCATTCCAGTCTCTTTGCAATAAAGGGGCGCATAGTGGCTCAGTGGTTCGCATTGCTGCCTCACAGCACCAAGCACCATACTGCATGCGCAGGTAACTTTCTGCGATCCAAAAGCAACCAAATTCCCCGCATATCAACATTTCCCAGTCTCTCACCTTTTAGAAAATATTCAGCTTTTCCCTTCTTCCAACCAATTCCAAATTTCCTTATATTACACAGCCGCTTTATTTTCCAATCACGTAACCTGCCATAGCTTGCTTTCCTACTTTATATTGTCCATGAGCTTGAATACATCACATTTGTCCCCTGATCTATGAGGTATCCCAGTAGCCACAGTCCATCCGATTCTTTTGCCACAACATCCATGTGATACCTCATTCAAAGGCTTTGGATACTCCAAATATGCAACATCCACTAGTTGCCCTTTATTACCCACCCTTAAAAGTTACATCTTCCAAAAACACAAGATGTTTGGACATAGTTTACCATTCATAAGACCCTGCCTCATTAAATTATAATTTTCTAAGTGCCTCGATACTCCATTATTCTATTTCCTCACTTTTGATCAAATTTGTGGTCACCCATTTTTAGGTCCTGTTTTTTCATACCTTCCCAATTCTCAAGATTTTTACAACTTTTTTGTAAATGCATGCAGTTGCATTGTTTAATGTATTGCTGACCTTAAATGGTCCAGTTAGACATATTTGCACCAAATTCCCATGAAAATTTTATTCACAGAACTTTTTCAGCACAGCAGAAGGTTATTTAGCCCATCATTCATCGAATCCCTGCAGTGTGGAAGCAGGCCATTCAGCCCATCAAGCCCATATCAACCATCTGAAGAGCACCCCACCCCTGCCCTATCCCTGTAACCTTGCATTTCCCATGGCTCATCCACCTAGCCTGCACATCCCTGGACATTACAGAGCAATTTAGCACAGCCAACCTACCCTAGCCTGCACATCTTTGGACTGTGCCAGGAAACCCACACAGGCAGCAGAATGTGCAAACACCACTCAGGCAGCCACTCGAGGAACTGAGCCTGGGTCCCTGGGGCTGTGTGAGGCAGCAGTGCTGACCACTGAGCCACCGTGCTACCCATTATGTCCACATCGGATCTCTGTCTAAGCATTTAACTGATTTCTGTTCTCCTGCATTTTCCCCTTACCCAAGAACACTGTTCCTTTTTGGATAATAGTCTAACTCCCTTCTGAATAAAATTTATGATCCTCCATTCAAGGCTGTAACCCACTCCCTGTGTGAAAAAGATTTTTCTCACCTCACATTTGCTTCTTTTACCAATTATTGCGCTATCTCATCTGCAATCCTTTCACTAGTGGGAACAGTTTCTCCCCATTTACTCTGTGCAGTCCTTCATGATGTTTAACACCTCTGTCAGAATTCTCAGCTTTCTCTTCTTCAAATAAAACAATCCTAATTTCTTCAATCTATCTTCATTACTGAAGTCCTCAATCCCTTGAATCTTTCCTGTGAATCTCTTTTATACCCTCTCTCCACTGCCTTTGCATCTATTCTAACAAAAAATTCAAGAGAACATATATATGTTGCAAATTATAAATTTCTCCTTCAAGTATTCACCTTAGGACAATGACCTTTTACCTAATTTCCAATCTCTCTTCGCTAAGTAGCCCTTTATATTTAAACTTCACTGTTTAAACTTTGATTCCGATTTAAACACTTCATTTGTAAACTAAGTATGAGTCTCTTTCATATTATGATCTGACTTCCCGGAGATAATCTACTGGAAGACTACTAATTAACCCTGTATTGAGACAGAGAATTAAAGCAAAACAGCCTGTTCTCTAATTCATCTCTTGAAATATTGTTCTTGTAAACTATCTTAAAAGCATTCTGTGAACTCACCTTCAAACTGCTTTTCTTGATTTGGCTTTCCTACTCCATCTAAAGATTAATCTTGCCCACAATTATTGCACGACAAGATTTTTCTAATTCTCTAATATGTTGCATGATCATGAATAGGTTAATTGTGTGTGGCGTGTGTGTGAGAGGTCTAAATAATGGTGACAGAGATACTTAATGCTGAGGCAGTATTTGTTCCATGGTTTGCTCATTCCAAGCTCTGTCAGATGGAAACATTAGCTCATGGTCCAGTTGTGATAACATTTTCTTTCATTTGGCCCAAATAAATATCCTTAATCAATAAGTTTACTTCCGCATCTGCTTGGAGAAGCTTGATCCATTAGCATGGATAAAATGATTGACTTGCATTTCCTTCAGTGCAATGTGAGGTGAGGCCATTAACAGATTGACATTGGTAGGAAGAGCAAGGAATGGCAATATAAACTGAAGGACACAATTATGGGGTGGTGCAATGGTAACTTCACTGGGCTAGTAATCCAGAGGCCAGGCTAATGGTCTGATGACACAGGTTCAAATCCCATCACTGCAGCTGAGCTACCAAATCTGGAATTGAAAGTTAGTCTTAATAATGGGACCACAAAACTATAATTGATTGTTGAGGGGAAAAAAAATGCTAATGCCTTTCAGGAAAGGACGTTTGCCATCCTTACCCAGTCTGGACTACAGATGACTTCAGACCTACAGCAATGTGGTTGACTCTGAAGTTCCCTCTGAAGTAGCAAGTCTCTTGGTTCAAGGGCAGTTAGAGATGGGCAATGAATGCTGACCTTGTCAGTCTTGTCGAGATCCCATGAATGAAAAAAGAAACCTAAAGAGGTTGCAGGAGCAGTGAAAGAGACATAGGTTAGAGTCATAGAGTCTTGCAGCACAGTAACAGATTGGTTGGTCCAATTCCTCCATGCTGACCAGATATCCTGAATTAACATGGGCCTACTTCCCTGTAACTCAAACCCACCAGTCCCAGCAACATCCTTGTGTATCTTTTCTGAGTTCTTTCAAGTTTAACAACAGCGTTCCTATATCAGGGAGACCAGAACTGAATGCAGTATTCCAAAAGTGGTCTCACTAATGTGCCTGGAATGCATTTGCAAAAGTTATTCAAGGTACATTCAAAAGGCAGGTTGCGAATATGTTTAAAAAGGCATTCAAGATTCTGGGTTTCAGAAGTGAAGGCATAACTTATGGCAAACCTTCAACATAGGTTCAGCCTCAAAGGGCCCAATTATGGGGACCACACCTTCAGAAGAGTGTGAAGGTATCACAGAAGGTGCAGCAAGATTCACAAGAATGATCCAAAGGATGACAGACCAGTTATATCGAAAGATAGGTGGCACTGAGTCTGTTCACCCTCGTCAGGAGACTTCATTGAGATGTTCAATATACTGAGAGATGTGGAAAGAGTGGATCGACAGAAACTGATCCCATTGATGGATGGCCCAAGAAATAAGACTGGCTCAAGATACCAAAGCAAAACAAGAAAAAATAATTTCATGAAGCACGTGGTTAGGATCTGGAATGCACTCTCTGAAAATGTGGTGGAGGCAGGTTGAATGGAGGCTTTCAAAAGGGAATTGGATTATTATCTGAAGAGAAGGAATTCCCAGTGTTTGGGAGAGAAGGTCAGGGAGTGGGGTTAGCTGAGATACTTTTAGAGGGTCCCAGCATGCACACACTAGGCTGAATGGCCTCTTCCTTTGCTATAACCATTGCATGATGTTGTTCGATGACTTTTTTTGATGATATATCTCATCAAATCAGTGTTTCGATGAAATCTTTGCACTCTACAATTGATAGATGGCCTTCACACTTGTAGTCTGACCTCTATCTAAACACTGTATTACCAAGATAAATGGGAAGCAACTGACAGGCTTGGAGGCAGGTCTCAGGTTGCAGGCGGAAGGTCGACAAATACTGGAGTGAGACTTACTCAATTGATTTCTTGTATCCCTGACTGGCTGGAACAAAACACATGTCATTTCTGCTGCACAACAAGCTGCTGATTGTGAAGATGGTCAAGCAAGGAAAACATCAAAGGCTGTGTGAGGAACAAAACTAGTGTAGGATCCTGTGTGACATGGGCAGCAATAGCCCTGTTATTTGATGGGTGTGGGTTATCTGAACACTGAAGGTTATCTCTAGGTGCCCTTAGGTTCTCCAGAATGAGTCAAGAGTCCCTCAGGCATTAGACAGTCATGAAGAGCTCATGTTCCAAGATTGGAAGAGTTCAATATTTGGCTTTGATTGACATTAATGATTGGGGACTGGACATTTGTAAGAAAGACAATGCTTGAAATACTCAGGCAGTTGTCTGTGGAAGTAAAGTGGAGTTGACTCTTCAGAGCAGAAAAACAGTGATGTAGCAGGTTTTAAGCTAGCAGAGGAGTCAGGAAAGTGAGGAGGAGGGGAACAACACAAAGGTCTGCAAGAGAATGGAAGACAGGAGAGATGAACATTTCTCTCTGCTGCTCTTACAGTTCCTTTCTATTCTCAGCCTACATTCCAGTGATGCTCAAGATAAACTGCAGTTGCTGTAACAGGTAACACTCGCGCCACAAAAATGCCAGGCAATGACCATCTCTAATAAAAGACAATCTTACTACTGCCCCTTGACATTTAATGGTGTTATCATCATGAATCCTCCATCATCAACCTCCTGAAAAGTTAATATTGACCAGAAGCTCAACTGGACACACCATGTAAACACAATGATGACAACAGCAGGTCAGAGACTAGGAATCCTGCAGCAAGTTACTCATCTCATGACTCCCCAAAGCCTGTCCCACCACCTACAAGACACATATCAGGAGTGTGATGGAATTCTCCACACTTGCCTGGACGGGGGCAGCTCCAACAACACTCAAGAAGCTCAATACTATCCAGGACAAAGCAGCCCGTTTGATTGGCACTACATCCACAAGAATCCACTCCTCTTCCACTGACTCTCGGCAACACTAGTGTGTACCATCTATAAGGTACACTGTAATAACTCACCAGGGGTCCTTAGACAACACCTTACAAACCCATGACCACTACCACTGAGAACGTCAAGGAAAGCATATACATGGGAATCAACTCCTGCAAGTTCCCCTCCAAACCCCACACCATCTGACTTGAAAATATATCACTGTTCTGTGAAAATCGCTGGGTCAAAATCCTGGAATTCCGTCCCAACAGCACTGAGGGTCTACCTACAGCAGATGGACTGCAGGTCAAGAAGGCAGTTCACCACCACCTTTTCAAGGGCAATTAGGGACGGGGCAATAAATGCTAGGCCCAGCCAGCGATCCCCTCGTTGCTTGAGCGAATAAAGAAATGCCCACGTCTTGTGAATTTGCACATTGCAGCATTCCAGACTCAACATTGAGTTCAACAACATTAGATTACAATCTTGATCAACCACTGCCCCCACCAATCTGCACCAAGTTTGGTTCCTTTTCTTTTCAGATCTCTGCTATCCGTTTTGCTCATGTTTTTGCTTCTGGATGTCAACCATGTCCTTCATTCTACCCTTGGCACCTGATACAGGCTACGTTCTGACCTTTCTCCGTCTTGCCCGATCATGAATTCCTTTGGGCCTCCGCAATCAACTCTCGTCATTTAATCTCTCCTGTATTCCACCTGATCACATTCCATCCCTTCCTGTTCTCTTTCCCACCTTCCTCTATTTCAACTGTTTAAAACCTATTCCATTTCTAACTGTTTGCTATGCAGATGAAAGGTCGGCGACCTGAAATATCTAGACTGTCTCTCCACTTCTGCTGCCGGACCTTCTGAGTATTTGCAGCATTGTCTGATTTCAGGCACGAGAATCACACAGGATTAGATCAAAGTGGCTTTCTGCTCCCCAGGTTGAGTTTCTGCATTGCCCTGGCTGCTCCAGCCCTCTTCGTTTTCAACAAGTAGGGAAAGCAGGAATAATCACCTCATCTCCAGCCAATCAGAATTGGCAGGCAGCCATAGAGTGAGTAAGCCTGTTTAGCTGAGAGCCCAAGAGGAACACTGGCATCAAGCTTCAGTTGCGAGGCAAGGGAGCATGACAAGAAGGAGATAGAAAAGACATTGAAAGAGTCTCACAAGTCGGGTCTGCAGTAAATCACCCATCTCTCTGATGCCTGCCACACCGCCCAGTTCGGTGTCACATCAGAAAAGATCTCAATCTCGGAATGCACATCATAATTGTGCAGCAATCGGAAATGTTCTCCACTCTCCCATTCCCGAGAGAACAGCTCGGTCTGTTGTTTATTGATAGGGTAAGTAGGGCCTTGACTGATTGCAATCTCTCGAATGGTGAGTTGTGGCCCAGAGCTGGAGACTGAGAATAAAGCGTTCCTTTGAGCACTGTGATGACCCTGAACAAATCACTGATTTTTTTTGTTTTCAGAAGTCCCTTCAACCCTTTTGTCTCCTCTCTTAAAAAGCAGTGGCTCCATTGATGGATTATTTGTATCGAATGCTAGCAGAAGAGAGGCTGGACACTGAGAGGCCCCTAAAGCAATAGCTGACATTGCGAAGCACCCTTTCAAGGTAATGACCCTCACAGGACTGGCCCTTTGCTCGCTTGCAGTTTGTCAATGCGATGGCTCAGGTTGACAGCGTTGATACACCACCCACTACAATGTACCAACATTACACATAGCTGCAAAGGTAAAGGTGTGACTTTTAGGATTTACATTTCTAAACATCCTCAGAGCAGTCGAAGCTCATAGCTCTTTAGCCAGCAGATCAGATATCAGGAGTAAAAGCCTGGCTTTCTTATCTTGAACTGACTGACCGGGTCAGTTTGAGATCGCAGATACGTGGAAGTTGGGGCAATTCTGCTAATTGCTTCTTAATTCCTTTTCGTAAGCAAGAAATTTGCATGTGGTACCTGTAATGTGAGGGATCTGGATATAAAGCTTGTGTCTGCTTCTCTGTGATGAAGTTTCTCCTCTTGCCCCATAGTTCAGGGCACTGAAATTAGAAGTCACTGTGAGATCTGTGCAGTAAAATCTGAATGGCCTTCCTGTGAGTCGGGGCATATTCTCAAAGTTGTACAAACCATTGATTGCCGTGTGATTGGACCACATACTGAGTCTTACATTTTCACACTAAAGATTGACACTAATGCAAGTGGCCTTTGTGCCAGATTTCTTCAAATACATCAACTTAAGCTTTTATCTTAACTATCAGTGGGGTGCCAAGTCTGCAGTTAATCATCTGAAGCTAAAGGACTGTCTCCCTTTCGATATGACCTGTCTGTGCCCACAGTTTACATCACCAATGACTGGTAATGTCCTCCTTTCTGTGAGGCGCCACTACTTCTACCCTAAATGTTGAACGACCTCCTTCTGTGCCATAACCATTCATTTCCGTACAAGCTGGCTCGCTGCAAACCCAACTCTAAATTCCCTCAGGCAAACCTTGCCCAATTTGTGAGAGACCTGTACCCTGAGATTCTAGGGTGGAGAATTGGGACGTTTTTCACTCGAGCGTAGGAGCTTGAGAAGCGACCTTACAGAAGTTTATAAAATAACGCGGGGCATACATAGAGTTCATAGTAGTTGTCTTTTCTCTCGGACAGGGGATTTCAAGACTGCGGCCATGTTTTTAAGGTGAGATGAGAGAGATTTAGAAAAGACATGAGGGGCAATTTTTTGGCATGGAGGTTCGTGTGTGGAATGAACTTCCTGAGGAAGTGGTGGTCGTCGGCACAATTACAATATTTAAAAGATATTTGGATAAGTACACGAATAGGAAAGGTTTGGAGGGAAATAGGCCAGCAGCAGGCAGTTGGGACTAGTTTAGTTTGGGATTATGTTCGGCTTGGACCAGTTGAACCGATGGGTCCATTTCTGTGCTGCATGTCTCTATGAAACAGATGTAGGACGGGGAACATTGGAGCTAGTTCTTTTTCAGCCAAATTTTCATCCCTGGTTGTCCTAGAAACTCAAATAGCAACAAATTGGAACATTGCGAGGAGGAGTAGGCCCTTTCAGCTTGCCTGACATTCGGGGTACTGTGGGGGGGGTGTGGGGGGGGGTGGAGGGGGGTTCATGGGCTGACCTGGTTTTGGTCTCATCCATTTGTGTGTGTTCCCCCCTCTACCACCCCAACCCACATTCCCATTATCCTTGATTCCCTTCTCTATCAAAAATCTCTCTAACTCAGCCTTTCTGAAACCAACACAACAGCCTCTTTGACCTGACAAACATATATTGCAAATGCTTCTGTCACTCTCCATTTAAGGCCAAGACAGACTCGGATGCTTTGAAAATTTGTTTGTGTGACTCTTAATTCCTCAACTGTGCTGTCATTCCTGACTCCCGGAGCCAAAAAGTCTTTAAAAAAAAAGATCAGTGGTTTGAAAGCCAAGTCAAGAATCCAGAGAGAGAGAGAAAACCCTAACCAAATGTGTTTGCCTCATGTAAACACAGAAAAGTAAGGAAATACATGAAACACAGTTTTAAGTTTTTACAGCTTCTCTTCTCATTTGATCTTCTCCCGTGAGATTGTACGCTCATGGAACCACAGATCCAGTTTGATAAGATTGCCGTCACTATCGGAGTTTTTGAACGATCAAACCTTTTCCCAATTACCCAGCTTCCTGAAACATGTTTGATAAATGATAGGACACCAGGAAGGGCAGTTTATAAACTGGAGCTCAGAAATTAACATCGTCCAGAAGCAGCAATGTAAAATTCCAGATAGAGGGCACAGCTCAGTGTGCAGAACTTGCAGCTCTGAACCACAAGCCCAGTGCAGCTCTGAGGAAGTGCTACACTGTCGGCGGTACCGTCTTTCAGATGAAATGTTAAACTGAAACCCTGTCTGGCCCCCAATGCTCCCCTAGCCGGTGACTGGCAAGGATCCAATGGCAGTATTTGAGAAGTTGTGGTCTCCAGCATCCCCACTAATATTTATCCCGCAATATGGGGCATTAAACGCTTCTAACCACTGATGTCCCTCAGTTTAGACAGTCTTACTGACACTGCAATAATTCCCATATGTGGGCAAGAGCTGCTTCTGGGCGCTGGAACCAGCATTGCATTCCCTGAGGCAGGTTTTCCCAAGTCCTGTGCTGCTGGGGTGGGATCCAATCCAGCTATTAAATGTTTCCAGGAGCCAATTTCTTGCTTCCCAAAGTTCATTGGGCAAAGAAAGATCAGATCTTGTTTCTCTACTTTAGGAAAATCATTCATTTCAGTTAAAATGAAGCTCCAGTTGCTGTTACCTAACAAGATATCCTTGTAACAAATGATGAATAATTGTTGTCTTTCTGCAAATCCCAAAGATTTGCCATTCACCCTCCCTTCAAGCCCTTTGAAGGCGATGGAGAGGAAGCTGTTTGCATGTTGCAATCACTGAGGATAGCTGGCAACCGTCAGAGTTGACTCACACTTTATCACAAATGACACATCCAGTTCTCAGTTCTCTGCTTCTCGGCCCACTGTCTGAACAGGTTCTGATTCAGATTGAAATGTATTAGCCACGTTGGTCACTCAGGAGTTACTGATCTCCCACAATGGGCCATCACTGTGCCGGAAGGGAATGTGTTTCGGTCATGATGAAGGCAGGGAACTCAGGAACTTCCCTGGCCGTTGCCAACTGGAGCACTCAAACTTGCATTTCATTCAACAGAGCTGTTCAATAAATGTAAAGGATTTGACTGCCAGACTCAATTCTCTCAAGTTCCCAGAGTATAATTAATAGGGAACGCACAATGTAGAGTTATAAGATCTGATTCCCATCCAGCTCATTGAATGAAGTGATAATTCACCAGTGATAAATCCACTACTATGATTCCTCATTTGGTCACTTTAATGAAACAATTCTTGACAAGTTTGAGGACGGGCTATTTCAAGAATTGCTTACTCCCAGAAACTCTTTAATATGACGCCAGGCTTTAAAATCCCATCTGTTCCTAATGTATTCCCCAAATGTATTCATATCAAACCTGACATCCATGTCGGATGTGAGAGAGATAGTAGGAACTGCAGATGCTGGAGAATCCAAGATAACAAGCTGCAGAGCTGGATGAACACAGCAGGCCAAGCAGCATCATGGGAGCTGCACTGACTCGGCTACCTGAACAATCTAGCAGCACAGTTGAGTCTGACTTTCGATTCATGAAGCCAGAAATGCCTGCAAATTGGTTAAAAGTGCAGCAGCAAGTAACCTACTCTTGGACTGAGATAAGAGGGCAAATATTCTGCTCTGGAAACTGGTCAAAATTACCTAACAGCACTGTGGGGCAGCTGACTGACATTGGCTCTTGGCCCAGCAATGCGTCCAACTTAAAATCCTTACCATGCCTCCCAAGTCTCTCCATGGAGTGGCCCCATCTCAAATTCTATTTTCTTGTGCAATTCAACTTTTATTCGCTTTATCAATCATTAAACTCACCCAAAGCTCTAGAATTCCCTCCCTGAAGTTCCTTTCGAAGTTCTCTCCTGGATGGTTTGATGGAGGTGTACAGGCTCAGATCAGGTAGACAAGGAAAATCTTTCCATTAGCCAACTGTTCTTGGGAGAATGTAGAGTTTTGGGCAGAAGATACAGAGACAATGTGAAGAAAAACATTTTATGCAACCAGCGATGTTGTTAAATTTAAAAGATTAAAACAGAAAAGATTTAGTAGGGTGTTGGCAGGTTTGGAGGATTTTAGCTGCATGGAGAGGCTGAATAGATTGGTGCTTTATTTTTCCCAGAGTGTTGGAGGCTGAGGGGTGACCTTATAGAGACTTATAAAATGAGGAGCATGGATATAGCACATAGCCAAGGTCTTTTTCCAAGGGGAGGGGAGTCCAAAACTAGAGGGCATAGATTTAAGGTGACAGGGGAAAGATTTAAAAAGGACCTGAGGTGCAACATTTTCATGCAGAGGATGGTACGTGTGTGGAATGAGCTGCCAGAGGAAGTGGTGGAGGCTGGTACAACATTTAAAAGGCAACTGGATGGGGATGTGAATAGGAAGGCTTTAGACCGGTAAGGACCAATGTTGTCACATGGGCCTAAATTAATTTAGAATATCTGGTCAGCATGGATGAGTTGGACCGAAGGATCTGTCTCCGTGCTGCACATCTCTATGACTCTAAGTGACAATGAGATGGGATTTACTGTCCTCTAGGGGGATGGAAATCATGAATGCTTTTGAAAAAAAACACAGGACGGGCACTAGAGGGAAATAAACTTGCAGGATGATAGGCACCAACCGAGTGAATGGGACTGACTGGATTGTCCGTTGGAGAACTGGCACGGACTCAATTGGCTCAACATGTCGTGAATGGCTATGCGAAATTCCCAGCCCCTCTGCAGCAAAACCTTTCACTGGTAAAATCATTACACAATTACCGGTGCAGTCCCACTTTTTTTTGGGAAGAAAATAGAATGTGGGAAAATGAACCTCAACATTAGCTTTAACTTTCCAGATGACAACGGCTGAGGCTCGAATATGCAGGCTGAAAGTGGATTGTGTTCAAGGAGCACTTTACCAGTACAAAGGTCTGACACTGTCATACAGCCCAGCTTTAGGTCAGACGAAAGTGATACCAAGAGGTGAAATACTTATGGAGCACTTGCTCCCTGGCTTGACTCTTGTGATCTCTTGCTTTTCTCTTAATGTTGTACAGACAACACAGGAAAAGCAACTAGAACATAGAACAGTACAGCACAGAACAGGCCCTTCAGCCCACGATGTTGTGCCGACCATTGATCCTCATGTATGCACCCTCAAATTTCTGTGACCATATGCATATCCAGCAGTCTCTTAAATGACCCCAATGACCTTGCTTCCACAACTGCTGCTGGCAACGCATTCCATGCTCTCACAACTCTCTGTGTAAAGAACCCACCTCTGACATCCCCTCTATACTTTCCTCCAACCAGCTTAAAACTATGACCCCTCGTGTTAGCCATTTCTGCCTTGGGAAATAGTCTCTGGCTATCAACTCTATCTATGCCTCTCATTATCTTGTATACCTCAATTAGGTACCCTCTCCTCCTCCTTTTCTCCAATGAAAAAAGTCCGAGCTCACTCAACCTCTCTTCATAAGATAAGCCCTCCAGTCCAGTCAGCATCCTGGTAAACCTCTTCTGAACCCTCTCCAAAGCATCCACATCTTTCCTATAATAGGGCGACCAGAACTGGATGCAGTATTCCAAGTGCGGTCTAACCAAAGTTTTATAGAGCTGCAACAAGATCTCACGACTCTTAAACTCAATCCCTCTGTTAATGAAAGCCAAAACATCATATGCTTTCTTAACAACCCTGTCCACTTGGGTGGCCATTTTAAGGGATCTATGTATCTGCACACCAAGATCCCTCTGTTTATCCACACTGCCAAGAATCCTATCCTTAATCCTGTATTCAGCTTTCAAATTCGACCTTCCAAAATGCATCACCTCGCATTTATCCAGGTTGAACTCCATCTGCCACCTCTCAGCCCATCTCTGCATCCTGTCAATGTCCCGCTGCAGCCTACAACAGCCCTCTATACTGTCAACGACACCTCCAACCTTTGTGTCATCTGCAAACTTGCTGACCCATCCTTCAATCCCCTCATCCAAGTCATTAATAACTACTGTAGACAGGACAGTAACATGAGATAAAACAGAATTGTAGAAGGAGGCAATTGAGTCCATGAAAACCATTTCTCTCATCTCTTTCTCGGTATGCCTTGATCTTTTGGGCAACATTCCTCAAATTCTGTGGCCCCAGTGGTGAGGTGGACATTTGCAATGTGTGTGGGGGCATCTCACAAGAACCGCATCACAGTCTCTCAGTGGTTAGCACTGCTGCCTCACAGTACCAGGGACCCAGGTTTGATTCCAGCCTTAGGTGACCATCTGTTTGGAGTTTGCACATTCTTCCCATGTCTGTGTGGGTTTCCTCCAGGTGCTCCGGTTTCTGCCCACAGTCCAAAGATGTGCCGGGTAGGGTCGATTGGCCATGCTAAATCACCTGTTGTATCCAGGGATGCATAGCTTGGGTGGATTAGCCATGGAAAATGTAGGGTTATCAGGTAGGGGGCTGGGTGCAGTGGACTCGATGGGCCAAATGGCCTGCTGCCACACTGAAGGAATGGTATGATTCTATGAACAGAAAATGTTGTAAGTGGACAACAGGTTGGGTCGTCTCTGAAAAGGAAACAGAACCGCTTGGGCACAGAAGGAGGCCATTCAGCCCATTGTATCAATGCTGGCTCTCTTTTGGAGCAATACAATCAATCCCCTTGCAAAAGTGGACTAACCAACGTCCTGAAGAGCTGCAACATAATCTCCCAACACCTACACTCAATGCACTGACCAATAAAATCAAGTGTACCAATTGCCTTCTTCACAACCCTGTCTACCTGCGTCACCACTTTCAGGTAACTATGAACCTGCACTTCAAGGTCTCTTTGTTTAGCAACACTCCCCAAGACTTTGCCAATAAGTGTGTAAGTCCCGCCCTGATTTGCCATACCAAAAAGTAGCACCTCACATTTATCTAGATTAAACTCCATCTTCCACTCCTCGGCCCATTGGCCCATCTGATCAAGGTCCCATTGTATGACGAGGTAACCTTCTTCACTGACAACTTCTCTTTGTCTACCATATCTAAACCTGGCATTTTCTTGTACACCCCAATCAACCTCCCTCCCCCTTCAGTGTCTCTTGGCAACCCCAGCTTCTCCAAACAAACATGAGTTTGCATGAGAATCCCTCATCCCTGGTACCGTTTCTGGGAAATAATGAAGTTCTAAGTGAGATACCTTACTGAATGTGGACTTGCATATCAACCAAGACTTCTATTTCAGGTGCTTACTGTCAACAATGTCTTTTTCTGTTTTAATGCAGTCTATATTGTAGCCAGATATATGTCACGCTAAAGCACAGAAAAAGGCCCTTCAGTTCATTCAGTCTACACTAGTCAAAACAAGCACCTTACTATTCTAATCCCAATTCCCTGCGCTTGGCCCATAGCCTTGGCATTATAAGTGCACACATACATCCTTCTTCAAAGTCTTGAGGGGTTCTGTCTCTCCTACCTTTAAAGGCAGTGACTTCCAGATTCCCATCACCACAGGGAAAAGTTCCTTACAATCTGTGTAATCTATGCCCATTATGATTTTATTCATCTCAATAATGTCCCCCCACCTACTCCAATCTCCTCTGCTCCAAGGAAAACAACCCCAGTCTGTCCAATCTCTCTTCAATAAGTGAAACTCTCCAGCCCAGGCAGCACTTTGGCAAATCTTCCTCTGCACCATCTCCAGTGCTATCACATCCTTCCTATAATGTGGAGTCCAAAACCTTCAATGATACTCTGGCTGTGGCCTAAGTAACATTTTATACAGTTACAGTATAACCTCTCTGCTCTTAAACTCTCTGCCACGGCTAATGTATGGCTTCTTAACTACTTCATCCAGCTGTCCAGATAACTTAAGGGACTGGTACACATGCACACCAAGGTCCATCTGGTCCTCTGTGCTTCCCAAAGTCCTGCCATTCACAATGTATTCCCTCGACTTGTTTGTCCTGCCCAAGTGCATCACCTCATAATTATCCAGATTGAATTCCATTTGCTACTCATCAGTCTGATTGAACAAGCTCTTGCAATCAAAGGCTATCCTCCTCACTATTTTCACCCCACCAATATCTGAATCATCTGCAAAGTTCCTGACCAACCATTTTGGATCCACAGAGCAGCGTACCTCGCCATGGTGAGGAGCTGGAAACAGTGAAAATCTAAAGAATAGCGTTGTAGAGCAGAAAGACATAGGAGTTAAGGGACGTAATTCTTTGAAATTTGCGCCACAGGCAGACATGATTGCCTTCATTGCTAGGACCTTTCAGTATAGAAGTTCGGGCATCATGTTGAGGTTGTACAGGATGTTGGTGAGGCTTCTTCTGGAGTACTGTGTGCCGTTCTGGTCGCCCTGTTATGGGAAGGATATTAGTAAACTGGAGAGGGTTCAGAAAATATGTGCAAGCATGCTGCCGGGAATGAAGGGTTTGAGTAATAAAAAAAATAGACTGGAAAGATGGGGACTTTTTTCACAGGAGTATAGGAGGTTGAGGGGTGACCTCACTGAGATTTATAAAATCATGAGAGGCATAGACGAGGTGAATGACAAGGGTCTTTTCCCTTGGGTGGGGGAGTTCAAAACTAGGGGGTATATTTTTAAGGTGAGAGGAGAAAGATTTTAAACGGACATGAGGGGCAGCTGTTTTACACAGACAGTGGTTCATGTGTGGAATGAGCTGCCAGAGAAAATGGCGGATGCTGGTACAGTTATAACATTTAAAAGACATTTCAATAAGTTCAAGAAAAGGAAAGGGTTTGGACGGATATGGACCAAATGCAGGTAGGTGGAAATAGTTTAGTTTGGGAACATGGTCAGCATCAACTGGTTGGACTCTCAAGGGTCTTTTTCCATGCTATATTCAATTATCTACAATTGGGTGCTCCAGATACACCAATCATTAAAGTGCCCTTGGTCATCGCAGGAAATAATTAAAAAGGCTAATAGAATGCTTGCCTTTATACCTATGTCTAAATGCCAGGGCCTAGGCAACTGAAAGTATGGTCATTATTACTCAGGTGTTTAAAATTCAGGATGAGGAAGAAGCCAGGATTGGAACAGAGTTACCTAATTTGGTTATAATAGGGGTAGAAGCAGGCTGTTGAGCTCCTTTTGCCTGGTCTGTGATTCAGTAATGATCTGATATATTTTGAATTCCATGATGCCATCTACCCCATGGTAAACCAGCCATAACGCTCTTGAGCTTTGAGTGTGGGTCTTCTTGGAGTGTGTGAAAATAGTCTGGGGAGCTCTTCCAGCACTTTGCCCTGACTATCATTTGACTGCTGGGGGATTGTACTGTCAAAACTGTATTAGGTTGATGTAAATGTTAGAATTTGTCCAAGTTAGTGTGATGTACAGTGGTCAGTAATTCCCAGCAACGCTGGCTTCATTGCTCTGGTGCAGAAATAGTCCATTTGATCCATCCAGTGTGTGCAAATTCATGGTATGTGGGTATCGCTGACTGGGCCAACATTTATTGCCCATCCTTAACTGTCCAGTTAAGAGTCAACCACATTACTGAGGGTCTGGACCAGGTAAGGATGGCAGATTTCCTTCCCTAAATGACACTAGTGAATCAGATTGGTTTTCACAATGGACTGTTGCCATTTTAGATGTTCCATTTAAGTTTCTCCATCCGCAATGGTGGGATTTGAACCCTGGTTTCCAGAATGTGAGCCAGGAGTTCTGGATTATTAGTCCAGTGGTATTACCACGACACTACTCTCTCCATTCACAAGCCTATTGTCCAGTGCCATTCCCCCATGACTCTGCACCTTTCATTCCATTAGGAGGGATTGCCTTCATCTGTGTGTGGTCACAGAGCTCTCTGGAGGATTAGCTAAGGTCCTGCTCAGCGCCATTCTCACCCTTGGCGATATGCCCCCTTTCAGACTGCAACAAACCCCCCCATGGCACTATCTCCAGACTCCCTTGCAGTGAGACACCCCCTGAGGCAGCACGGAAGACTCAACACAGGAGCAATAATATGTTCACCGTGGACTGTGCAAAAGAAGCTCTGTACAAACAGTAACCGAAGCTTTCACTGAAAGCAAAGAACCTTTTGATTTTAAGTCTATATTTAGTTCAATGTTGACAGTGCAATGATTCAGTAACTGTAACAGCTGGGCTGAGGGCTCCTTATTTATGCTCTTTGTCTTCTGAACATGATGCTTGAAAAGGCGTTACAGTTTTCATTGTTTAGTCTAAAGGCCAGTCTTTAGTTTACTGTGAATTCTGTATTTGTCTTCTGATGTCCAGCAGTAAATGTGTGTAACAGTGATAGACTGGCATTCCAAAGCGAAAATCTTCAATGGTCAAGGTGTCAGTAGCAGTGACACAGAACAGCAAAGCCTCAGGTTCAGCCTCAGTCCTGCTGCAGTTTTTGCGATTTCTGTGGAGGGCAGAGCTTTGCAGAATTGGCCCAGTGATTTCGCCCACTCCCAGTCACTCAACCACGGATTCCCGGTGATAGCCCGAAAGCAGTGATGGTACAGAGTTGATGCCACAACTGAAGTTCCCCCTAACTCACTGCGAATGAACCTCTTGCCTGAGCTGCCATGTGGGTGGGGGCTGGATGTCATGTGGAAATGAATAGTAGTACCCTGTGTAAATAACTCAACAAGAAGGTGTTGAGGAAAGGAGGACTGAAATCTGACAGAAAGAAGGGGAAAGGAATAACAGAAGCTGGATATTCCAAGAGAGTGAAAGGAAGGGATGGATTTTGTTTGTAAAAGTGTGTCCACAGTTGCTGTGATAGCATTTATACACATTGCCACAGAGTGACTATGGAGTCACATCTAGTCCAGACAAAATAAGGGCAGAAAATCCACATCATTCAGGG
Organism: Stegostoma tigrinum; assembly: GCF_030684315.1. Taxonomy (NCBI): domain Eukaryota; kingdom Metazoa; phylum Chordata; class Chondrichthyes; order Orectolobiformes; family Stegostomatidae; genus Stegostoma; species Stegostoma tigrinum. Next base: position 15,821,033 of record NC_081393.1, read on the forward strand.
GCATGAACCTGATGTACTTTTACAAACAAGCCTATAATTCCCATTATCACACACTCTGGCATATAGAACACTGAACACACTGGGCCCTTCAGCCCACCATGTCTGTGCCAGCCAGGATACCATTCTAAATTAATACCATTTGCCTGCACATGGTTCATATCCCACTACGTCCTGTCTGTTCATGCATCTCTCTAAATCCCTTTCTGCTTCTAATAACTCCACTGGCAGCTTGCTCCAGGCACCTATTACCCTCTGTACAGAAAGCTTTCCTGCACATCTCTTTTAAAAGTTTCCCTTCTTACCTTTAACCTATGCCCCCTCGTATTTGACATTTCCGCCCCGGAAAAGAGACTCCGACTATGCACGTAATCCATGTCCCTCATAATTTTACACACTTCTATCAGGTCACCCCTCCACATCCGAAAACAATCCACGTTTGTTTAACCTTCCCTTAAAGCCAATACACTCCAATCCAGGCAACACCCTGGTTATCCTCTTCCCGACTCTTTCCAAAGCCTCAAACTCCTTCCTACAGTGCGGAACTACACCGGAACTACACACAGTACTCCAAATGTGGCCTGACCAAAGTCTTATACAGTTGCAACATGGCTTACCAACTTAGATTCTCAAGGCCCTTACCAACGAAAACAAGCATGGCACATCCATCTATGTTATGCCAATGCATGAATTGGTGATTTAATTAAATTCAATTCCACAACTAGCCAGGGTGAGAAATTTCAATCGGGTTGTTTGTCAGAAAATGCCAACTAGACAACGGGCAACTCTTTTGGTGCAAGCAGCTTATTTACAATGAGGTAAGAAAATGACAGACTTAGCCAGGTGCTTTATCTCCTGATGTTTCATAAACAGACAAAGTTGCAAAACGGAATAGGCCCAAATAAAGAGTTGGTGAAGCTACACCAAAGGCTAGTGGGAAAACATTTTCTGGTGTTGTCCTGAGGCACACATACAAGGTGGTCTAATGCCAGGTTTACACTGACTCCAATTCCTCAGGGTATTGGACGACAGGGCAAAGCTCAGTCTATATTCTTGGTCCTAATATGACAACACTATGGCTTTGAGGGGGTTTGATCTGGTCCATGACACTGAGTACAGTCCCAGTAACCACCTCCCCAAACCACCCTTTATGAGGGGCAGGGTTAGACTAGCTGCAGTTAGCACCGTGATCAAGTTTGAGTGGACACCTGGGGAAGGTATTGCTAACATCTGGCAACTAAATCTTACCTGAGTGAGAGTCAGTGTCTTTGGGGAAGAGAAACAGGGGAATAATAAGGTTTATAGATACTTCGTGACGGGAATCCTGCAAACAATTACAATGGTCTAGTGAAGATGGTGAATACATTTGATTCTCCCACCACCAACCCAAAGTGTGTCACAAGTGTGGAAGCTGTGAACCACAGAACCAATAGAGCTAGAAAAACATGACCTGGAGTAAATGCTATAACAAAGCTTGAGCTTTCACTTGTTTACAAGCCGGTCAGGAGGAATGCGCCAAACTCAGATTGTTTTAAATATGTAGATAATATGGACAAGGTAGGTTGGCAGGCAAGAAAACAGCAAGTGTCCTTTTAGCTGAGTTGGCTTCAAAAATATTTCAAAGGAAAAATGTCACGTATTCCACTGTTAAAATGGATTAACAGTGTTTTAGCGAACATAACAGACTATAAATTCAACAAAGGCTCGTTACAAAGACTGAATTAAGTCACTCATCCAGCATGATGCTACTCAGATTGAGAAGAATTTTCTGCTTAGCAGGACCAGCGTAGATTTAGTGTAGCTTTGCAGTACAGACTTGATGGGCCAAAGGGCCTCTTCTGTACTGTGTGATTCCATATACTCCTCTATCCTAAGTCTACTGTGTATGCCTAAAAAAAGCTGTAAGGCTGGAAGCTTGCTATGTAGAAGGAGATACATTCATGTCACATCTTTTACAATCTCAGGAGATCTCAAAATGCCACACAGCCAGTTCTATCTTTTGAACTACTTGCATCAAGTACTACTGACCTCTTATTCCTATGGCTTATGGACCGATGTCAGTTCCCAGTCCTGCAATACATCACTTTACAAATTCTTCGAGCTGGTTTTCAATTACCCACCGCATCCCCAAATCTCTGTCAGCCCCTCTAGCCCTACGTGGTCAGAGCTCCTCCAATTCCAGAGTCTTCAAAATCTCCAATCTTGATTGCTCCACCATTCATGGACTGGCCTTCTAGCTGTTGAGGCCCCAAGTCTGGAATTACCTGGAAGACACACCCCTCCACTTGTCTTTGACTGGTAGTAACTGTGTAAAATGTTTCCTTCTGTGGCTATTTTACCTGATAATTCTCCTGCCAAAGTTCCTCAGGGTGTTTCAGCTGAGTTACAAGGTTCCATATAAATGCAAGCTGTTGTTAGTGAAGTGTTGCCAATCCTTTCAATGGATGCTATGTACCAAGTTGTCATCTTGTAATGCCTTGTGATAGCATAGTTGGAGGTGCAATATGTACAGATCAGTAATTGCAAACAAGTTACTGCTTTAAGAATTGTTAGCCTTGTTAGTGAAATGTTCATTGAGATTGTTGACTGTGACCTAACTGAGTTGAAATGCCTCTTCTGCCCTGCAAGGGGAGAACCACATTCTCTCGGTAAGAGGATGAGATAGTCCACTTTTCCTTCAGCTGATATAGCTGCCTTTCCCATTCTTTCTCCCATTCTTATTTTTGCTCATCTCTCTCTTATTCGCTGCATCTTTCTCTTTCGCAGCTCACTCTCTTCTTCATCTGCCTTTTGTTAACTTTCCTGTCAATGATCAATCATCCATGAGAAGGGGTACAAGAGTGGGTGAGACTAATTCGAAAGCTCTGTCACAGAGCCAGCATCAACATGATGGGACAAATAGCCCACCCTATGTACTGTTCTGCAGATTCAGCCTTGTGGTGTGGAGTGGATGATACAATGGAGCTATTTGTGTCCTACTTTAATTTCTGCTTTTCTGACTATTGTGAAGAAGATGTACAACAGTTGGATGATCCTTCTAATCTAACAATGTGGAATTTTCCAAGAAATTGGAGTGGAAAGACCAGCGAAAGGTTAAAAGCCGTAGGCTGCATTAAGTCACCATACCAGGTTATTCTGTGACACAGTTACCTCCATGCCTCATAGGTTCCTTTCCTCCTCCCCCCAACTATCCTCGAATTCACAAGGAGATGCAAAAATGATTTTGCGTTAACAATGAGATTCTTTGTGGCAGCTGCTGAGATCCTCTGGTGTTTATAAACTACTTCATTCAGCTGCAGAGCAAGTTGTGAACTCTCTTTCATGGAGCACTGAGAGTAAAAACCATTGATTCTCCTGACACAGTTACTTGTTCAGTCAACTGTGTGAATGAGACAAGATTAGCACTGTGGGCTCCCACAATGCAAGGAGCTTTTAATATAGATAGGAAAAAGAGCTTTTGAATGTGCTTCACAGCCAATGAAAATTGACAGGCACAGAAACTAAAATGATATGTTTGATTACTTTTTCTTTTCCTGAAGATCTCCCTGATCTCAGTACTGCAAACCACCCAGTGCTCATCTGCTCCTCAACCTCCAGGAGAGACGGGCTACGATTCCAGAAATCTTTCTTCTTGCTCTTTGACCACCCCACCCCCTAAAAGCCCCCACCCCACCCTGTGTCAGCTAGGCATTTAGATAGCACCTTTAGTATGGTAAATAATCCCAAGGCTCTTCTAGTGACTGTGACCCACCACAAAAAAAACAAAACACAATATAGCGCTGGAACAGGCCCTTCAGCCCTTCAAGCTAGTGCCCATACATTTTGCCCTTCTATCCTAAAACTGTCTTCACTTACAATTCTGCATTCCTCTATTCCCTTCCTGTCCATGTATTCATTCAGGTGCTTCCTGAATGGTGTTATTGCATCTGGTTTCATCATCTCCTTTGGCAATGCGTTTCAGGCATTCACTATCCTTTGTGAGAAAAACTTTCCTCACATATCTGTTTTAAACTACTGCCCCCCCCTCTAAATCCACGCACCTTGAACCTGTGTCCCCTCCACCCTGGGAAAAAAAAAGCCTCATACTTCCTACTCTATCCATGCCATTCACAATCTTATAAAATTCAACCAGATCGCCTGTCAACCTCCTGCGTTCTAGTGAAAACAAACCCAGTCCATCCAATCTTTCTTCACAGCTCAAACCCTCTATACCAGGCAACATCCTGGTAAACCTTTTCTGTACCCTCTCCAAAGCATCCACATCCTTCTGGCAGTGTGGGTCGCAATATTCCAAGTGTGGTCTAACTAAAGTTCTGTAAAGCTGCAGCAAAACTTGTCTATCCTTATACTCAATGCCTTTTCCAACAAAGGCAAGCATGCCATAAGTCTTTTGTACACCTTATCTTGAAGATTGGCTGCTGCTTCTGACCCGTTATGAACTGGGTACCTTTCACGTGTCAGGCAACATTGAGGAGGCATGATGATCAGCAATCAAATGCTGAGTCAAACAGGTAGGTTTTAAGCAAGGACTTAGAAAAGGGAAGAATTAAGAGGCTTATGGTTTGGGTCCAGGCCACTGATTGCCTGGCTACCAGTTAACAAAACCTGGAGGATATGTGTCAGGCCAGAATCAGATGGGTGCTGATTTCCCAGAGGATTGTATGGTCAGAAGAAGATCAAAAGTTGCCCTGATGCTGCCACTCGCTGTCGTTACTCTCAGATGAAACTGTGCACAGTCCTGTAGGCCCGCAAAGACTCAAAGTCTTCAGGAAAGGACAGGAAGAGATGAGGAAAGGGCATCAGCCCATCAGATTTGAGTTCCTCTAGCTAGGGGAGGTGATAGCCTAGTGGTATTCCCATTGGAACTGTTCATCCAGAGACCCAGGCAATGTTTGGGGTAATCCATGAATCCATTGTCGAATGTCAGGGGAAAAAAACCATCCGGTTCACTTTAGGGAAGGAAACTTGCCTGGTCTGGCCAACATGTGACTCCAGACCCACAGCAATGTGGGTGACTTTTAACTGTCACTGAGCAATTATGGATGGGCAATAAATTCTAGGCCTATCAAGTGACACCTTCATCCCATGAATAAATTGTAAAAAAAGCTTCACTTCCCACTTTTGGAATGTTACATCTCCCAAATCACTGACTTTTTTACAGAGGGTGGTTTGTGCAGGGAATGAACTTCCTGAGGAAGTGATGGATGTGGGCACAATTCCAACATTTAAAAGACATTTGTGTTAAGTACAGGGATAGGAAAGGTTTGGAGGGGTATGGGCCAGGACCATGCAGGTGGGACTAGTTAAGTGTGGGATTCAGTTCGGCATGGACTGGCTGGACCAAAGGGTCTGTTTCTGTGCTGTATTACTCTATAACTCTGTACAGGTTAGAGGGGGCATGGAGGACCTGTACGTGCTTCATTGTTGAACATTTTTGAAGGTAAGATGGACTAATTTTGTTTCAGGAAATCAAGGGATTTGGGGAATTGACGAGAAGGTGCAGTCAATGCCCATGACAACCTGTGAACATTCTGAATATCAGAGTAGGCAGAACGGGCTGAATGGTCAATTTTCCTGGTCCAGTTTCTGGTGTCCCCCTGAATCATGATCACTTTTCAAATGAAGTGGCAGAATTTAATCACTCTCTTTCTCCTCAGATTTGGATCAGTTATTCTCAGAGCTTCAGTCATTCCTGAAGGTGCTGGACACGGAGTGTTTAAGCTGTGTTGCTGAGTCAAAGAAGGAATCTGTGGCAGAGTTGCTTCAAGAGCTGAACGGAAGTCCGTGTGCACAGCAAACTGGATTCAGTATGTACCATTCACCCATGAGGCCAGTGTCATAAACTTCCTTTTTATTCACAGATGGTATGTGGGCATCACTGGCTGGACCAGCATTTAGCGCATGTCCCTAGTTGACCTTGAGGAGGTGGTGAGAAGCTTTCTTGAACTGCTGCAATCTATTTGATGTAGGTAACCCCACAGTGCAACTAGAGAGTGATTCGATCCGGTAAGTGATGGAATGGTGATATTCCATCAGGATGGTGTATGACTTGGAGGGGATCTTGATGTTCTTCTGTATCTAGTGCCCTTATCCTTCCAGATGATAAAGGTCTTGGATTTGGAAGGCACTCTTTAGCACCCTTGGTGAGTTGCTGCAGTGCATCTTGCAGATGGTACTGAGTATCAGTGGTGGGAGAGTGGATGCTTGTGGATGTGGTGCCAATCAAGCAGGCTGCTTTGTCCTGGATGGCAGTGAGCTTCTTGAGTGTTGTTGTTAGCTGCACCCATCCAGGAAAGTGAGGCAGATCCCATCACATTCCTGACTTGTGCCTTGAAGTTGGCTTTGGGGAGACAGGAGATGAGTTACTCACTGTAGGATTCCTTGCCTCTGGCTCGCTCTTGTAACCACTGTATTTATGTGGGTAGTGTAGTTAAGTTGCAGTCAATGGTACCTTCATGTCCTGGGCTCCCTTAGAATGAAAACGTTTGAGTTTTGCCTCTTCCCTTGCTTTGAAGAGCAGAGGTCACAGCATTCATGGTGCTTGTACCTGAACTGCTTTACAAATGCACAAATAAATTGCTTCTTTTTTAGCCTCTGGGAAGACCTTCATAGAATCATAGAATCCGTACAGTATGGAAGCAGGCTATTCAGCCCATCGAGTCCACACCAACCAGCTGTAGAGCATCCCACCGAGATCCACAACGCTCCCACCCCATCCCTGTGACCCTATATTTCCCATGGCCAATCCACCTAGCCAACACATCCCTGGATAATAAAGTGTGAAACTAGATGAACACAGCAGGCCAAGCAGCATCTCAGGAGCACAAAAGCTGACGTTTCATCAGAGAGGGGGATGGGGTGAGGATTCTGGAATAAATAGGGAGAGAGGGAGAGGCGGACCGAAGATGGAGAGAAAAGAAGATAAGTGGAAGGAGAGTATAGGTGGGGAGGTAGGGAGGGGATAGGTCAGTCCAGGGAAGACGGACAGGTCAAGGAGGTGGGATGAGGTTAGTAGGTAGGAAGTGGAGGTGCGGCTTGGGGTGGGAGGAAGGGATGGGTGAGAGGAAGAACAGGTTAGGGAGACAGAGGCAGGCTGGGCTAGTTTTGGGATGCAGTGGGGGGAGGGGAAGAGCTGGGCTAGTTTTGGGATGCAGTGGGTGGAGGGGACGAACTGGGCTGGTTTTGGGATGCAGTGGGGGAAGGGGAGATTTTGAAGCTGGTGAAGTCTACATTGATACCATTGGGCTGCAGGGTTCCCAAGCGGAATATGAGTTGCTGTTCCTGCAACCTTCGGGTGGCATCATTGTGGCACTGCAGGAGGCCCATGATGGACATGCCATCTAAAGAATGGGAGGGGGAGTTGAAATGGTTCGCGACTGGGAGGTGCAGTTGTTTATTGCGAACCGAGCGGAGATGTTCTGCAAAGCGGTCCCCAAGCCTCCGCTTGGTTTCGCCAATGTAGAGGAAGCCTCACCGGGTACAATGGATGCAGTATACCACATTGGCAGATGTGCAGGTGAACCTCTGCTTAATATGGAAAGTCATCTTGGGGCCTGGGATAAGGGTGAGGGAGAAGGTGTGGGGGCAAGTGTAGCACTTCCTGTGGTTGCAGGGGAAGGTTGTGGTGGGGTTGGAGGGCAGTGTGGAGCGAACAAGGGAGTCACGGAGAGAGTGGTCTCTCCGGAAAGCAGACAAGGGTGGGGATGGAAAAATGTCTTGGGTGGTGGGGTCGGATTGTAGATGGTGGAAGTGTCGGAGGATGATGCGTTGTATCCGGAGGTTGGTGGGGTGGTGTGTGAGAACGAGGGGGATCCTCTTGGGGCGGTTATGGTGGAGGCGGGGTGTGAGGGATGTGTTGCGGGAAATGCGGGAGACGCAGTCAAGGGTGTTCTCAACCACTGTGGGGGGAAAGTTGCGGTCCTTGAAGAACTTGGACATCTGGGATGTGCAGGAGTGGAATGCCTCATCCTGGGAGCAGATGCGGCGGAGGCGGAGGAATTGGGAATAGGGGATGGAATTTTTGCATGGCAATTTAGCATGGTTAATCTACCTAACCTGCACATCTTTGGACTGTTGCGGGAAACTGGTGCACCTGAGGGAAAGCCACGCAGACAGTCATCCGAGGGCAGACTATGTCGATCATTCCTGAACCGGGGAAGTGGGAAGTTTAGAGGGGAAACGTTTTAGGACAAACACTTTCACACATAGCAAACCAATGACTGAGGCTGTCTAATGAGAGATTCTCCTGTGTTTCAGTGCCAGCTGAGGATGCAGATTATATGTTCATGAGTTGTGTTACTCTGACAGAGAATCGCTCGGATATGCAGCTCCCCACAAACGGTAGGTGGTATTCCCTTTCTTTGCAGATTTCCTGAACAACCCGTTTGAGTGGCAGTGCTGCTGGGAGCCAGTAAATGGTTGCAGACCTCAGCAGCTAATGTCCTCCTGTATTTTCATGTCACCTGTGGCTGACTGGGTAGCAGGCCCGCCTCTTGAATCAGATGGTCTTGGACCAAGTCCCTTTCCTGAAGTTTGAACACGATCCTTCGGCTGCCATTCCAATGCAGGGTTACTGAAGTGGTGGACTGTCAGAGGTGCTGGCTTTCAGGTGAGACACGAAATGGAGGCCTGGTGTGTAACTACATTGAAAAGACCCCAGGACGCTGCTATGAGGGCCAATGGGGGAGGGGGAAAGTTAACCATTAGTGTCCTGCACCATAATTGCCTCTCAATCAGTACCTAAAAGCAAACCTGCTCAATATCTCTGTGGGATCTTGCTATGTTGTTGTTGGCAAACATGTTTCCTTTATTACAGCAGTGATAGCACTTTACTGGCTGTTTTGAGGGGATTTTTAACGCAATCATTCATGGGACGAGGGCGTCACTGGCTAGGCAGCATTTCTTGCCTATCCCTAATTGCCCAGAGGACAGTTAAGAGTCAACCACATTGCTGTGGGTCTGGAGTCACATATAGGCCAGACCAGGTAAGGACGGCGCTTTTCTTCCCTGAAGGACAAATTGGTGTTTCCTGACAATTGACAATGGATTCATGGTCATCATGAGACTCTCAATTCCAGATTTTTATTCAATTCAAATTCTACGAAATGCCATGTTGGGATTCCAACCAGGATCCCTAGAACAAGGTCTGTGTCTCTGGATTAACAGCTCAGCAATAATACCACTAGGCCATCACCTCCCCTTGATAGTGCATTGAGACAGGAGTTCTAGAGATGTTGTTTTTCTGAGGAATTTATCAGTTGGAAGCTTGTTCCAGTGAGAGTGAACCATATCTCTACACCTACAGGAAATAAAATTAGTGAGGCCGCAGAGCCTGTCAGCTCCTGTACAGTGAATGGTCCGTCCTATTGGCTCTCATCAAAGTACAGTGGGCTCCGATTTAGTCACTTTCTCACATGAGACAGGGGTGACTGGTGGGAGGTGGGGGGAATACAGATATATTTTTGGTCAGCACAGGCCATTATTAAAGATGAGTGGGAGTAGGCCCTAAGGCCCTTTGAGCCTGTTTATTGATTCATTGTGGCCTATCTTTCACATCAAGAGGTGAAGAGGAGATCAGTGTTGGACACTGCCAACACTGCTGAGTTACAGCAATTAGCATGTGGTAGCAATGCACTATCAGTGCTACAGTGAAGACTATGTGCATCTTCCTGATTCGTCCGATACTTTGAAGTAATTCCACTGTTATCCAACAGCAAGTGTGCTGCCGAATGTTCTGGAGATCATCGAAGACACTGAAGATGTTTCACCCTGCCCCCCATTATTGGATGATTTCCAGACAAAAGTGGTAAGGTCAACGTTTATGAATAACATTAAGCCTGGCAATTAAGCTTGTTAAATCACATTGCTCAGCTGTAAAAGGGCATATTCCACAGAGTTCTGAGAGATATTAGATCCTAAGTAATAGGGAAAGGGAGGCTTTTCATGAGTCCACTCCGCATACAATGAGATTATGGCTGATCTGATCATCCTGAACTCCACTTTTCCCCCTTTTCCCCATAACTCTTGATTCCTGTCATGGTTAAACATCTATCTCAGGCTTGGAACTACTTAATGATTAAGCCTCAACAGCAAGCAGCCTCCACATTCACTTACTGTGAATCACATTTCTGCTCCCTAAATTATAGGAAAGATATAGGGGCACTGGAGAAAGTGGAAGAAAATGCGATTACAACAATGAACAACACCCCAGAGGTCATAACTGATGAGACAAACTTAAGCAGGCTTGGATGCCTTCCTATTTGACGGAGAACTTTGAGAGATGACCTAGTTGAGACCTTCAAAATTATGAAAGGGCTTGACAGAGTGAGTGTTAGAGGAGATGCTTTCATGTGCGCTGAGTTCAAAACTACAGACCAGCAACTTACGATAACCATGAATAAATGCAATAGAGAACTGGGTTGGAATTTCCCTACTTCATTTTCACCAATTCGCTTTGGTGCTTTACGGGACAGATCGTCAAACAAAATTTGAGACTGACCTGCATCAAGCTAATGAGTTCAAGTGAACATGCCTTGGTGGAAGTTAGGACACAGTCAGCACAGTTTTAGATGCACTAAAGAAAGGGAGGGTAGAATCATATACGCCCTACAGTGTGGGAGCAGGCCATTTGGCCCATCGAGTCCACACTGCCCCTCCAAAGAGCATCCCACCAGGCACAGCCCCACATCCTACCCCAGTAACCCTGCATTTATCATGGCTAATGCACTTAAAATCTGCATATCCCTGGACACTATGGGCAATTTAGTATGGCCAATCTAACCTAACCTACATATCTTTGGACTGTGGGAGGAAACCAGAACACCTGGAGGAAACTTACGCAGACATGGGGAGAATGTGCAAACTCCACATAGACAGTTGCCTCTGGCTGGAATCGAGCACGATCCCTGGTGCTGTGAGGCAGCAGTGCTAACCGCTGAGCTACCGTGCTGTCCCCATGTAGGTAGAATGTAGGTGGACAACCAGGAGCCTGCAGGATGAGACAAGCCTCGAGTTAAGGAAGACATAGATGGGACCTTGTAACAGTGTAATGCTGACGGAAATACCACAGATGCTTTTAAAGGGGAGGTAGGGTAATCATGAGAGAAATCTGACAAAGCAAAACCAAATCCATTGGAGATGATATCTCAGGTTAAGCCTAGGGAGTATATGTGTCCACAGAAACAGAGATTACAGATCGGCATTTATCTGGGGGAACAAGTCCTTCACTGCGAGTGTCTGAGACCCTCTGTGGGGGCGAGGGGAGCTGTGTAAAGCAGGTTTTCAGATGGAATGAAAACAACAACTCCCAGAAATAGGTCTCATAGCATCTGCGCAGAGAAACATAAAGATAATATTTCGAATCGGTCACCTGTCTTTTTCAAGTCAATCTTGAAACATTTTCCTCTGCAGCTTAGTGCCTGGTGTATGAACATGGTATTGTGCAAGATCTTTTCTTCCACACATCATTTAGAAGGGACTTATATGCACAAAGAGACACAGAGAGTGTGGAAACATCGATAGGGATGTTACATAGTCAATGAGACAGGGTTCTAAATTCACGGAAGGTTTGAGTGGCTTTGGCTTTCTTTTTTGAGAATGCAGCCCCATGATGGGATTGACACGCAGGATTGATGGGATCCTTTACAAAAATAGCTGAAACAGAGTGATGGGTGTAAAAGCATCTCGTTAAAATTAGTCCAAATGGTTCATCTGCCGCTGTTTTAGCTTTCACAGAAGTTTCAAAAAAGTGACTCTTTCTGCTACAAATCAACCTGTTTATTTTGTAAAATTACCACAAACATTAACAGTCTCGCAACTAAAAGCAAGAGTTAAGATCAGTCTAGAAATCTGGTTTCCACAGAATGTTAAAATGCAGTTTTAGCTTGTGTCTAAAACCACTTCGACACTGCACTTGATGTGGCGAAAGATTCCAGTCTTCCCCCTCCCTCCGTCGCTACCCCTTTCCCTTTTCCTCCATCTCTCTCTGCACTCTCTGTTTCTCCCACTCTCTCATGCGCCTCTGCATTCCCACATCCACTCACTTTCCTCGCGTAATGAGTGTTTGTTGGTGGGTGCAGTTTGATTTGTTTTTAGGTTCTGGTTTGATATTGGGCAGCTGCTGCTGTCTGGCAGTGCTCCAGATTGGAGTCCGTGACTATCTGCACTCCCACGGATCCTCTAATGAGTGGCACTAATGAGACCACATCAGAGAAAAGCCTCTGAAAATTGGGCCCCATTGACTCAATTCGCTGGCAACAGCCTTTGCAAGTTCTGTTCTAACCGACTCCCCAGCTCATCATTATGTTTTCCTAGTATGGGTTTGAGCTTACACAATCCGAGTTCTGTAAATTACTGAAAAAAACAATCACCCCAACAATATCCTGGGGGATATCAATGACTAGAAACTGAGCTGGACCAGCCACATGAATTCCAGTCAGAGGCTGATAAACCAGCATTTATTAACTCACCTCCTATCTGCACAGATCACAATCAGGAGTGTGTTGGAATGTTCCCATCTGCCTAGCTAAGTGCAGCTCCAAAAACGCTCAGCATCATTCAAGATATAGCAGCCCATTTGATTGGCATGCCATCCAACACCTTCTGCACTCACCTCCTCTGCCAATGAGACACAGTGGCAGCAGCACGTACCAGCTGCAAAGATGCATCACCAAGAATCCATCGCGAGCACCTTTTAAACATGTGACCTCTACCATCTACAAGGACAAGGGCAGCAAATACGTGGCAACATCACTCCCTGCAAATTTCCCTCCGAGCCACTTCCCTTTCTGACTCAGAAATACATCCTGCAATCTTTCAGTGTCGCTGGGTCAAAATCCTGGAACTCCCTCCTGAACAGTGCTGTGTGGGCGTCCCTACACCTTAGGGTTCTAGAAGGCAATTCACTGCCATCTTTTCAAGGGCAATAAATGTCAGTCTCACATCCCACAGTCTGGGCACATCCATCAATTGGAACTGGTGCCTGAATGAGAATTCCAGGAAGTCCATCCCAATACGTCCTCTGTTTGACAGCATTGTGGTATTGCTGGCACGTTCAACATTCCTGGATCTTTCATTGTTCGTGTTTACAAACCGAAGAGCCACTCACTGCTGACACCCCTGGGATGTCCGATGGAATGAGACTTGCTGCAGTCTTTACAGGTCCATCAGCGGGAAAACACCCACTCACCGTGCGTCCTGTCAAGCCCCCTCGTGTTTTATATGTCTCATTTCTCAAAGGTCCAATGAATAAGGGCTCAACCTGCTCAATCTTTCCTCAGAGAGGATCATGGGATGGCTGAGAATGGCCAGCTTTCGATAAAATCTTGACTGCCAAATGTTGTGGAATTTAAGGCTCATGCATTGCACCTCTGCAGCTTCCACCTGTAGACATGAACCCTGCTCTTTGCAGCTGTCTATAAAATTCAACTGCAGTCCGTACGGATAGGATTGCAACTGTGGGTGAGCAGAAAACTGTTCTCTGACCAAAGGTATCCCGACAGGTGCCCCAGGAGGATCTGCCTCATCTGTGAAAACTTGCCAGTAATGTTTGAAGCACAGAACGAGTACAGTGTCACAGGAATCATGCAATCGTTCATGCCCCCGAGTCCAGAACCTGACTCACACCCACACTTGAGCTTAAAAAAATCGTTGTGTGCTCTTTCATATTCAAGCGAACATAATCTTCAAAAGGACTCAAGCCTCTCTCTAGAGAGAAGGAAAATGTCCTGTTTACAAGATGTGGGCTCGTTCCCCAGCTCACCCTCTGAGATAGTGTCCCTGATACCATCAACAGCAGGAAATCAGTAATAATTAATGTCTGGACAAATGTTCGCAAGACAAGGAACACCCACGTAAACAGAGGAAGCACTGAAGGCCCCTCAGTGGCATCAAAAGCTGCAGAAATTCAGGATGATCGAGTCATTTTGCAGTATTCCCCAGCATGGCTGGTTTGTGACAGGGGTGGGGGCATAGATTGTGAAGCCGGGGGCCTGGAATGGATGCTCTCCAGCCTAGGTGGGTTAGGCAACGACAGTAACTCATGATGCAGCATCCTGGGCTCCAGTAGATGGGCACTATCGTCCTGAGACTGAGGACAACAGGTCTGGGCTCCAGATTGTCACTGCTAGTGACTCCCAGTTCCTCGGCAAGCCAAAGACTGGGCTACAAGCGAAAAACTACAAGCCCTTTTTAAAAATGTTAGTCACAGTAAGGTGGCAGCCCTTTGAGCTGATGTGGACAGAGTCCCAGTCCCTTTGAGAATAGTCAGAGTATTTCAGTATTTCCTTCTGAGATTGGATGCCCCATAGTCCAAACTTTACCCTAGTAAATACTGTTACAATGCCTGGAGTTGAGCCCCAGTTACTCCCACTGCTCTAACTACATCTTTCTCCCAACACGCAGGCTGCTTCTGCACCCGTCCCTCACCAAACCACTGAGGTCCACCCCGACGACTCCTACGAAGAAGCAGAACCACTCAATCCTCTCATACAGTGCACTGCAGGTATGCGCCTGGCAAAATGTGAACACCATTTCCTGAGATAAGACAGTGATTCCAGATTCACAGTCCGACTGGTCAGTAGTCATAAAAACATGAAGAGCTGGAGAAACTCAGCATGTCTGGCACCTTCTAAGGAAACAGCAGAGACAATGTTTCCAGTCCAAAGGCTTCTGATAACCAGGACCAAAGAAGAGTCAATCAGAGTTAGCGTTTCGGGTCTGGTGGAGTTCTGAGGAAGGGTCATCTGAGAATCCGAGACGTTAACTCTGATTTTTTCTTCACAGATGCTGAACAACTTTGTTTTTGCTCCTGACTTACAACATTCGCAGTTCTTTTGGTTTTCCAAACAGTCATATTGGACTCGAAACATAAGCTCTGTTTCTCTCCAAGTCTGCGTTGAATCTCCAGCATCTGCAACATTTTGTTTTTATTTGAGTGGCCAATGGTCAAACTGTCCCAGAACAGTTGGATGTACAGTATTTAGTCCCAGGATATGTGTCAGTTCTCATCGGAATCCTTGCAAATCTATTAGTATTTATTGGGGTCACCAAGCGTCAGTCCGCATGTAAAAGGGGTCTCCAGTCTGCGTGTCTGTATTTCCAGGGGGGATCCAGGGATTGTGTCAACATTTACAGGGGTTTCCAGGGACTGTTAGGATTTACAGGGGATCCCTGGAGAGTATGTCAGTATTTACAGGGGGTTCCCAAGGAGTGTGTCAGTATGTACAGGGTGTCCCCAGGGAGTGTGTCATATTTACAGGGTGTCCCTGGGAGCATGTCAGTATGTACAGGGTGTCCCCAGGGAGTGTGTCATTATCTACAGTGTGTCCCTGGGGAGTGTGTCAGTATTTACAGGGGGTCCCCGGGAGCATGTCAGTATTTACAGGGGGTCCCCGGGGAGTGTGGCAGTATTTACAGGGGGTGCCCAGGAGCGGGTCAGTATTTACAGGGAATCCCCAGGAGCATGTCAGTATTTACAGGGTGTCCCCAGGAGTGGGTCAGTATTTACAGGGGGTCCCCAGGAGTGGGTCAGTATTTACAGGGGGTCCCCAGGAGCGGGTCAGTATTTACAGGGAGCTCCCGGAAGCATGTCAGTATTTACAGGGGGTCCCTGGGAGTGTGTCAGTATTTACAGTGTGTCCCCAGGAGCGGGTCAGTATTTACAGGGTGTCCCCAGGGAGTGTGTCAGTATTTACAGGGAGTCCCCGGGAGTGTGTCAGTATTTACAGGGAGTCCCTGGGAGTGTGTCAGTACTTACAGGGTGTCCCCCGGAGCGTGTCAGCATTTACAAGAAGTCCCCGGGGAGCATGCCAGAGGATCTCCATTTGAACATGTATGAAATTAATGTGCTTCCAGATTGTGCGGACTCCGACAGCAGTCATTACGAATCTTATGGAGAAGAGGAAATTTCTGGGAATAACCGTACAGGCTCTCTTCGAATGCTGCCCACGGAGTCTCCCACACGGCCTCTGCCCCATCCACGAATTTGTGGTTTTCTGTGGCGGAAGAAGTGGCTGGGACAATGGACGAAGCAGTTATTTCTCATCAGAGGCCAAGTTCTGCTGGTCAGTTCTCACAGACTCACCCATCACAGTGCTTCAAATCTTGTAACTTCCTTCACTCTGATCTATCCTTTACTAGAGTCTCAGCCAGATTGCTCTATGGTCGACTCTCCTCCTTGACCAAGTCTCCCCCTCCAGTCAGAGCCTTTATATCCTTACGTACTTTTGTCTCCTGCATTTACAATCTCAACTCAGCGCCCTTTCTCTCCCTGCATTGCACTCATGAACATACAGACTCACCCTCTCTCACTAATGCACGGTATTCATGATCACAATTTCTCTCTCTCTTTCCCTTCTTCCCTCTCTCTCATTTGGTGCTGAGTTTGATGCCTGTCTCACCACTGAAGTAAACAGGCATGTAGATGGCTATTTATATATTATATTGCAAGATAGGCATTATAAGAAGTCATTCAAATATGTGATCACCGTTCAGACTGATCACTGAACTGCGTAATGATAAAGATGTCAGGAGTTAGTTCACCACTGTGGCTCTGTCTTGATAGATGTTTGAAATAGTTAATTCTTACAGCTCAAGCCTGCAGTGCTGTCCATTATTCAGCGTACATCCTTATCTTTTTGAGCTTTTCTTCACCAGTGAATGGGATAATTCAACTGAGCCTGATTCTAAATGACAGTATTGTGCAGCGAGGAAAGACTGAGGAGAATAGGATTCATATTGGGGACTACAAAAGAATGAGGTGACTTCACTGAAATATAATAAATTCTTTGAAAGTTTGACAGGATTGATACTGGGGCAGGGGGAACGATTTCCCTGGTTGAAGAGTCTGGAACTAGTTGTCATTGTCTCAGGACAAGGCGTCAGCCATTTTAGATTGAGATGAGGAGAACATTCTTCACTTTGAGGGTTGTGAACCTTTGGGATTCCCCAACCCAGCCAGCTGCAATGTCCATGCATGTCTGTGAGGAGGTGATGGCCGAGTGGTATGATCACCTGACTGTTAACCCAGGGACCCAGATAACGTCCTGGGGACCCAGGTTCAAATCCATCCGCAGCAGGTGATGGAATTTGAATTCAACAGAAAAATCTGGAATTAAGAGTCTAACGATGATCATAAATCCATTGTTGATTATTGGAAAAACCAATCTGGTACATTGTTTGACAAAGACTTCAAAGCCACAGTAATGTTACTGACACTTAACTCCCCCTGGGCAATTAAATGCTGGCCTAACCAGCAATGCCCTCATCCCTAGTTGGAGTTCAAACACTGGGATGGGTAAGAATGCAGGGCAGTATCAGCCATTCATTCTCAGTATAGCCTCAGTGAGGTCTATGTATAGACTGGACTGTGAGACTTATACAATAGCGCTGTGTGTTTGGGTGATGGGGTACAGATACTGACACACTGTGTCCAGGCCAAACCATCTCACCCATATCTGATGTCAATAACCAATCTGTTTCTCCTCTCCTGCAGTGTTATAAGTGTATGAAGGACCAGTACCCCTTGATGGAGCTCAGCCTGCAGGGATCCCATATCACGTACAAATTTAAACGCACTAAGAAGATACAGCATGAGCTTAAGATTACCACAGCGAGTAATGACACTCTGGTGCTTGGCCTGCAGAGTCGTGAGCAGACTGAGGACTGGCGGAAGGTTTGGAGGTGTTAACACCAGAAATTCAACTCAGTGACTAACTTGTACAGTAACCCTCTTTGTAAATGACTTACCACTAGAATGACCTCTGTTATGAGTCACTAACCAGTCTAGGAATTACAGGTATGGCTGATGAACAACTTAAATCTTGTTTGGGGGACTAGCAGGTACATTAATCCTTGTTATGGGCACTAACCCAGTAACAGGATCTATGTTAAAGGGTACAAAGTGGTATAACAATTATGGTTATGGGTACCTTAGTGATACAGTAGCCCTTGTTAAGAATGTTTCTTTGTGACATTAACTCTTTTTACTGGTGGATGAACTCGGGCATTAAAGGAGTTAGGTGGATTCGCTGATAATTACAGGACCCCATGCGACTAACTCTTACTGTATGTCTTGTTGCAAGGAATGAACCGTTACAGTATCCCTTGTTAAGTGGCAGCTTGGCATTAGAGTATTGGCATTACAGTATGAGTGGCACGGTGGCTCAGCGATTAGCATGCTGGCCTCGCTGTGCCAGGAACCCGGGATTGATTCCGCCCTCGGGTGACTGTCTGTGTTGAGTTTGCACCTTCTCCCCGTGTCAGCATGCACTTCCTAATGGTGCTCCAGTTTCCTCCCACAGTCCGAAGAAGGGCAGGTTAGGTGGATTGGCCATGCTAAATTGCCCACAGTATCCTGGGATGTGCAGGTTAGATGGGTTAACCATGGAAAATGCCGGTTTACGGGGGATAGGGTGTCAGTTCCTTCTGGGTGGGATGTTTTTCCGAGGATTGGCATGGACTTGATAGGCCGAACAGCCTGTTTCCATGCTGGTGCAATTCTATCATTCAGAAATCTGTCTGGCTCGTGGCCAAAGCTACAAGCATATGAAATATGGGTTTAGCTCATGAACAAATGGAAGGGATGGAGTTGGTCTGAATGACCTCCAAGTGTTCGCAAAAGAAGGGGAGGAGCATGCATCGCAAGGTGCAGAGGCCAGAATTGGCTAGTTTTGTTTCTCGGTTTTTGTTTTATGGAACTAGCTGCACCCTTCAGCCTCGGGTTAGTGGTCAGGCAGTTGTTGACAACACTCCCATATTCCTCGGTGACCTTGCAGGAAGAGGATGACTGTGGAAGCAGCGAGCTGTGCAAGTGGATCAATGCACGGGTATTTTGGCGGGCAAGGGTTGGGGGTGGGGGGAGCGCAGTGAGACAGAATGGAAGGAACAATGCCCGTGACAAATGCATCAGTCTGAAACAAATCTGGACAGGCCTCGGATGTTGCGTTGCAGGACTTTAACGGTCTTTCCTTATACAGTTCTGACTGCACTGTCTTTAGGTTGTTGAAGAGGTGAGCAGCATGTCTTCCCGAACTTCACCATGGAATTCACCACAGATGCCAGGGACAGAGAGTAAATGTGCCGCAAGCAAAGTGAGTCTGAATATGCTGCTCAATGTTTGTCCCAGAGGCACTGACATTTTGATAGAGACAGGTTGGGCCAAGTGGGCTGATCCTATACTGATAATTCTACGCAATGAGCTAAGGCGGCCAAGCTTGGAAAAGCAAAGTGAGAAAAATCCCACTGCAGGTCAAACCAACACCAAGAGAAATAAGGAGGCCAAGGAAAAGTTCAGGGGTCAGATGGATTCAATTCAAAGAGAAACTCGTAGGCTTGCTGTAAACATGAATACGTGCAAAGTTCGACCCACACCCAAAGTTTGTCAGTATGAAATTAATTTCTCCCTCAGTATTTAAATTCATCTCTTTAGCATGTGACTTGTGGCATCTTTACAGCCTGTCTGGGCCTCTGAACTAATGAGTGCGCTTTGTTCGGGCAGACATATTTTCTGAATAATGTGCCATGCTTTCCTGCAGTCAGCATCGAGAGGCAGTCGAGGCTCAGAGCTGGAGAGACCCCCAGGGGAAATGCCTGACAGCCGAGCCACCCAAGACAAAGGTAAGGCCTCACTCTGCAACCTTCACTCCCTGAGGATTTGTTATTGTCTGTCTAGCCAATCTCTCTGAGAACAAACACTGCATTTTGCACTCCAAGCTGGGCACAGAGTATACCCTCTGTCCTCTAAGTTGGTGGCTCTCAAAGTGTGCCCACCACCCCCCCGAAACTGCATCTGCTCCAAAATGCAAAGCAATGATCTGGAACACCCAAACTGGGGTCTTAGGAGGGCCAGGCCCAAACCCTCGTGCTTGCCGCCCACATGGCATCCATATCAGGCTCCTGTGTGCTAGGCACAAGCATGAGCAGCAGCAGTGTAGTTTTATAAAGACAAAATGCTGGGTTTTTGAAATCATGAGGGCATAGACCCAGTGAATAGCAAAAGTCTTTTCCCAAGGGTAGGGGAAATTGAAAACAGTGATGGGAGAAAGATTTGAAGGGGACTTGAGGGGCAACTTCTTCACACAGAGGATGGTTCATATGTGCAATGAACTGCCAGAGGGAGTGATCAATGCAGGTACAGTTCCAACGTTTGAGAGACATTCGGACAGGTACACAAATTGAAAAAGGTGGAGACGACGGCGGGCCAAATGCTGGCAAACGTGATTAGTTTAGTTTGGGAAACTTGATTGGCATTGACAAGTTGGACCGGAGTGTTTGTTTCCATGCTGTATGAGGCTATGATTCTAACTTGTGATGCTCATGGATTTTGTGAATATAGCTGTAAAGTAAATATTAATGGCAATGATGATTTTATAATGATTCTGATAAATGTGTTCCCTTGCTGCATCGTGCCTATAGGTCTGATATTGGGAACGCGACGACAAACTCTGAAGCTGCTTATCTGAAGTTGAGCTGACCTAGTTTTAAATGAGAGCTTACTGACTTTGGTAGCAGGAACAAAGATGCTGAATATTTGTTAGAGGCAAATGGCGAGAGACTGGGAGGTGTTGCTTTCCCAAGGACTAGGTGTCCTTGTCCTTAAGTGACTGAAAGCCAGTGCAGCAACCAACTCAGAAGACAAACATTATGTTCGCCTTTATCGTCAGGATTTCAGTACAGGAGCAGAAGAGTCTGGTTTTGATTGCTTTAAACACTGCTGAGACTGCACCAGGAGAATGCTGTGCAGTTGTCGTCCCTTTACCTAAGAAGGGATGAACTTGCCACAGAGGGAATGCAACAGCGGTTCATTAGAATGTTCTCTCAGATGGCAGGACTGTCATCAAAGCAGAGATTGAGGAGACTGGGTCAGTATTCTGTGGAAGTTAGAAGAACGAGTGGCAATCTCGCAGATTCTTACAAAAGTCTTCAAGAACAGAGTAGGTGCAGAAATGATGCTTCCTTGACTGTGGAATCTAGAACCAGGGAACTCAATGTCAGAGGAAGAAGGAGGCCAATGAGAGGAGGAGGAATTTCTTCATCGAGTTACAGCACATAAACAGATTCTTGCGTCCAACTCGTCCATGCTGATCAGATATCCTAAACTGATCTAGTCCCAATGGCCAGCATTTGACACATATCCCTGTAAACCATTGTAATTCACATACCCATCCAGATGCCTTTTAAATGCTGTAATTGCACCAGCCTCCACCACTTCTTCTGGCAGCTTATTCCAGACAAGCACCACATTCGGCATGAAAATGTTGTCCTTAGATCCCTTTTAAATCATTCCCCTCTCACCGTAAACCTCTGCTCTATAGTTTCAGATGACCCTGGGAAAAAGACATTGACTATTCACCCCAGTCATGCACCTCATAATTTTATAAACCTCTGTAAGGTCAACATTCAGCTTCCGATCAGCACAGGTAGATAGGCTGGTGAAGAAGGCACATGGGATGCCTGCCTTAATTAGTCAGGGTGTAGAAAATAGAAGCAAGAAAGTCTTTTTACAACCTTATAAAACACTGGTTAGACCACAGATGGAATGGTGTGTACAGTTCTGGTCGCCACATTATCAGAAGGACGCGATTGCACTGGACAGGGTGCAGAGGAGATTCACCAAAATGTTGGTTGGCATGGAAAGTTTCAGTTAAGAGGAGAGGCTGGAATGGCTGGAACACAGGAAGGATCTGATTGAGGTAGACAATATTAAGAGAGGCGCTGTCAGAATAGATCATGAGAAACTTTTTCCTTGGCAGACGTATCTAAAAACCAGAGGAATTAAGTTTAAGGTGAGGAGTAAGTGGTTTACAGGAGAACTGAGGAAAAGATTTTTCACCCAGAGGGTGGTGGAAATGTGGAATAAGAGGGTGGTACAGGCAGGGATTCTCCCAATATTGAAGGAGCATCTGGATGAGCACTCAAAATGCCAGGGCATAGTAGGCAATGGGGCCAAAGGAGGTAAATGGGATTATTGTGGAGTTTGGTGTTTATTAGTTGGCATTGACAGGGTGGGCCAAAGGGCCTGTTTCTGGGCTGTACAAATCTCTGACTCAGATAGATTTCTGAAATTTCGGGGAGTTGAGGACTATGAGGAGATGGGGCCTAAACAACTATGATCTTGTTGAATGGTGGGATTGTCTTGAGGGGCTGAATGGTTGTGCTCCTATTTCTGATTTCCTTATGTCAGTCTTTTTATTTATCAACACAAGTGATCCACATAAGCCACTGAGTTATTAACAGTCACAAGTCTCTCATTCTGCTTTGAGCTACACAATGCATGATGTCGTGACATTGAGAGCAAACAGGTTCAGGAAATCGCCGAAAAGAGAATCAGCTTTTGTTCATGGATCTTTGGTGAGCTTCTAGACTGATATCATTAGTTTCTGCATTCCCTTTTTGAATCCATGACTTCTAGTTTGATGTATCTGAAACATTATTGCAAACTGGAGGATCTGGGTTTCTAAAGTAGTTCTGTGCTGGAGGACAAGGAAACTACAGATAAGGGGAAGGGGACAGTAATCAGGAAACATGACTCTACACTGATGGCACTCCGTCTGATCTGCCCAGGTTACCTGAAGGTGCTTGTGAACAGCCACTGGCAGACTTTGCGGTGTCACGTCGAGAACCAAGTGCTGCTGATGTATAAAGATGTCGGCGGAGCTGGGAAGCTGCACTACTCTGTGGACCTGCAGGGCTGTGAAGTCAGAACGCAGGCTGACTCGACCCACAAGTACAGGCTGATTGTCTCACAACAGCACAAGGATCTGGCAGTGCTACAGGTAAGACACTCCTAGTTTTGAATGGCTTCTTGGGTTCAGTTTCAGTGATGTGTGGAGCTATCTTCACCTATTAGCCCAATTGCCATACAAGCTGCAGGACTGGTCACTGTATAGCAATTGACCACAGGCAGAGAGACCAGACTTCAGTATGTCTACCATTCACTTTCATCCCCCCCTTACTGGCAGTCCTTCAATAGCCAAACACAGTGGTGTTGCTGAAGAACATCTGAAATAGAAGCAGCAGTAGACCATCCGGCCCGTCATATCTGCTCCACCATTTAATAAGATCATGGCTGATGTTTTTGTGGACTCAGCTTCACTTACCCACACGCCCATCATAACCCTTAATTTGTATACTGTTCAAACTCTGGCTGCGCATTAAAAGCATTCAGCGAGGTAGCCCAACGGCTTCACTGGGAATTCCACTGGTTCACAGCCCTTTCTGGTGAAGGAGCTCCTTCTTAGCACAATCCTAAATCTGCTTCCCGCTTATTTTGAGGCAATATCCCCTAGTTCTAGTTTGACCCACCAGCGGAAACAACCTCTCTGCTTCCACCTTATCTATCCCCTTCATAATTTTATATGTTTTCTAAGATTCCCTCTCATTCTTCTAAATTCCAATGAGTGTAGTCCCAGTCTCTCCCCATAAGTCAACCCTCTCAGTTCTGGAATCAACCCCGACTGCACTCCCTCCAGTGTCAGTACATCCTTTCTCAAGTAAGGAGACCAAAACTGAGCACAGTACTGGAGATGTGGCCTCACCAGCACCCTGTACAGCCGCAGCATCACCTCCCTGTTTTTAAACTCCATCCCTCTAGCAATGGAGGGCAATATTCCATTTGTCTTCTTAATTACCTGCTGCACTTGAAAATAAACTGTTTGTGATTCATGCACAAGGACACCCAGGTCCCTCATCATGCTGCAACTTTTCACCATATAAACAATAGCTCGTTTTGCTGTTATTCCAACCAAAATGGATGACCTTACAGTTACCAACATTGTTCTACATCTGCCAGGCCCTTGCCCACTCACTTAACGTATCTATATCCCTCTGCAGACTTTCAGTGTCCTCTGCACACGTTGCTCTACCCCTTACCTTAGTGTCATCTGCTCACTTTGACACACTATCCCCAACTCTGAATCATCCATGTCAATTGCAAACAAATTTGCAAAGTTACTGTATTGGACAAGATGCAAGACTGTTTTAACTGGACAGACTATTGGATTGGATGGTGAAGCTCAATTCAGTGTCTTCTCACAGACCAGCTCGCCCGTGGACAGGGATCGATGGCTCAGCCTCCTGCAGACAGGATGTGGAACGGACACAGAATCAGCTCACCTGTACGAAGACACTGTCCTGCCAAGTGCAACAGATGCAGTTCCAAGAGATGGAAACCAAGTTAGGTCAGAGACCCTTCTCTAGTTTCCACGTAGATTGCTGCTCATTCTTTGTACCAATTATATGCATTCTCCCTCCAAATTTCCAGGTCATGTTTTTCGCCCATTGCCTTGTTCCTCCTGCCTGATACTTGCAGTTTAACATGGGGGACAAGAAATCTGTCCCTCTAACTACAGATCACCCTAGTATCCCTGTACTTTGACATTTGCTCAGCCCTAGATCGGTATTTGCAGTCTCCAATTAATTGTGGACTGGGTGGAGAGATTGGACATACAAGCTTTGAACCAATGAAACATGAAAAATACACAGTCACTAGTTGATAAGTTCTCTGCTTTATTCGTGGAGTAACTAACATTCCAAATTCAGGTCAACACAAAGGCTTGGTCAGCAGGGTAGCTGAAAGTATCACATTACTAGATTAAGTGACTGGACAGAACTGTGGCAAGTGGATTTCAAGCGATCTACTTTGGATTAAAAATGAATAAAACAGGATACAGTATGAAATGGTGAGAAGTCAGAAACAGCAGAAGTTCAAAGTGACTTAACAGTCCGGGTAGATGCATTGGTAAAGTATCATGGCAGATTCAGTAAAGCATCTAAAAAGTAAATGGGATATTGACCATGGCTATCTTGAGATCCAAAATGTATACAGGAATGAACTGATGTCCATTTCAAGCCCACCGACTCCCACAGCTACCTAGAATACACCTCCTCCCACCCACCCTCCTGCAAAAATTCCATCCCCTATTCCCAATTCCTCCGCCTCCGCCGCATCTGCTTCCACGATAAGACATTCCACTCCCGCACATCCCAGATGTCCAAGTTCTTCAAGGACCACAACTTTCCCCCCACAGCGATCGAGAACGCCCTTGACCGTGTCTCCCGTATTTCCCGCAACACATCCCTCACACCCCGCCCCCGCCACAACCGCCCTAAGAGGATCCCCCTCGTTCTCACACACCACCCCACCAACCTCCGGATACAACCCATCATCCTCCGACACTTCCGCCACTTACAATCCGACCCCACCACCCAAGACATTTTTCCATCCCCACCCCTGTCTGCTTTCCGGAGAGACTACTCTCTCCGTGACTCCCTTGTTTGCTCCACACTGCCCTCCAACCCCACTACACCCGGCACCTTCCCCTGCAACCGCAGGAAATGCTACACTTGCCCCCACACCTCCTCCCTCACCCCTATCCCAGGCCCCAAGATGACATTCCACATTAAGCAGAGGTTCACCTGCACATGTGCCAATGTGGTATCCTGCATCCACTGTACCCGGTGTGGCTCCCTCTACATTGGGGAAACCAAGCGGAGGCTTGGAGACTGCTTTGCAGAACACCTCCGCTCAGTTCGCAACAAACAACTGCACCTCCCAGTCGCAAACCATTTCCACTCCCCCTCCCATTCTTTAGATGACATGTCCATCATGGGCCTCCTGCACTGCCACGGTGATGCCACCCGAAGGTTGCAGGAACAGTAACTCATATTCCGCCTGGGAACCCTGCAGCCTAATGGTATCAATGTGGACTTCACCAGTTTCAAAATCTCCCCTTCCCCAACTGCATCCCTAAACCAGCCCAGTTCGTCCCCTCCCCCCACTGCACCACACAACCAGCCCAGCTCTTCCCCCCCACCCACTGCATCCCAAAACCAGTCCAACCTGTCTCTGCCTCCCTAACTTGCTCTTCCTCTCACCCATCCCTTCCTCCCACCCCAAGCCGCACCCCCATCTACCTACTAACCTCATCCCACCTCCTTGACCTGTCCGTCTTCCCTGGACTGACCTATACCCTCCCTACCTCCCCACCTATACTCTCTCCACCTATCTTCTTTACTCTCCATCTTTGGTCCGCCTCCCCCTCTCTCCCTATTTATTCCAGTGCCCTCTCCGATGAAGGGTCCAGGCCCGAAACGTCAGCTTTTGTGCTCCTGAGATGCTGCTTGGCCTGCTGTGTTCATCCAGCCTCACATTTTATTATCTTGGATTCTCCAGCATCTGCAGTTCCCATTATCTCTGTATACAGGAGGGTATGAGTGAAACAGCTATGCTGGTGAAGCACACTTTTGAGCAGTTCTGGGCACCACACTTTAGGCAGAATAGATTAGAAATTAAGAGAGTTAAGATTTACCAGAATGATAGCTGGACTTCAAGAGTTCAAAGGTGAGGAGGGATTTAACAATTGGAATCTGTAATCCCCTTGAATTTTGAAGAGTAAAGGGGATTCCAATGGACAGGATAGACAGAGAGAAAAACCATTTCTGCAGGTTTCAAATCTAGGACCAGAGGTCTAAAACTATTTTTTAAGTTAGACTGCCAAGACTGAAGGTTGGATACAATTGAACACAAGATATGATGAAAAATTGCAACTCTCTTCTGCAATCAGCAGTCAATGACAGATAATTACTCTTTTTAATTCAGGGATCGGTAAATGTTTGTTATCCATAGGAATAAAGTAAAAGATGGGTACATGGAATAAATTCATCGATGGGCCTTGACCCCATTGAAAGGCAGACCAGATTCAAGGGGCTGTATGGGTTACTCCCTTCAGAATATAAACATTCAGTCCTGAATTTCGGAACTTGGTATCAAAGAGTTCTTGGGATCCAAAAATGAGTGATTACATCTCTCGTTTCTGGGCACAAGAATCCAGGTCTGAGTGATTGAAGGGGTTTAATGCCCTCTTGGGTGTTAGAATTAAACATCCCCCAGTCTCCTTACTAAGATCAGAGTCTGCAACACCATCTCGCTGGTAAGACTGAGTGTAACTGAAGTGTGCTGGGATGGCGAGGTGATGTATAGAATGGTCTTTGGTTCAATGTGATATTTCAATTGTTTTCAGTGGTTTGCTCCAGCGTCGAATCACCACTCCCAACACATACATGGATGATCCATTTGGCCAAGTATCCAGTCAGAATGCCCAACAGGAGGGAGGCTCAAGGGCCACACAACAGACGGTAGGTCTGAAAACAAGGAAATGAGTTCTTCACATGTGAGAGGTGCTGATATTGGGCCTTCTGTGGAGATGCAGAAGGGTGGGGTGAGTGTTGCCAGATTAATAATCTAAAGAAAGCAATCAGGGCCATTTGAACTCAATCTTTTTAACAAATTTCGATGCTGGTCTCAGGACAAATGGCCACGATGCTGTTGAATTGTCATTTAAAACCCAAATGTTCCTTTAAGCGAAGAAATATTTTGGGCTGACCCAGAGAAGTCAGTCCCCCACTAGCATGACTGAATTTTAAAAGGTTCTTTGAAAGGACCTAATAATCCATTCAGTTGCATCAGTTATGGGTCTGTGGATTGCCAATGAATCTCCTTTTGCAAGAATTAATTGTTGAAAAGGAATTTTCTTTTTACGTTTTTCCCTCCAAACAATGGCAGAGATGGGAACACACTTGGTAATCACAGACATGACGAGACACTTTCTACACAGCTCAGTGGAGCACCTGAGTCTTTTCCCTTTTGTAGTACCTTTGTGCCCACTGGCATCTTCATCTTCTTCCTGAACATTCCTAACACCTAATCCATCACGGTGAAGAAGGAGCCATTATGTGGTCGAACAGAAACAGCGATAGAGACAGTAGGTTGGTGCAGTTGCATTCACACAAGATAACAGAACTCTATAATACTCCCTGGCACAGAGTTCCAATTTGGCCAATTTAAGGGATTGAATTTTGATATGAAATTCTGCTTCCCAAATCCACTACTCTGAATCAGTCCCGGTCTGTCGTTCTCTGATTTGAGATGAACTCAGGTAAGATTAAACCAGGTCTTGCTTTCCTTGATGGATAATGAATACCACTTTACAAAGAGCTATATTGCCAGGTCTGGTCCTTGGTAAACAGCAGGAGGTCAGAAACAAGTGTCATTCTTCACATTTGTTTGTTTCCTGCAGAGGGTCAATATGCCAAGCCATGACGTGGCAAACAGAGAATGCACAACATTTCAAGAGAGGGAACATCACAGCAGTGCAAACAACAATAACACAGCAAGATACAACACCCTGCCAAGTGGTAAGTGTCAGCTGAGCATTCTATTTAGCTCCTTCCTTCACCTGTCCTGTCTCAGTGGCACTGTCCCATGTCCTGCTGATGTTGATCTAAAAATGGTCAATAGAGTAGTCATTAAGTTCCACATGTCGGCAGTTGGATGGTAATGCTGTGGTAATGTTATCAAACTGGCAATGCAGTGGCCTGGACTAAAGCACCATAAGTTCAAATCACACCAGACAGCTGGAGAAGTTTAAATTCAATTAATGAATTTAAATAAAATGATCATCCATTAGTAAAACAGAGGTCACCAAACCAGGCAGGAAGGGTGTGTGATAAGCTGATCTTCTGTGATGAAATCTGCTCTTGAAAAGTTTTAACCCAAGTAACCAGTGTCTTGAGACTGAGGGCCTGACAGCATTACTGTTGAATACATTCAGGAAAAAGACTTTTAGCTTTCATGCTCAGAAAATGTCAGCTAATGAACTCACTTGTGCCCTTCTTTATGAGAACTTTTAATATGAGTTGATGCAAGGACAAGAACATGTACCTGGGGTGGAGGGCTTGCTAACTGATTATTCTAATTACTCTCAAAGTTTTAACATAAATTGTAAATAAGGTTGGATTTCTTTGATAAATTTTTTTTCTATTATTGTCTATTTTTATGTATTTCTTTTACGAACAAGCAATGTACCAAAACTGAATTTCCACATGGAATTTTCTGCATCGACAATAAAACGGAAGCAAAGTGAGACTTCAAATTGTTGTAAAAACCCATCTGATTCATTAATGTCCTGCAGACCCAAGATGATCTCGTCTACACGTGACTCCAAATCCACAGCAACGTGGTTGCTAATGAATTGCAATCTGAAATGACCTCGGAAAGCACCCTGTTAAAAGAGTCATAGATTCATACAGCATGGAAACAGACCGTTCTATTCAACTTGCCCACGCTGACCCAACATCCCAATCTGACCTAGTTCCATTTGTCCGCATTTGACCTACATCCCTCTAGGCCCTCCTTTTGTATACCAATCCAGATTCTTTTTAAAATTGTGTAATTAAATCAGCCTCCACCATTTCCTCTGACACCTCGCTACATACACACACCACCGTGTGCATGAAAAAATTACCCCTCAGGTGCCTTTTAAATCTTTCCCCTCTCCCCTTAAACTTATATCCTCTAGTTTTGGACGCCGCCACCCTCAGAAAAAGACCTTGGCTATTCACTCCATCCATGCTCCTCATGATTTTAGAAACCTCTATAAGGTTGCCCCTCAGTGTCCGACATTGCAGGAAAAAGTGCCCCAGCCTATTCAGTCTTTCTCTGTAGCTCAAATCCTCCAGTCCTGGCAAACAGCCTTGTACATCTATTCTGCATACTGTCAATTTTGACAACATCCTTGCTACAGAAGGTGAATCAACTATTAGATGAAAATTCACCATGGGCGTAAATATGCCATGTGACTGAAGCAGATCACAGAAGCAGCTCACCAAAATCTTCTCCAGGCTCATTAGTAATAGGCAACAATTGCTGGTCTTGTCAGCAACGCTCACATTCTATCAATGAACAAAGCTGGGACTGGACTGAATTGCAGGCACCAAGCCAGAAGCAGCAACGCATCTGTGTGGTGCTTTGATGAGTATTGTTGATTGGGATTTCTTTTGTGAACTCATGGGACAGGGCTATTGCTGGCTGGGCCAGTGTTTATTAGTTGCTCTTGAGAAGGTGGTGGTGAGCTGGCTTCTCAAACCACTGCAGTCAACGTAGTAGACGCTCAATGTTGATAGGGAGAGAAATCCAGGATTTTGACCCAGTGACCATGAAGGAACAATGGTATATTTTCATATGTTGTTTGGAGAGAATCCTGAGGTTCCCATGTATCTTCTGCCCTTGTCATTCTGGACGGAAGGCCATGGGTTTGAAAGATGCTGTGGTAGGATCATTGGCAAATTTCTGCATTGCATTTTATAGATAGTAGGCACTGATGTTCAGTGGATGCTTCTGCATCACAGTTACTGTGGGCCCATGAAATGAGGAAATAGGCGCCAGTAGAAGTTTTCATCACAAGGTTTCATTGCTGTACAATGCCGAAACTTTCAACTTCCCACTTGTCTAAACGAGATGAATGTGCAGATTGAACACACACATTGCTTGGATTTAATCAGTCTGAAAGGGATGATTGAGAAGTGAGACAGCAAGAGGCACTGCTAGATGAAGCACTTGTAATTCCCATGTTGTTTCCCTCACAGCATTTCCTGAAACCAGCTTTTTAAAATCCTGGAGTGACTTTGAAATCAAAACATGTGGAGCTGAAAAGGAGCCTGTTAGAAATCAAGCAACGCAGACCGACAAGAAAGATTTCAAAGAGGCAATGGACTCCCTGTCTGGTAAGCAATGGCCACAATATCTGATTGAAGGGCTTGTGTGAATTGTTACTATGTTGACTAAATCTGTATGCCACATTTAGTGATGGAGATGGTAAACAGAATAAACTAAATACACAAGCCATGTTCAAAGCGAGTACAGGTTAGAGAAAGCGGTGAAACCATATGCAGTTCTGCTCACCACATCACAGGAAGGATGGGATTGAGAAGGGTCAGAGAAGATTTACCAGGATGCTGCTTGGACTGGTGGGCCCGGCTATGCACAAACGTTGGATAGGCTAGCATGGCTTTCCGTGCAGGAACGAACTTTGGGAGGGAACGTGATTGAAATGTACAAGATTATGAGGGATACAGATAGGATGGTTAGAAAACAACGTTTTTCCAGGGGTAGAGGGGTAATAGGAACTGCAGATACTGGAGAATCCGAGATAACAAGGTGTAGAGCTGGATGAACACAGCAGGCTGCTCCAGTGATGCTGCTTGGCCTGCTGTGTCCGTCCAGCTCTACACCTTGTTATCTCTTTTTCCAGGAGTAGACAGGTCGATAGCCAGGGGCACAGATTAAATGGTAAGAGAGATCAGAAAGACAATATTTGTCACTCAGAGTGGTTGCAGTCTGGAACTCATTGCCAGAAAGGGCAGTTCAGTCAGAAACTCTCTTAACATTTAAGCAGTATTTACATATTCAATTGCATTGCCATATCCTCCCTGCCATATATTCCCAGGAGCGGAAAATGGTATCCGTGTATTTCCATCTTTGTTGACTAGTGTGGAATCAAATGGGGTGAATGGCCTCTCCTTGTGCTGGAACTGTCTATGATTAAATCGCTCGTGGTAATTTCCTAATTGTTTTAGATCTCATTGGGAGCCTCGTATCCCAGCAGCAACAAGAACAATCTGCATTTTTATAGCACTTTTAATGTGGTAAAGCACCCCAAGTTGTTACTTTGGAGCCACATCAAGAAACATATACGAGTCAATTAGCAAATGCACGGTCAAACAGGTAGGTTTCCAGGCACATTTTCATGGAGGAAGGAGTGGAGGAAAGGTTTGAAGAGGGAAGTCTGGAGAATAGAGGGTAGTTGTTGAAAGCACAGACTTCATTGCAGAGCAATTAAAATCAGGGATATGGCAAGAAGCAAGGACTCAAGGGAGCGTAGAGATTGTGGAAGGTTTTGTGGGGCTTGAGGAAGTGATGGAGATAGGGAGATTTGACAGCATAGAACATAGAACATAGAACAGTACAGCACAGGCCCTTCAGCCCACGATATTGTGCCGACCATTGATCCTCATGTATGCACCCTCAAATTTCTGTGACCATATGCATGTCCAGCAGTCTCTTAAATGTCCCCAATGACTTTGTTTCCACAACTGCTGCTGGCAACGCATTCCATGCTCTCACAACTCTCTGTGTAAAGAACCCGCCTCTGACATCCCCTCTATACTTTCCTCCAACCAGCTTAAAACTATGACCCCTCGTGTTAGCCATTTCTGCCTTGGGAAATAGTCTCTGGCTATCAACTCTATCTATGCCTTTCATTATCTTGTATACCTCAATTAGGTACCCTCTCCTCCTCCTTTTCTCCAATGAAAAAAGTCCGAGCTCACTCAACCTCTCTTCATAAGATAAGCCCTCCAGTCCAGTCAGCATCCTGGTAAACCTCCTCTGAACCCTCTCCAAAGCATCCAAATCTTTCCTATAATAGGGCGACCAGACTTGGACGCAGTATTCCAAGTGAGGTCTAACCAAAGTTTTATAGAGCTGCAACAAGATCTCACGACTCTTGAACTCAATCCCCCTGCTAATGAAAGCCAAAACACCATATGCTTTCTTAACAACCCTGTCCACTTGGGTGGCCATTTTAAGGGATCTATGTATCTGCACACCAAGATCCCTCTGTTTATCCACACTGCCAAGAATGCTATCCTCAATCCTGTACTCAGCTTTCAAATTCGACC
Source organism: Stegostoma tigrinum (assembly GCF_030684315.1). NCBI lineage: Eukaryota > Metazoa > Chordata > Chondrichthyes > Orectolobiformes > Stegostomatidae > Stegostoma > Stegostoma tigrinum. The sequence continues at coordinate 15,853,544 of NC_081393.1, forward strand.
TTCCAAAATGCATCACCTTGCATTTATCCAGGTTGAACTCCATCTGCCACCTCTCAGCCCATCTCTGCATCCTGTCAATCGCGCTGCAGCCTACAACAGCCCTCTATACGGTCAACGACACCTCCAACCTTCGTGTCGTCTGCAAACTTGCTGACCCATCCTTCAATCCCCTCATCCAAGTCATTAATAAAAATTACAAACAGTAGAGGCCCAAGGACAGAGCCCTGTGGAACACCACTCACCACTGACTTCCAGGCAGAATATTTTCCTTCTACCACTCGCTGTCTTCTGTTGGCCAGCCAATTCTGTATCCAGACAGCTAAGTTCCCCTGTATCCCATTCTTCCTGACCTTCTGAATGAGCCTACCATGGGGAACCTTATCAAATGCCTTGCTGAAGTCCATATACACCACATCCACAGCTCGACCCTCGTCAACTTTTCTAGTCACATCCTCAAAGAACTCGATAAGGTTTGAGAGGCATGACCTGCCCATCACAAAGCCGTGTTGACTGCATTTAATCAAGCCATGCTCTTCCAGATGGTCATAAATCCTATCCCTCAGAATCCTTTCTAACACCTCGCAGACGACAAGAGTGGGATTTTACGAAATGAGCCGTTGCTTAACCAGAAGCCAATGTAAGTTAGTCCTGGCCTTGCCAATGATGCCCACATCTCACAAAAGGATACATTTTAAAAAAGACAAGGGTGACAGGTGAATGAGACTCAGTGAGAATTTGGATACAAGCAACAGAGTTTTGAGTGTTCTCAAATTCACGGAAGACAAGAACTGAGAAGCTGGCTGGGAGTGTGTTAGAATAGTCAAAGGTAGAGGAGATGAAGGCAGGGATGAGGGTTCAGAAAGTGAGGTCAGGTGGAGGCGAAATTGGCTGATGCCACCAAGATAAAAATAGGGTGGTCTTAGTGATGATAAGGATGAGACGTCTGACTCATTTTGGGATTAGGTACAACATCAAAGACCGAGAATGGTCTCAGCTCAATTTCCAGGCAAGGAAATGAAGTTGGTGGCTAAGATGCATAGTGTGGCAGAGATAATAGCTTCAGTCTTCCTGAGACTTAGTTGCAAAAAGTGTCTTCCAGTCCAGTTTGAGATGTCAGATGAGCAGCCTGAGACAGCAAATGATTGGAGTGAGAGGGGCAGAGTAAGTGCATGCGTGTGTGCATGTGTGTGCACAAACCAACTCTGTTTTCAGATTAAGTCAGTGAAGGTCATCACTGCAGATGACAGAAATAGGTCCCTGACCTGTACTGCCCTCACTGACAATGTTATGCCCTAGTACGCCCTGTGTTTGCTTTAAGCTCTCCAGTGCTTTGTGAAGTGGCTCCCCCAGCTTTTAGCCCAGAGGATATTTTATGTCTTGTTATTTGCTTCTGACCTCCATCACACTGGGGCCCATTTTTTAAAATGAGTTAATCCATTTTGTGTTTGCCTGTTTCTGTTCACGTCTTACAGGGTGAGGGAGCTTGTTAATATTGTGTGTGCGTGTGTGAGTGCACGCACATGTGTGTGTGTGTGCCTGTCTGTAACCCCATGCTGTGTTTGTTTTTGGCTGCAGAGAAAAAAGCCCTGCCAAGGTTGGAAGAGAAGATCCGTCGCCTTGAGCAGGCTGTGTACAGAGCGAAAGAGAGGGTGAAGTCGGGCTCTGAACTTAACCTGCTCTCCCTGAGCAAGACCTTCAAACGGGCATCCTGTGGGCAATCTCTGGCTCTGTTTTCCTCACACACAGAAGCAGCGGGTCCTGAGGTCTGAACAAGTTGTTAGAGGGTGTGACAGGGGCTTTCACTGCTTTGAATGTTGCACACTCTGCTGATAGCTGAATGAAAAGACTTGCACTTGTATAGCACCTGCAACAACTTCAGAGCCAATCCCAACTGCTTTATAGCCACTGATGGTGCTTTCAAAGTGTAGCCACTGCTCTGATGGAATGAAATGCCATTTTGTGCACAGAAAATCCCCACAAACAGCAATGAAATGAATGATTAGGGGTTTGTAGAAAGACATATTTCAGCCAGGATAGTGGGGATGAATCCCCAACTCTTAAAATAGTGCTACTCAATCTTTCACATCCACCTGAGAGCGCAGACTGATTTAATAGCCCATCCATAACACCTGGAATAGACAGATTATGAGGGAAGGTTAGACAAGCTATGAGTTCAGAAGAGTAAGAGGCAATTTTATTTAAACAGAAAATCCTAAAGGGTCTGGAGTGGATTGAGAGAGGATGTTTTCTTTTAAGGGGAAACCAGATCACTGTTTAAAAATCAGGATCTGGCATTACAAACAGGAAAGAAGTGAATTTCTTTTCTTTCAGAGGGTTGTGAGTCTTTGAAGCTCTTGGCCAAAAACACAGTTAAAGCAGAAACCTTGAATATTTTTAAAGCAGAAATAGAGGGATTCTTGCTAAGCAAATGACCAAAGGTTCAACAGGTGACAGTGGAAGGGTGGAGTTGAGGTTACAATCAGATCAGCCAGGAACTTATTGAATGGGGGAGCAGGCTTGTAGCACCGAATGGCCGACTGCAGACTCAAATTTTCCACATTCCAAAGCCAAACCTCGCAAGGTATTTCCTCAGCACTGCATTAGGAATATCAGCCTGAATTAAGGGATCAGATCTCTCAAGTGGGACTTGAACTCTCAATTCAGTGCCAATATTTTCATGGCACTTGACGGCTGGGATTATGGATGGCCTGGTTAGGCAGTCAGGTCAGTGACAACACGAGGATGGTCTCACTGCTGTAAACTGTCTCAGGCCTCGAGCTGTCAAACATGACAGCCTGAGCAGCGGTCTGTACAGACAGCAGGGTGGGTCGGTTGGAATTCCGAAATGTCTCTCCTTGGGTCTCGAATGCATGACCTTACTTTGCCTTGTGCTGTTCGATCAGTCAAGACATTGACTTCACACCTACACAATGCTCTGTGACTTTTAAACAGAAGCAGTTATCTATTGGGGGTTTGAAGCACTGCTGTTTTACAAATCTCACAGCACTTTACTCATTTCTGACCCGATCTCAGTACAAAACTCCACAAAATTCTCAATCTCAGTGTATAGAATATATCAATCTTTTCCCATCTAGTCAGATGCAGACTCTACACGCATAGCTCTCAGTTCAAATCCAAACTCCACCGCTTTAAACAAGAGCTGGAGTCTGAAAAAGTAAGCTTATTGAAGCACATAAAACAGGCAGCCTTTCTCCACAAACAAATTTAGTTTTCGCATTTCTTTCCTGATATTGATTTATAGCTGCCATTTTTACTTGACCCAGGCCAGACTCAATCAGATTTGACGGGATGCCATCATTTTGGTCTCTATGATCAGTCTCACAAAGCTGCTACCCATCTGCTTCGACTTGCTATCAAAATCAGTGATTATGTCTAATTCAATTAACAGGGTCCGATAGTGAGCCCGATCTTAAGACGCACAGCCTCAGCCAAAAGCGCTCTGAGAAGGACGCCATCCATCACCGTGGTTGAAAAGGGCAGGGTCCTTCAGAAAACAAAGGTTTGTATCACCCACCTCTTTGACAATTTCTTTGTGAATTGATCTGTGACTCAGAGATCCTCTGGGGAAGAACAGGAGAATGCTGGATATCTGCAGGTCAGGCAGCATCTGTGGAAAGAGAAAAGGAGTTTGCCTTTCGGGTCGGGGCACTTTTGGTCAGCACCGTGACAGTTCAGAGATTTTGACCACACGCTCCATTCTATCATCTTTCTGCTGATTTATGATATAAAAGAATATCAAACTTCTGAGTCAGTAACATTTTAATTTACAGAAGATGAGACTCTTGCATCCCACAGCAGGGTCAGCTGTGACTCAGTGGTTAGCACTGTTGCTTATGAAGTCATGGTCTAAAGTCCCACTGTGATGACTTGAGTGCAAAATCCAGACATAACACTAACACAGTACTGAGGGAGTGCTGCAGTGTTGGGGTGTTGTCTTTCAATTGGGACATTAAACTGATTTCACCCTTTTGGGTGTGTAAGACACCCAAAGGAAGTGTTGAAGTGCGTGCAGCTGTATAGCAGATTGGTTAGGTTGCTTTTGGAATATTGCTTACAGTTCTGGTCTACCTACTACAGGAATGATGTTGTCAAACTTGAAAGGGTTCAGTAAAGAATTACAAGGATATTGCTAGGGTTGGAGGGTTTGAGCTATTGAAAGAGGCTGAACAGTTTGGGGCTATTTTCCCTGGACTGTAGGAGGCTGAGGGGTGACCCAATAGAGGTTTATAAAATTACGAGGGGCATGGATAGGATGAATAGCCAAAATCTTTTCCCTGGGGCAGGGGAATCCAAAGCTAGAGGGGCATAGGTTTAAAGTAAGAGGGGAAAGATTTAAAAGCAACCCAAGGGCCAACTTTTTCCACATAGAGGGTGATGTGTGTATGGAATGAGCTGCCAGAGGAAACAGTGGAAGCTGGTACAATTACAACATTTAAAAGGCATCTCGATGGGTAATCAACAGGAAAGGTTTAGAGAAGTATGGGCCAGATGTTGGTAGATGGGACTAGATTAATTTAGGATATCTGGTTGACATGGTTGAGTTTCACTGAAGAGTTTGTCTCCATGCTGTACAGCTCTATGTCTCTAAAGCGTGGGATCTCTCCATGGTGTCCTTGACCAACTCCAGCTAACTTCACAAAACGGCTATTTGCCCATTGCTTTTTGTCACATCTTTGCTGCTGAGACCTACACTAGAACTACAACTACAACTAGGGGGCGCAAGCTCAAAATAAGGGGGTAGCAGTTTTAGGACTGAATTGAGGAAGAGCATTTTCACCTAAAGGATTGTGAATCTGTGGAATTCCCTGCCCAGTGAAGCAGTTGAGGTTACCTCTTTGAACGTTTTTAAGGCAAAGATAGATAGCTTTTTAAACAGTGAAGGAATTAAGGGCTATGGTAAGCAGGCAGGTAAGTGGAGTTGAGTGCACAATGGGCCACGTGGCCTCCTCGTACTCCTCTTCCTTATGCTCTGTCAATTCTGAAAGTCTCTTGCATTGGAAACCACTGTCCTTCAGCTGGGATGTTTAGTTCAGGATAAATACAACATGTGGATTAGGCCCCAGGGTCATTATTTCAGTGATACTTCATCTCAATCAAGACAGCAAAGGCACATATGTCCCCAGTACAGTGTGCCCCTTCACTGACGTGGTGCTCTTCTTCTGTTACAGGAATGGGAAATGAAGTCTTCAGTCTAAGCATACATTAGCAAAATCGTATTTCTGCAAAGAACTGTTGTTGTGTGAACATGCCCAGTTTGGGGAAACTCGGCACTGTAAATATTGGAGTCAGCATGTGGATCATGCAAAAGAAAACAAAATACTGGATTCACTTTTGGCCTCTGACGCTGAAAAGGAAAATAGCTCCAGTCAGGACCCTGGTTTCCATAAGAGTCTGCAAACTGTACCAAGGGTGACTTTGTCATAAGATGCACAAAAATGCCACAATCAGACTGTAATCTCACTGGAGAAATGGACTCCAAAAACCTACATTATCATCACTTTGATTCCAGAGTGTCTGTCTACTTTTAATGCAAGCTGATCTTATAAATACAAAATGACGGCATGTTTACTTTGGAAATGAGGGCATTTTAACCAAGTTTGTCCCCCATTCCTAATTATATTTTGGTCCAACCTCCATTCCCTCCCCACTCCATGACAGGCCATTCTGCAACCCAGCAGCAATAAAACCATAGCAACTAATTGTAAAAGTCACCAACCCTCTGGTCAACTTTCACCTTCTGGAGGTGTCCTTCATACAATGCAATACAAAACTTTTAAAGATTCTGATGCAAAGTGTTGACTGCAATGAGCATAAACATGCTGTTCAAACTTGCCCATCCTTTGCCAAGTACTTCATCACTAAATCTCTGTCTGTCTGGAGTTAAAAGAATCAAGGCTGAGATTCCCCACAAAGGGAAAGCTGGTGATGGCCTGACCTCAGTATATCAGGCAAACACTTCTAAGGATTCTGTATAATAATTCACGTAACTGGCAGACAGTACACAATTGTGTCTTTGAGATATCAATCTGCAAATTGGGGCTGAGGAATCTCATTATAGCCACATCAGCAGTAGAGATGTTTACAGTCAGCCTTATGGACTGGGCACAAGGGATGGCAGATTCAAGCCTGGCTTACCACTGCTGAATGCCAATGAGTGACCAAATCTGAGGAAAGGTGCAGGTACCAGATGACTTCAGGGTTGGTGATACTGCAGCCTGAATAATCGATTGATATTGGCTGATTTGACTACTTTATCTACATAGGAGACTGGGATGACAGTTCAATACATTTCATTGTCCAAGGTACACTTCAGAACGAGTAAAGAAACTGGTTTCACCAATAACTAAAACATGTATTTATCATATCGGAGCAAAATTGCAGTTTGAATTTCACTGAACAGCACCAACACTCACATGAAATTATCAAAATTGTACATCAGATTCTTGTCTATGTATTACATTTGTTTATAAAATTGTACATGGTACAATTTTTTTCTGCAATGATTTTTACCTTGTGGTGACCGGAGATAAGTATGCCTTCATTAGGTGAAAGCACCAGTGATTTCAGATAGCCTGGGCTTGCAGTCCATCCTTCAGTACTTAGTACTGGGGGGGGGGGGGGGAGAGAGAGAGAGAGAGAGAGAGAGACATGGCATGGTCAGACTCAGTACCAAGGGTACAGCACACTGAGTTCCAGGAGGGTGCTACACTGTCCAAGGGAACGACGTGCTGTCAGAGGCTCAGTCTTCAGGGAATGCTACACTGTCACATTCGACTTTAGTAAACCAAATTCCCTGTTCACTATTGTTTGCAGTTCATGAGAACTCACTGAGCACAAACAGGCTGCCATGTTTCACACGCTGCACCAGCACCCAGCCTTCAAGATGTCCCACAAACCGGCCTGAAGTACTTTCAGGCATTCCAAGGTCATGAAAGGTCCTATATCAATGCAAATGTATTTTTCTCAGTCAATAAAACAATTTACCTCACTTAAGATTTAGTCCAATAAATAGCAGATAAATACAGGCAAGGATATCCCAGGACTTTATGATTACATTAATTAGCACCAATCTAAAAGAATGATAGTCCTCCAAGCAGCACAGGCTAAGGATTGACTGTCCAGGGGAATGTATTCTCCAGCAAACGCATGAGCATTGCAGAGTTCCACTGTCTTGATTCACATCTATTGCCTATGCCAGTGCGGTATTTAGACATAGCCATAGAACATTTCAGCACAGTACAGGCCCTTCGGCCCTCGATGTCGGCCGACCTTTCATACCAATCTGAAGCCCATCTAACCTACACTATTCCATGTACGTCCATATGCTTATCCAATGACGACGTAAATGTACCTAAAGTTGGCGAATCTACTACTGTTGCAGGCAAAGCGTTCCATTCCCTTACTACTCTGAGTAAAGAAACTACCTCTGACATCTGTCCTATATCTTTCACCCCTCAGTTTAAAGCTATGCCCCCTCGTGCTCGCCGTCACCATCCTAGGGAAAAGGCTCACCCTATCCACCCTGTCTAACCCTCTGATTATTTTATATGTCTCAATTAAGTCACCTCTCAACCTTCTTCTCTCTAACAAAAACAGCCTCAAGTCCCTCAGCCTTTCCTCGTAAGACCTTCCCTCCATACCAGGCAACATCCTAGGAAATCTCCTCTGCACCCTTTCCAAAGCTTCCACATCCTTCTTATAATGCGGTGACCAGAACTGTACACAATACTCCAAGTGCGGCCGCACCAGAGCTTTGTACAGCTTCACCATAACCTCTTGGTTCCGGAACTCGATCCCTCTATTAATAAAAGCTAAAACACTGTACATGGACACAGATCTCTCTGCTCATCTACACTACCAAGAATCTTACCATTAGCCCAGTACTTTGCCTTCCGGTTACTCCTACCAAAGTGCATCACCTCACACTTGTCCGCATTAAACTCCATTTGCCACCTATCCGCCCAGCTTTGCAGCTTATGTATGTCTCTCTGCAACCTACAGCATCCTTTGTCACTATCCACAACTCCACCGACCTTAGTGTCGTCTGCAAATTTACTAACCCATCCTTCTACGCCCTCGTCCAGGTCATTTATAAAAATGACAAACAGCAGTGGACCCAACACTGACCCTTGCGGTACACCACTAGTAACTGGTCTCCAGGATGAACATTTCCCATCAACTACCACCCTCTGTCTTCTTTCAGCAAGCCAATTTCCGATCCAAACTGCTATATCTCCCACAATCCCATTCCTCCGCATTTTGTACAACAGCCTACTGTGGGGAACCTTATCGAAAGCCTTGCTGAAATCCATATACACCACATCAACCAGTTGACTCTCATCTACCTGTTTGGTCACCTTCTCAAAGAACTCAATAAGGTTTGTGAGGCACCACCTACCCTTCACTAAACCGTGCTGACTATCCCTAATCAATTTATTCTTTTCTAGATGATTATAAATCCTATCTCTTATAACCTTTTCCAACAACTGAGGTAAGGCTCACTGGTCTATAATTACCAGGGCTGTCTCTACTCCCCTTCTTGAACAGGGGAACCACATTTGCTATCCTCCAGTCATCTGGCACTATTCCTGTAGACAATGATGAGTTAAAGATCAATGCCAAAGGCTCGGCAATCTCTTCCCTGGCTTCGCAGAGGATCCTAGGATAAATCCCATCCGGCCCAGGGGACTTATCTATCTTCACACTCTGTAGGATTTCTAATATCTCTTCCTTGCGAACCTCAATCCCGCCTAGTCTAGTAGCCTGTATCTCAGTATTCTCCTTGACAACACTGTCGTTTTCTAGAGTGAATACTGTCGAAAAATATTCATTTAGTGCTTCCCCTAACTCATCTGACTCCACACACAACTTACCACTACTATCCTTGATTGGCCCTAATCTTGTCTACTCCTGGGGAGGTGGGAGAGAGAGGGGGCAGAACAAAACTCGTCCACTGCATTTCCACAAGCAAAATGCAGCATCATTTGTAAACTATCACTTTATCAACTAGAAAGCGAAATACTGCGAATGTTGAAAATAAGAATAGAAAAAGGCCGCAAAATCTCAGCGGGTTATGTGCCATCCGCGGAGAGAGAAAACCTGGGGAGTTGTGTCATCAAACCTCCGGGAACTCGCGCGACGAGAGATGGGGGCCGTAATTCACTCACGAACTTTTCCTTAACTTTTCCTTGCATTCCAGTAACTTTCATGAACTAAAATCCATGCATCTTAACCTTAAATAGTGCCTAAGGCGAAAAACTTCGCAAAACCTCGTCTAAAAAAATCTTTCACATTGTTGTTTGTCGTTTTGATAAGGCTTCAAACCTTGATGAGTTTATATGTGTAGTTTAAACGTTTAGCGGTCACACCTCAAACGTGAAGAGTCAGGACACGAACACTGAAGTTTCTTTGGTCGGACAGGATGCCATCTCGGGAACATTCTGCCAATAGATTCGCAGGATTCGCAACTTCTAAATGCAAATAACCAGAAGGAGACAATACACTCGGGGAGCTGCTCAAGTACAAATTCATTTTCGAATGGCTGCCACACCTAATTACAGTTGGTGGAGCTGTGGTTGTGGACAGCAGCCTTAAAGCAGAGCTACAAACCCCTAAAGCCACTTATACAGCAAAGATAGTCAAATCATTGTTAACATTTTACCGATAGTAGCGGTAGGTTGGATTGCTCGTGTTGCACAAATTACTAAAAATGAGATAACAAGGTGTAGAGCTGGATGAACACAGCAGGCCGAGCAGCATCAAAGGAGCAGGAAGGCTGACATTTCGGGTCTAGACCCTTGTTCAGAAAAGGGGGAGGGGAAGGGGATTCTGGAATAAATAGAGGGGGGAGGAGGCAGATAAAACAGTGTGGAGATAGTGGGAGGGTCCAGACCCGAAACGTCAGCTTTCATGTTCCTCTGATGCTGATTGGCCTGCTGTGTTCACCCAGCTTGTTATCTCAGATTCTCCTGCATCTGCAGCACCCATTATCACTAAAAATGAGAATTGTCTTTATTGCAACACTCTTAAATAAAGTTGGGCAATGAATGGTTAAAGATAATGGAAGAGTGGTGTTGCTCTGGCGGCTCAGAGATGTGGAAGGGGTTCTGAAAAGCCCTGTGATTCGCTGAAGACGAAAAGAAAATGACAGGTAATTCTGATTTAACGAGGCCATTTCTTGGTGACTTCTCGCTTCTCAGCAAGCAGATAATAACTGAGCCAGGATCTGATAAACTGCCTGAATGTCAAAGTCAGAATCAGGTTGTGGCCGATTGACATAATACTTCACATGAACCGATTGTCCCACAGGCCCGCTGAAGTTGCTCACAGAAAAGTACCACTGGAAAACCTCACCCCATCTAGAACCCACCCAGAGATCCCACCTCATCTGGAACCCAGTTGGAGACAGCACCTGCATCTAGAACCCACCCAGAGACTGCACCCTCATCTAGAGCCCAGCCAGAGATCCCAACCTCATGCAGAAACTACTGGGACACTGCACCCTCATTTATTACCCACTCAGAGACCTCATTTCCCTCCCTATGACCTCACCTTTTCATTCGAGACCATCTCCTGTTCGCCCCCCCCCCCCCCCGCCATGACCTAAAGCTGAGACCTCACCCCATGTCCCAAGAATGAACCGCCACCCCGAGACTTACCCGCGCCTGGAGATCTCAACGCTCCAAGCTGAGAACTCAACACCACCCTTCCACCAATTCCTACAGCCTAATGCCCCACTCCTACCCCCTGCCGACACAAACACAGAGTCCCTCCCATCCACATACTTCCAGCACGCCACTTACATCCAGACCCAAACACCGAAATATTCCCCACACACACAACACTCACCAACAAGCTCCACCCGACCCTCTCACAAAAACACTGGCAGACTGTCTGTCCCTCCCTCCTCTTAGTCCCGGGCCTCTTCCTCCTCCTCCTCTAGGGTCAGGGCTGACTGCGGGAGAGAGCCGGAGCCTGGAGTCCGGCACAGGACAGACCGGGCTGGGGAAGGAAGGAGTGAGTGAGTGGCAGAGGAAACCGGGCCCGGAGCGATGTTCAGTAAATTGACGGCCCTGCTACAGCAGGCTGTGGACACGGTGAGAGCGCGAGCGGCAGGCCCCGGGCTCAACCTGAGAGCCGAGGCCTCAATCCGGCCGCAGCTTCAACGGGATGGGGCAGAGAAATCGGAGGGAGTGCAGTTTCAGGGGTGAGGGTGGAGATGTCGGGGACCGAAATGACAGCTGTAATAGTGAAGAGGCAGTATCCCTATCTCTCAACCAGGAGATCCGGGTTCAAATCCCACCTTCCTCTAGAGGTGTGTAGTAAAATCGCTCAGCCAGTTGATGAGGAAAATATCTAAAGTGCTGTCTTGCGGGGGTGGGAGTAAGGTGTTTTTGGGGTGGTGGAGTGAGTGTGAGGCTGTGTTGTCTTGGGGGCTCTGGGTTTTATTTCCCATGGCTGTGAGGTCAGTCAGTACCCGTTCAGTGGTTGACAGTGCCGTCAGCCTACATTCCCTCCTCAGACAGACCCAGGGGTAGGACTAAAACTCAGCCTCTAGTCTGGGATCTCCCTGACCAGTGCAGCCCCAATTTCTTCCCTGCCTGAAGTATTTGAGCTACTGGAACGTGAGCTCCCTCTCTCTCCGAGTGGGCCATGACAGGTTTTCAATCAAGGCTCCCGGGTGGGGGAGAAGTGAAGTTGATCTTTCAGTGTCACGGCACTCCAGCTCCCATCGAACTTCCCCTTGGCAAATCCATCCTGGGTATATTCCTCGTGAATGTTGTCCACTCGGGCACCACCGAATTACTTGCATTGTTTTATCATGCAATAAACCGCTCAGTAATATAATTCATTATTTGTTGAAATAATTTTGCTGCGATAAGGGGACTGTTTTATTATATTCTTTCCTTAAAGGAGGAAGAGCCCATTCAGCTTCTCGACTCTTTCGTAAGCCACTGGAAAGGAATCACCAACTATTACATTGTAACGACAGGTATGTCCGGCTGCGCATTGCAGTTTAATGCCAGCCAGGTACTACAGCTAAATGTTAGTTTACAAAAGTGGAGTAGAATGTAAGTTGTCTGGTCCACTGTTACACAAAGCAAGAGAGCACTTTAAATTACAATACAGTGAAACATTGACAATATAAATTCACCTAGTCAGTTCTTGCATTGCACGATGCCTGTGTGTTGATTACTGTAAATTTGCAACTTAGATTGACAACTGCAGTTTTTTCTGGGAAAGGTGCTAGCTGTATGTAGTTCCTGTCTACTGTCCCTTCACTCCCTCTCTCGCAGGATGTGAATTATTAGTTTTACCTTATGGTGAAAGAGTCCAAGTTACTGTAGTAGCGTCCAACTTTTACAAGCCTAGTCTACTCTGGAGTAATTCAGCTGTTTCAGGAATGCAATCATCACTTGACTCTCAGGGCTCTCTCTTGGCATCAGCGGTCGCCTCTTGATTCTCCATTTTCAGTGCTGGTGCAGACTTGATGGGCCAAGGAGCCTTTTCCATAATGTGTGAATCTATTTATGAAACTTGCCAAGAAAACAGAGTTTAAGGATTGCCACCTTACTATGATGGAGAGGCTTTAGTGTTCCACTGATCCCAAGGGCTGTCAGGAGTTCTCAACTCATAGCTGGGCCACCCAAGATGGCAATGTCAGAGGGAGGAACCAGACAAAGCATGATCTGAAACAAGTCTGAAACACAGTTTCAGGCTGAAGATATGTGTGTGATGTTGAAAGCTGTGATGGCAGATGAAAACTACAGCAGATGCAGGGAGCTCCCCAGTCATCAAAGTTTCCTGGATCCCTCTATGGTCAAAGACCACGTGTTTGCTGATGTGCAGATGTAGTCCCATGTTAAATGATGTCCTGCACAAGGTGACTACCTTGAGAAGTTCAATTTAGCCCCCAACACAACAAAAACCCTGCAAAGATCAGCAAGTGGTGGATGGGGACACGAGTGTGAGATCAGCTAGTCCCTAGCTTCTCATTGAAGCATCTGACTCAATCATGTTTCCCTTGAAATGGGAACAGGTCAGAACTTTGGCAGCTCTCTTCAGAATCCATTCTGCTCATCCCACATGGGAAAGGGGCTAAAAAAGGTGCCCTAACAATAGTCTGTTGTATCATCAACCTGGCTAGAAAACTGTAACTAGTGGACTCACCTACGTACAGTCAGAAAATAAAAGTCAACTCAATCTCGGAATGTTTGAACCCTTATTGACCGTGAGCAAAACAATTGTCCAGAATGAAAATTGCCCTCAAATCTAGGCATGTAACTTCGATATCACTGCTCTGCAGGAGACTCAAAGAGCAGGCATAGGTAAGGGAAGAAGATGGTGGTCAACCTTTTTTTTTCCAGAGAGGGAAACCCAACATCCACCCAGGAAGCATGAATGCTTCCATATCTGGAATGAAATCATCACCTGACTCTCAGGGCTCTCTCTAGGCATCAACGGTCACCTCCTGACTCTCCATTTGCAGCGTCGATGCAGACTTGATGGGCCAAAGGGTCTTTTCTATATTGTATGAATCTATCTATGAAACTTGCCAAGAAAACGAGATTTAAAAGAAAAGCAACCTTAATTCTGATTTTGCCCTCATGGACTGATTGACTCCTCCCAAGGCCTCAATTACCATTCAAAAACTGCCATTTGCACGTACATCAGATCTCTTCCAGATTTGCCAGGAACAGTTCCCAGACACTGACCCCATTAAATAGCCAACTTTCTATTTAAACACAGTATTCTTTGCTGTGTCTGTTAAAATCTTTTTCATCAAGGCTCAGCCTGCAATCAGCCTCCATTCCTGGCCTCACAAACAAACTAAGCTTGTTAGCTCCATTATTTTCCTTTTACCCCAAGCTGTCCCAAAGTCATTGACAGCTCACAATTCAAAATTGAGAAAAGAACATCATAAAAATCATGGAAAATCAGTGAGGATTCTAACAACACCCACCACTTGACATTGTCTCGTCGATTTGACCAAGGCTTTTGACTCAATAAATCAGGAATTGCTAGGAAATACCCTATCTAAGGCCACCTGTCCAGTGAAATTCATCAATATTCTCTTGTCGTCTTTGCCATGACAAAATGTCGGCAATGGTACTCTCTTACAGTAATATGATGGAATTCTTTGAGGTCAAGCAGGGATATCTCATCACCCCCTCCCTATTTTTCACCTTCATCTTGTCAAATACAAGCTTTGCAGTGGTGTGGATATTCACTGCAGGATAGAGTGAAGCCTTTTCAACCCCAAACAGCAGAAATCCAAGAAGAAATTGCCACCAACCTCGCTTGTGGAACTTCATTATGTGGGTGACAATGTCATCTCTGCTGTCCCGGAGAATCTCAAGAGAATCTTCAAGTCTTGTTTAATGCCTTCATGGAAGCAGACCACTACCTCAGGAAGAGCAAATCCTTTACCAACCCATCCAAGATCACGTTTTGGTCCATTCCTACATTAAGATCAATGAAGAAATCTTCCCAAACATGGAACAGTTACGGGGTTCTACCTCTTATTGAAATCTGACATTGATGTGGAGATTCAATATTGGATGCAACATTAGTGCTGACCTTGGACACCTAAGGATGAGAGTCTTCGACTCCCATGACATCCGTGCTGATATTAAGATCCTTGTGTTTAAGTCAGTCATCCTTCCGACTCTTCTAGATGGCTCCAAAACTTGGACTACATACAGACATCACATGAATGCTGTATGAAACAGATTCTCCACATTGGCTGGGAAGACAGGCATCCTGGCACCAGCATCCTTGAAATAACCAGCACTAACAGCAAGGTCATGGTCATCCGAAATCAATTCCACTGGACTGGCCATGTGCACGGTTTGCCTGAGTTCCAAGTACCAAAGCAAATCTCTGCCTGGCCCAAAGAAAGCACTTGAATGACAAAGGAAACATTTCAAAGACCACCCTCAAGAAATGCAACATAGGTGTCAACATATGACAGACTCTGGTCCAGAAGGAATAAAGGAAAGTTACTGGAAAAGCTCAGGAGGTCTGGCAGCATCTATGGAGAGATATCAGAGTTAATGCTAGTTCAGAAGATTCTGACTCAGAGGAAACTCCTGTATGAAGGGACACAGTTCTTTGAGAACACCCACCAGCAAGAGGAAGTACAGAAAAGGAACACCCTGTCAACAGTCTGAAGTCCAAGGACCAATTCCTTGTCCCAGAAACATCCACCAAATGTGTGGTCAGAGATGTGGCTCTATGATTGGGCTTCAAAGCCACACAACAGCCCACACAGCCCATGACCAGTGACAGAATTTCCAAGGTGGACAATCATTATCATCAGCGAGTGATTGCCAAAGGTGGCTCTTGTAGTTATGGATAGCGATGGGACAGGCTCTGGTTTTCCTTCCAACACTTGGCTGACGAGGAATCTCTCCTACCCTCACATGTTGTTTACATGTATTGGAAGGATTTGCAAATCTTCCTTGACAAACAAGACCTGGTGGGGCTTACCAAATCTCATTTTACCTCATTCTGACTTCCAAAGTAGCCCAGAGTTCACAACCATACAAACTCATTGGCTTTTAACACCGAGTAACGGGACCGGAGCGATGGGTTTGATTGGGAAAATTAAGGGACTGGTCTCAGCTGTACTGAACTGTTCCCAGGATCTTAGCCTGATGGAAATGTTGTTTGGCCATTGTGCTTTACAGATGAAACACTGCCGGTAAAACAGACGGACATCCCCTGGCGCCTGAGGCAGATGGTGGACATTCTCGTTTATGAGGAGAAGCAGATGGAAAGAGGCGAGACAGGGCCATGTATGGAGTATCTTTTACAGCACAAGATATTGGAGACACTCTGCACGCTGGCCAAGGCTGGGGTAAGGAAAGCAGGTTTTTGGGGATGGGGAGGGCTTACGTGAACCATTGAGAAAGCCCAAGCTGTGCTCTAATGATGAATGACTTGTCTGACTGTGTGTGTTTCTGCAGTATCCCCCTGGCATGAAACAACAAGTTCTAGTCCTCCTGACCAAATTGTTGGGGCAGATTCAGCAGCCATTGCTCCCTCACATCAACGTGCACCGTCCTGTGCAGGTAGGTATATTGCTTTCCAGGTGTGCTGCCACCCTTCTCTTTTGTGTTTCCTCCCTTTTCTCTGCCTGCTTACCCTGCAAAAGTCGTGCAGTTGCCTGCCCTCTTGCTGTGCAAGGCTTCAGGCCTACTCTTACTTCAAGCCCCATCTTTCATATTTAATTAGAACCCCTGTGATCAGCCAACTCAATGCAGAGAGTTATTCTGCCCAACCCTGTATGGCTTAGAATACCACACGGTGTTTTTATCCAGCAGGGAAGCCTGTCTCTATTCATAGAATTCTTGCAGTGTGGAGGTAGACTATTGACTCCACACCGACACTTCGAAGAGCAACTCTTCTAGATCCACCCCTTTACCCTGTCCCTACAGCCCTGCATTTCTCATGTCTAATCCACCAAAGCTGCACATTCTTTGGACTGTGAGAGCCAAGGGGAGCACCCAGAGGAAACCCATGCAGACACAGGGAGAATGTGCAAACTGTACATAAACAATTGCCCTGGGTCCCTGATACTGTGAGGCACTACGTTGCTCCAGAGGAAATTCCTGAGAATGTTGGAATACAAAGAGGGAATGCAGGAAGTGCTCTGCACCAATCCCCCAACAGCAAGAACAAACAAACTTTCGGTAGTTTGTCAAGCATGCCCACAATGCTCACTATTCATGTTGTGAAGCTTGGATTGGTTCTGTCTGTAAAGATGACTGAGTGTAGTTTTAAATAGTGGATACACCTTGACACTTGTGTAGCACCCAAGGATGACAGTGCCTGTGTTGTTTCTATTGTGCTGTTAGAAGTTAATTCATTTGTGTGGCGAGGGCCTTGGATCCAAAATGGAAAAGGAGGAAGTGCAGTTTCTTACCACGGTGTGTGCAAAACTCAGCCAAGATCCCTACCTAATCAACTTCTTCATTGAGGTAGGTACAGGTTAGACACCAAATCACAGTGGCCTGTCACTAATGTGTGAACTGAATGTAACTTTAATGCACTTGGAGCTACAGATTTGATGGTTTAGCAGCATTGGATGCCTTTAGTTGGTGGCTTTAGCAGTGAGTCTGACGTAGTGCAAAAGTACACTTTACCTTTAGTCCATAACTGTGCTGGCTTTCATAAGAGTGCAGGAATACTGAGGGACATGAGTTCATTCAAAATTCTCCCTCAGCCATCTGTCCTCGTTACTCATGCAGTGGGCAGATTGATACCTTCCACAACATATCGCAAGTCAGCTGTTTAAATTATTTTGGATTTTGATCCTACGAAGAGCGCAGGACATTTGGATTCACAGCCAGTGCAAACAGACGTTCCCACTCCATCTTTTGGATATGATATTAAACTGTGTGTAACCTCAACAGGTTGCAAAAACTCTTCTAATACTATTCTGAGGAAGAGCAGGGGACTTCTCAGAGTCCAGGCCCTCAGTCGATATTACAACATCAGAGATTACCAGATGATTTTTGTACTGCTGTTTCCGTGAGTTTGCTGTGCACATTTTAGTTGCTGCCTTACCTGAATTACCTTACCAAAAGGCCTTTGCTAGGTTTAAACAGTTTGGGACATCTTGTGGTCGTGAAGTGAAATATTGAATTGCAAGTCTTCCTTTTTTTTTCTTAAGTGATCTCTACATTTTCAGAAAAAGAATTCTGCTGATTCCAGAAAATTGTTACCCTGCTCCTTTGGGAAGAGCGAAGGACAGCCAAAGGATGCTGTCAGGACAGGAACGCCGCTATCCAGCTTGGCCACAGGGATTAGCCCATTACACTCTGACCAGTCTCCTGTGACAAGCATACCTTTCGCAAGCATCAAGCCTGATGGGAAAGATGGTCAGCCTGACAAGAGCCTGATTAATGCCCTACTGACCCTGACTGCAAGTGAGGTACTGCCCATCATTGTTGCATACAGCAGACAGGGATATTGTGGAAGCAAGAGATTGAACATGGGGGCTGGGGGTTGGGGATCACAAGACTGGGAGAGTTAGACAGAGCGACAATTCATTTCGGTTGTTTTCTGCAAATGCCATTTTCAAAATAATAACGTCATTCACACTCCTATCAGTGTACTGAGAACTGATTTGAAAAGTTGCATGAAAACTACCTTTTGTTTCTCCTGATTAACTAGGATGAAATCGTTGGAGAGTTCTGATCCCCAAGTTACCAACAATGTCAACCCTTCAAGATCTTTCACAGGTCTTTTCAAAAATTCCATATTTATTTTTAATGTAATCTTTTTTCTGATGGGAACAGCCACAGTCTCTTCAGTAAATCCTGATAGCTGTAATCTCTCTGCACCGGCATCATTCTAGTAAATCCTTTTAGGACTTTCTCCAGTGCCCCTCTACCCTTTTCAGAAGGATGGAGGCAAGGGTTGTGCACAGTAAGTATGATCTAATCAAGGTCCAGTACCAATCAGGAGGTTCTTTTGTGGGCACAAGTAATAGCCTCAGGTATGCACATCACTGTGGATATAGCTTTGTTATAAGACAACTTTGAAGCAAATTTTGGCTGCTACATTCTGTGGTTATTTTTATATTTCTGATAAACATTCAATTCGTGTGCTGAAAACTTTCTTGGTAAATGTGTTTTTGATCTGCCAGCACTGGTGAAAAGGATGTAATGATAGCATGACATTGCTATCGAAAGTTTGCTCAGGAGAGGGTTTTATAATCGTGCAAGATTACAGATGTAACATTTTAAATCTATCATAGAATTTTATTCCATTTACTTTCTCTGTGTTTAGAAAAATCAATTTGCATTGAAGGCCTGCGAAGGCTTGCTCCTGTTGGCCACATTACCAGAGGAGGGGACAGCACGGTACATGGTGGAAAGCACAATGCTGCGTCAGACACTGGCAGACAAGCTGTCATACCTTTACAGGCAGATACCGGACACTGTTGACCCTGGACAAATTGAATTGCTGGGAAGAGTTGACTGGCGGTATGCAAAACTATTCCAGTTCACAAAATGAGGAAATCAAGCAGAAACAGTCATACTTGCTTAGCTTCTGATTGAAATTGCTCAAAGAATTGCTCTGAATTATTCCCGAAGTTCAGTTATTTATTGATGGGGGTAGGACAAAATATGGGATTTGGGACTAGACTGGATTGCTCTTTCAAAGAGGAAGCACAGGCATTGCAGCCTGAATGACCTGCTCCTGTGACAGATTTTTTTTGGTTCTGTCATAAGCCTACTCTTGACAAGGGTTCTTTCAGATGTCCTGATGCTAGGCTGTGGTTTGCTTTGCACACGCAGGTCACATTATGCTGCCAGTAATGTGGAAGATGCAGAGTCATTTCCAGGCAAAGGAGCTGTGACGTTTTTCTTCTCGTGGCTGGACTACTGTAATCAACTGGTGAAGGAAGCCCATGAGGTAGGCTGCTCTCAGCAGATGTGGAAGGAGGCATATTCAGCTTTTATGTTCACAAGAAGAAGTGAATATTGTGCTTAGGGACACTGATCCATAATCTACATGCGCTAGTTCACTAAGCCTAACACTGCAGATCATAGCAATGACTGATGGATCTCTTCCAGCAGTGCGGGCATTTGAGCAGGAGCCAGACACTCACTCACAAGGAGGGAGAATATGTTAACAGATGGTGTCCCAGCTCCAAGCAAATATTAATATTTTAAATAGTTATGTTAGTCAGAAGGCCACTGTCTCCAGTCAGGTTTTGTGAACTAGTTATCTCAAATGGGATTAGGGCAAGGTAAAGGAGTTCAGATTGTATTTGGATTGGGGTTTAATGCTGTAGGAAAAGAGCTGACAGTGCATCAGCAACCTGCTTTCAACAGTTATGGAGAGTCAGATGAAGTGTTCATGACAACACAGTTTAATGGAGAGAACGGTCTGCCAATAATGTCAGAGAGAATCTGCCTTCTCGTTTGAAATAATTCTGACTTCCAAAAATGTGTTGAGGTACATCACCTCTACAGTCATTTGGAAAATTGGTGAAAATGAACAATTTACCCACTGTAAGATGTGGAGTTAGTTCCAGGAATAATGAACTTCAGTTAGAAGTTACACTAGAGAAGTTAGGGCAGTTTTCCTTGGAGAAAAGAAAGCTGAGAGGACATTTGACATGGTTCTTCAAAATGATTAGGATTCTGGTCATAGGAAAGAGGAGAAAACTATTTGTGAAAGGCTCAAGAATGACAGGGCAGAGGTTGAAAATGATTCGTAAAAGAAGCAAAAGCAACATGAAGAAAAATATTTTCTCACAGCAAGTGATAAAGGGGTAGAACACACTGCCCTTGAGGCATATTCAATCAAAGCTTTCATTACATGGGACTGTTACCTGAAAAGGAAGGATGTGCATGATTACAGGGAGAATGATACAAAGTGAACTGGTCTCAGCTTTGAGGATAAGCTTAGGCCTCCTGTCTACGATTCAGTGTTGCAGAAATTCTGACTGTGAGCTTGGTGATTCACAAACAACCCTGTCATCAATTAATTTATGAACAAGCCTCCCTGGCTGACAGGCCCTGTACTGTGATGTACTCAGTGCTAGCCTCTGCCTATGTCCTGGGTCAATTAGTCACACTTCCATTTCCTCTTGCATGCCCCAGGTAACTGCTGCTGCTGTGGCCCAGGAAATCAGGAAACGTTTCTTTGTCACAGTCTTGGAGCCACAATTGGAGCAGGTGTAAGTAGTTGTTACTCTCTTCTTGAAAAATGTGAGCCATGAAACTAAGCATTTCCACCTGCTGTGAGACACTGTAGCTGGTCATAGATTCATACCGCGCAGTAACGGCCCTTCAGCTCATCGAGTCTGCACCGACATAACTCCCATTAAAAGTGTGCTCTTCCCAATTTCCTGCTTTTATCCCACATCCTTGAAATGTTATGATATTTGAAGTACTCATCCAGATATTTTTTAAAGGTTGTAATGTTTCCAGCCTCCACTACCTTCCCAGGCAGTGCGTTCCATATTCCCACCATCCGCTGAGTGAAAAAGGTTTTCCTCAAATTCCCTCTAAATCTCCTGCCCCTTACCGTAAAACAATGCCCTCTCGTGATTGACCCCTCAACCAAGGGAAACAGCTGCTCTCTATTCGCCCTCTCCATATCCCTCATAATTCTGTACAACTCAGTCACATCCTCTTCAGTCTTCTCTGCTCTAAAGGAACTAATCCAAGCCTTCCTACTCTGTCCTTATAGCTCAATTTCTCCAACATCCTGGTGGACTTCCTCAGTACCCTCTCTACTGCTAATGTATCTTTCCTGTAGCAAGATGATCAGAACTGCACACAGTACTCCAATTGTGGTCTGACCAACACTCTGTACAACTCCAATGTTACCTCCTTGCTCTTACTCTCTATAGCATGATTGATGAAAGCAAGTGTCACATAGGCCTTCTTTACTATCCTATTCAAGTGCTCTGCTGACTTCAGGGATCTGTGAATAATTACCCCAAGATCCCTCTGTCCCTCTCAGCTATCCAGTGTCCTGTTGTTCATTAAATACTCCCTCACCTTGTTTTCCTTCCAAAGTGCATCATCTCACACTTCTTAGGGTTAAATACCATTTGCCATTGGTGTATCCATCAAACCAACCCATCTGTATCTTCCTGTAACCTACAGCCATCCTTTTTGCTATTAACCACTCTGCCAATCCAGGTGTCATTTGCAAATTTGCTTAACATTGCCCCCACATTTTCATCTATATCACTGTGTATATAACAAACAATAAGGGTCCAAGTACTGATCGTTGTAATACACTGCTGGACATCAACCTCCAGTCATTCAAACAGTCTTCTACCACTACACTTTGTGCCCTATTCATAAGCCAGTTTCTGATCCATCACGCTAAGTTCCCCTCAATTCCATTCTTCAACTCTCTCAATCAGTATCCGATGTGGGATCTTGTCAAAAGCCTTGCTAAAATCCAGATAAACTTCATCAACTGAACTTCTGTCAGCCACACAATTGATCATGTTTTCAAAAAATTCTCACAAATTTGTTCGTGTGACCACCCTCTGACAAAACTATTGCTGACTATGCCTAATTAACCCATGTATTTCCAAGTGGGTATTAATTCGCTCCTTCAGAATTTTCTCCAATAGTTTCCCTACCACTGATGAGAGACTCATCAGTTTGTAATTTCCTGGTTACCCTCTACTACCCCTTTTTAAAAAGTACAGCCACGTTAGCTCTCCTTCAGGCCTCTGGCACTTCCCCTATGGCCAGCGAGGGATTAAAAAAAGTGTCAGATCTCCTGCAATTTCTTGCCTTGCCTCCCAGAAGCCTGGGATAAAATTCATCTAGACCAGGGATCTGTCTGTTTTTAAGCCCCACAGAGCCTCCAATACTTTCCCATTTCCTATATCAAACTGTGAAAGTTCCTCACAGTCCCTTTTCCTGAATTCCATACCTACATTCTCCTTTTCCAGAGTTAAGACTGAAGAGAAGCATTCATTCAACACCCTTGCAGCATCCTGTGCTTCACACCCAGGATGCTCCCTTGGTCCCTTCTCTTTCCCTGATTAGCCTTTTTCCTTCAATGTCGTTATGAAATATCTTGGGATTCTCACTAATCCTGTTTGCAAGTCCTTGCTCGTGCCATTTTTGCTCTTCTAATTGCTTTCTTAAATTCCCTCCTGCACTTTTTGTATTTCTATAGGGCTGCAGCTGAATTGCTCCCTTTGGACTTGCTAAAAGCCCTACTCCTCTTTTTTATCCAATCCTGAATTGTCTGAGACATCCAGAATTTTCTGAACTTATTATTCCTATACAATGGTACGTGTTGGACCCGTACCCTCTCTAGCTCCTTTTTGAATGCTTCCATTGCTACGCTACAGACCTCCCCCCAAGCAGCTGCTCCCAGTCACCTGTGACCAGATCCTGCTTTATTTTAATAAAATCCACCTTCCCGAATCCAAAGTCATCTTTTGCAGGCCATCTTCTTCCTTGTCCAGAACAAATCTGAACTGTACTGTGTTGTGGTAGCTATCGCCTAAATATTCCCCCACTATCATCTTGAATACTCTGCACTATTCCTTGTTGGGCCTTCTACATATCGAAACAAAAAGCTGTCCTGGAGACCTTTCAAGAAATCCGACCCCTCCAAACCCCTAATATTATGACTGTCCTGATTTGTGTTGGGAAAGTTGAAATCCCTTAATATAATTACCTAATTAGTACTCTCTCACACCTCTGTGAACTGCCTACATATTTGCTCCTATATTTCCTGCTGACTCTTTGGAGGTCTATGCTGCCCCATTAACATTACTTAGTTTGACCCACATAGCCTTGTTTGTGGACTCGTCCGAGATATCATCTCTCCTTATTGCAATAATTGACTCCTTAATTAATAGTGCTGCACCACCACCCTTTTTGCACCCTCCTCTGTGTCTCAAAAAGATCCTTTACCCTGGAATGTTGAGTTACCAGTCCATCCCTTCCCTCAACCATGTTTCTGTGATGGCAACAAGATCGTACTTCCATGCGTCATTCCACACCATTAACTCATCAATGTTACCTATTACACACCTGGCATGAAAAATAAAGACCATACTCTCTTGACACTCAAGGTAGATGAATTTGCAATGACTTGCTTCCTTTTTTGTTTCTGTTTCACTGTCTCCACTCTCCCGGCCAGACTTGTTTAAACTCCTCCAAGTTGCCCTAGCAAACCTCCCTACAAGGATTTTGGTCCCAATGTAGTTCAGATGCAGACCATCTGGGTTGTACATGTCCCAGCTTTCCCAAAAATGGTCCCAGTGATCCAGGAATCTAAAACCCTCCCTTTTGCATCAATTCCTGAGCCACACATTCATCTCTCCTATTTTCCTAATTCTAAACTTGTAGCACTGGGAGTAATCCAGAGATTACAACCATTGAGGTCCTGCTTTTTAATCTATTGCCTAGCTGCCTGAATTCTTAATGCAAGACCTCATTCCTCACTTTGCCGATATCATCAGTGCTACCATGCTTCACCCTCCACTTTCAGGATGCCTTGCAGCTGTTCAGTGACATTCCTAACTCTGGCACCAGGGAGGCAACACACCATCCTGGAGTCACCTCTTTGACTGCAGAAATGCCTGTCTGCTCCCCGGCTAAAGAATTCCCTCTCACTGTTGCTCTTCCTTTCTTCTTCCTCCCCTCCCTGTAGCGTCAAGTGGCTTGTGGTGCCAGCAGCTTGGCTCTGACTATACTCGTTCAAGGTACCAGTACTTTTATTGGCTTCCAGAATGGAACACTGGTTCGTGAGTGGGACTCCAGGTGACTCCTGCAGCACCTCCTGTTCTTTCTTGACTGTATAGTGGTCACCTATTTCCCTCTTTCCTCTAGATCCTTGATCTGCAGTGTGATCACCTCTATGAACATGCTCTCCGTTTAATTCTCAGCATTGGGGATTCACCACAGTGTCTCCAACCTTTGCTCAAACTCCGAGATCCTGAGCTCCAGCTTTTGCAGCTGGGAGCACTTCCTGCACATGTGGTCATCAAAGACATGGGAACATCAGGACTCCCCACATAGGACAAGTTGCACATTCCACTCAGCTGGCCCCTCCTGACATCACTTAAACTTACAATTAATGCCTTAGACTAGAATTATTAGACTTATTTTGTTGGATTTCCGACAGGGTCACTAAGGTTATGAAAAAGTTAACTGTAACTAAGTTCCCACTCCTCTAAAACTGTAGGGTAAGAAAGGCTTAACTAGCAAAAGGTGCTCTCTTTATCAGGTGTGACTTTGGAACTCCCTTTTTTTCCCCACAAAATTCCCATGAGCAAATCCGTCTTGAGTTGTTTCACTCCCTCCGTCTGCATAGTGTGATCAATTATAAAAAACTGATTTACCAATTCCAATCACTCCTTATGTTACCGAAGGCACTGACAGTGGATCTTGTTGCCCTTATAAAATGGTGATAAATGGCTTTCTCGAGCTGCTGCAGTCCATGCGGTGTGGCTACACCAACACTGCTTTTTGGGAGAGAATTCCAGGACTTTTATCCAGCACCAATGAAGAAAGAGCTATATATTTCCAAGTTAGCATGGTGGGTGGCTTCATGAAGATGCTGTCCGAGGAGCCTTGGTGAATTCCTGCAGTACATCATGTGGATGATACATACTGCTAACACTGCAGCAGTGGTGGAGGATGTGAATTTTGAATATGGTGGATTGGATGCCATTCAAATGAATTATTTTGTCCTGGATTGTGTTGAGTGTATTGAGTCTGTTGAGTGTGGTTTGAACTGCACTCATGCAGGCAAATGGGGAGTATTCCATCACACTCCTGATTTATGCATTGTCAGTGGTGGACAGAGTTTAGAGAATCAGGAGGTGAGTTCCTCGTCACAAAATTCCTAGCCTGTCCTGCTGTTGCGGCTATGTTGTTTATGTGGCTGGTCTAGTTCATTTTTGAATCATATAAACCCCCATGGGTTTATTCAGTTCTAAGGCTTAGTACACCAAATGTTGTGCTCAAAATTTGCTGAAATAAAGAGCTGAACTTGTCCCTCTTCAGTAGAAAGTGCTGTGTGGATCAGTCTTTATTGCAGTTCTGGTGTAATTATTTGACTATTGCATGGTCTTCTCTGTCCTCTGCAGGTCTGAGGTGGGAATTCTCTTGTCCACTGCACTGCTTATGGGAGTTGTGACTCACATCACATCGTCCCGGTTGCTGGATGAACTTGTTTTCTTTTTGCTGGGAGATGAGAGAGAGGCAGAGATCCTCACACAACCAGCCTGCCACAAGCTGCGTTCTCTGCTGATAGAACGCTGCAACCATCTATCTGATGAGGTGAGATTGCAGCTCACTTGGGTGGGGGTGGTCAATTAGCCAATGGATAGATGTCACAGGTTAGTGCACTGAGGTCGGCATGGAATGGTTTAGAGCATTAAAAAAAAGAAACAAAGGTATGTCATAAAATAAGTTTGTGGCTGATCCAACATTCCTATGTCCACTTTCTTGCCTTTTTCCCCAAAACCCTTGATTCTCTACTGATTAAGAATCAATCTAGCTTTAAGTCTATCTCGCCTTAAAGATATACAACAACTCTGTCCCACAGCTCTCTCTGACGAGAATCTCCATAGATTTACAACCACCAGAGAAAAGAAATTTCTCCTCGCCTCAGTTTTAAATGGGCAATCCCTTATTTTGGCTGATTTGTCATTTCTCACATCCACTTTACTCCATTTTTGCTGTAATCCTTGATTCCCCTTCTGATCAAGAAACTATCTCGGCCTTAAAAATACTCAAGGACTCTTGACCCCACAGCTGTCTGTTGCCAGGAGTTCCAAAGACACTCAATCCACTGGGGGAAGGAATTTTTCCTCATCTCAATCTTTATTCTGAGACCCTCTGGTCCTAGACTCTCCCATGAGAGGAACCAATCCTCTTTGCGTTTAGAGGCAATAGGAACTGCAGATGCTGGAGAATCCGAGATAACAAGGTGTAGAGCTGGATGAACACGACAGACCAAGCAGCATTTTAGGAGCAGGAAAGCTGACATTTCAGGCCTAGACCCTTTATCAGAAAAAAAAGGGTCTCTTAGCGTTTACACTGTCAAGCTCCTTAAGAAACCTATATGTATCTCATTCTTCTGAACCCCAGTGAGTACAGCTTTAACCTATTTAACCTTTGCTCATGAAACAATCCCTCCAAACTGGGCATCATCCTTGTGGATTTTCCATGAACTGTCTCCAATGACGTATATTTCCTCAAATAAGGGGACCAAAACTGCTTTCAATATTCCAGATATGGTCTCGAGCACTTTTTACAGTTACTGACAGATAGCACCTTCAAACCCATGACTACTTCCTCTCGAAGGACAAGGGCAGCAGATATATGGGAACACCATCACCTTCAAGTTCCCTTCCAAGCTACTCACCATCCCAACTTGGAAATATATTATTGTTCCTTCACTGTCACTTGGTCAAAATCCTGGAATTCCCTCCCTAATGGAATTGTGGGTCAACCCATTGCAGGTGGACTACGGCAATTCAAGAATGCAGCTCACCATCACCTTCTCAAGGGCAACAAGGGACAGGCAATAAATGTTGATCAGCCAGTGACAGCGACATCCCATAATGTACATATAAAAAAATCCCTACTCTTATACTCCAATCCCCTTGAAATTAAGGCCAACATTTCCTTAGCCTTCCTGATTTAGCCTCACACACTCATCCAGTTTCGATTAAAGATTAGTCAGTTGTTCAACTGAGAACTTCAATGAGATACATGCTGAATATAGTGTCTGAGCTGGGCAGTCTTGCCTCTGGCCTTATCTCAGTTTGATATTTTAAAATATATTGTGATATTCATTGTGAATTTGCGGCTATGTGAGTGAGCTGCCTGCTTTCTGCTTTCCCATAGATCAGTATAGCCACACTGAGATTCTTCGAACAGCTCTTACAGAAACCTCAGGAACATATAATTTATAACCTCGTGCTACGGAACCTGATAGGCCGCTGCTACATTGGAAACAATACTGGATACGAGGAAAGAGCTGCAGAGAATGAACAGCTGGATGAGACAGAGTAAGGGGATTCAAGTTGACTTGACATTGCACTGTGGCTTCAGTGATGGTGTGACGTTTGGGTGGATTTTAACCAGTTTGCTTCCTTGGCAAAACTTCTGGGTCTAAGCTAGGTGACTCACTTCAGTTTGTCCTCTTGTTTTTTGTTTATTGCTTTTCCCTTTTTGAACTGCAAATGTTGGAGCTTTGGGAATAGTTGCTGTTAGTGCTGAAATCAACTCTAATACTTGGCATGTGAGATAGATGAACAGGAATGTGAATATAAACATCACATACGGTCCACAAGGTTTTGTCATATAAACCTAAGTGGCCCCATAAAGATGAGAAGCTTGGACGGAAGATACTTGGTATACTGAACAATACAGTGATTCTTCTTGTCAATCAACTCCCATTGTCTAATTAGGGACATACTAATACAGAGTGAGGCAGTTTTAAAATGTGATTTCCTCAACCTG
This sequence comes from Stegostoma tigrinum, assembly GCF_030684315.1. NCBI lineage: Eukaryota > Metazoa > Chordata > Chondrichthyes > Orectolobiformes > Stegostomatidae > Stegostoma > Stegostoma tigrinum. The sequence goes on from NC_081393.1 coordinate 15,881,563, forward strand.
GGCCAGGATTAGGACCGCGTTGGACAATAGCCATAAATGGTGGCAGTAGGGGGCCACTCCCCAAATCAGTTCATTCAGGTGTCAGATTGCAGATTTTAGTTACAGTGCCTGTCCTGTGTTGTTACATTTTGCATTTTAGCAGCGAACAGTGCCCATAAATCATCACATTTCAGGCTTGGTGCTGATTTCTCTACAGGGCTGAACAATTTTTATTTATTTAATTGTGGAATATCAGTATTGTCCTCAAGGAGGTGGTGGTGAGAAATCATGTGACTATTGGGTCATCTCAGAGGATAACTGAGGATCATCCACATTGGTACGCATCTAGATTCATGTACAGGCCAGCTTTCCTTCCCCAGCTAGTGAGGCCACATTTGAAGATTATCCATGCATTATTAGTTCAGTAAAATCATCACTATCCTGTGCTACCCTCTCATGGTGGAACGGAATAATGTCATTGAAGGTGATCCATTGGGCCAGACACAGAGGTAAAACTCCATTCCTTTTATTTTTCTAGAGAATTTGAAGAAGATCCTTTCTTCACTGACATATACACAGGCAGCAGATTCCCTGCATCTGATTGGCTTGTTGCACCAGCAGCAATGCAAAAGACAACAAAGGCTGACGGGAAACCAGAGGTTAACAGAATTGTCAACAGGTGAGTGCCAGATCTCATTTTCTAGCTCGCAAAACATGAGGGCTGGATCTCGGCTTCCGGCTCTGAACATGAGTGTCAAGTCATACAGCATGGAAACAGAACATTCGGTCCAACCTATTCATGTCAACCAGATAATCTAAACTGAGCTTAGTCCCATTTGCTAGCATTTGGCCCTAAATCCTTCCCGTTCATGTACCCTTCCTACATCTCTTTGTTCGGCAACACTCCTCAGGACCCTACCTTTAGTTTTATAAGTTCTGCCCTGATGCACCACCTCACATTTATCTTACTAAACTCCATCTGCCATTCCTCAGCCCATTGGCCCATCCGTCCCTCAAGTAGATGCTCACGCATAACTCATTCCAGGGTATTTATTGTTCTCTATATAAACCATTGCTGATGCCCTCAATTAGTTTCCAATCTGTAACTCACTCCAGGGTATCTGTTATTCTATATAAAAACACCCCAAATTCCTCAAATACATTCCAGACTGTAACCCACTCCCCAGCCTTGGTTATTCTATGCATATTGTTTGTAATTGTTTCTCTGTGCTGTTGTGTGTTCAATCTTAATTGTATATCTGTGGTCACTTGTGTTGGAAAAAGGACAGAATATCATCCTAGAAACTATGGGTCAATACTAGAGCAGTGTGACCTTGGACAATAGTCAGATAGGACTCGTCCCAAAACACCAAAAGAAATGACTAGCATCTTTCATGAGTACCCGACACTTCAAAGTACTTTGCAGCCATGAATAAAGTAGCTTTGAAATGCAATGTATTGTTTAAAATATGGCAGTCAACTGATGTCAAACAAACTCCTACAATTAGCAATGTAAAAATGAGCAGATAAGCTGCCTGTGTGAGGTTGACTAAATGCTAAATATTAGTTTGGATGCCAAGAAAAACTCCCCTGGTCCTCTTTGAAGTAATGAGAATCTTCTATGTCAATGTGGGAGGGTTGGTAGGCCCTTGTTTTTAATGTCTCATCTCCAGACTGCGCCTCCAACCATGTAGCACTCCCTCAGTGTTGCACACAGAGTGTCAGCCTGAAGTGAAACTTGAACCCGCAACCTTTTGACTTTAAGGCAACAGATCTGCTCACTTAGCAACAGCTAACTGTGAACGGGAAAGACTGAGAAGCAAAGATCCAAGCCTTCGGAACTGGTTGCCTTGCAAGGATTTAGCTTGTGTGTGTTTGTGTTCCAGCTTTTTGTGTCTCGTTCCTGATACAGTGAAAACCTCTCACCTTGTAGCAGGCTGTGGATACGACACGTACCTTGTGGATGCACATCGAATGGTAAGCCAACTGTTTGCCTTGCTGGTGTATAAAAATGGTATCTGTTCTGTACAATTGAAGTTTCCCTGCAGCCTTCTACAAATAATTAAGAATTAAAATTTGTTCCCAATGTCTAAAACAAAATGCTGGGATTACATCCTCCATCTTTGGGTTAAGGTTTGGGTTGGAAATGGTAGTTCTGAGATATAGGTCACATTCTAACAGCAGGGAGGAAACTTGATCTTTTCTGTAGCAAGAGATAGCAAAGTGTGGAGCTGGATGAACACAGCAGGCCAAGCAGCGTCAGAGGTGCAGGAAGGCTGACGTTTCGGGCCCAGACCCTTCTTCAGATTCTCCAGCATCTGCCGTTCCTACTATTTTCTGTAACATTGTTGGTACAGCCTATCCTAGTTACAGTACCACTTAAAACAGTGCAGCACCCCATGCAGGCTTGCCTGGTTATGCTGTGTATTCATGTTGCCATAACTCTTGGTAAACCTCAATGGTCACTGAGCAATTTACAAGTTATGCTTATGAAAGCCTTAAGCATATGGTTCCAAAGATATGATGGACCCTGCTGTGGTAGGCTATGTTCCTGTCCTGTGTTCTTTAGTTCCAGGGTTGCTGTGTCAATGCCAAGGAATGGAAGTGGCCACTTTCCCGCAGCAATTTGGAAAGCTGTGACCCAGGCGGGGTATTTTACGAAGGTGATTTCCTGAAAGTCCTGTTTGACAGAATGGCACAGATCTTGCATCAGGTAACTATCAGCTGAAAGGGACAGCAGAATTTCAGATAATTGATTATCAGATGCTATCAAATGATGGCTTGCTTATTTCCTGGCTGTGAATCAATGCACAACCCATTCCAGATAAGATTCTATAGCAGGGTCAGCTGTGGCTCAGTGGATTGCATTTCAACTCAATGAAGGGGTCATGGATTCAGGCCCAACTCCAGAGACTTAGGCATAAGGTCTAGTCTGATGCTCTGCAGTACTGAGGGACAGCCATACAGCTGTCAAAATTCTCTCACTGAAGGGAGTGTTTCACTGTCAGAGATCAGAGCTGAGTGCACTGCACTGCCAAATGCTGTTACGGGGGAATGCTGTACTGTTGGCGAGTCAGTTCTGAGGGACTGCTACACTATCAGAAGGTCAGTAGCAAAAGATTGGGGCACTGTGGGAGCACTGCAATGTCTCAGTGTCATTGCTGGGTAGTGCTGCACTATCAAAAAGATTGCTCTGTCAGAGGGTCAGTACTGAGGGAACACAACTATAACAAAAACTGTACCGAGCGAGTGCTGATTTGTTAGAGATGCTATCTTTCATGAAGCATTAAACCCCTGAAGCACTATCTGCCCTCTGGTGGGTTTAGGAGACCCAAATCGCTAATTAAAGAGGACAGGTCAATAATGATTCCTTGAGATTTAAAGAAGTCATAAGGGCATATGTTTTACACAGAGGGTAGCTCGCACGTGGTATGAATTACCTGATGAAGTGGTGGATATGGGTACAATTACAACATTTAAAAGACATTTGAAATTGTACATGAATAGGAAAGGTTTGGAGGGATGTGGGCCAGGAGCAGGCAGGTAAGACTAATTTAGTTTAGGATGATGTTCAGCATGGACAAATTGGACCAAAGGATTTGTTTCCATGCTGTGTGACTCTAATAACCAGAATTAGATTATCTGGCCTTTGAGAAGATTTGTAGCTTGTGATGTGGACGACGTTGTAGACCTGCTGGACAAGCCAATGACGCGTTGACTATGTTACCTAGCAGGGTGACAAAACACATCACCTCAGTGAGCAAGTCTACAACCTTGGATTATCTGGCTATTACCTCATTGCTTTTGATGCACCAGATCAATTTTCATGTTTCCATCGACTATAACTACACTTTATTGACTGTTAAGCATTTTGGGATACCTCGGAAGTCATTAAAGCTGCTATAGAAATGCAATTTCTCTTCCCTCAGAAGATGGATACCTTTCCCAAAGATGTAGGAGGGCTAGAGGTTTCCCTCAATTTTTACTGATCAAGAACAACAACTCACATTTGTACAAAAACAAAGTTGCTGGAAAACTCAGCAGGTCTGGCAGCATCTGTGAAGGAGAAAACAGAGTTAACGTTTTGGGTTTAGTGACCCTTCCTCAGAAGTGACATTTGTCAATTGCCTTAACATTAAAGAAAACATATCCCAAGTGCCTCATAAAGACCATGAAAAACTTGCACCTAATGAAATAATTTTCTGTATTCAACTAAACAGTACTGATTGCATCCATTAATTTGATCTCAATATTTTCTCTTTCAGCCTTACGACCTGAATTTGCAAGTCACATCTGTGATATCGAAAGTAGCACTTTTCCCTCATCCTCACCTCCATGAGTATTTGCTGGATCCATACATTAACCTCTCCCCTAGCTGCAGATCTCTCTTCTCTATCATTGTCCGAGTGAGTACTCTTGTCTTGATGTCACCTCAGTACTTTGTTCCAATCAACCAGTCATTAGCATCCAGGATGTGCTGAAGGTTAGATAAGTAGGCAGCTGTTAACACTATACAGACTGAAGTTACAAATCCGAGTGAGCAGGATAGTACAGTTGGAGACACATTGGGGCTAACAGCCCAGGGTCACAAGTTCATGGCAAAAGGAACAAATATCCATGCTTTATTATGTAACGACCCAATTGGATCCCTGGCCTGTCACCTCTATAGGGTCCGGCCTGGTCATGACTTCAAAATCACTTGAAGTTCTTGACTTCGTGAGACATTAAACTGAAGTCCTTTCTACCCTCTTGTGGATAGAAACAATCCCACATCTCCAAGGGGAAAGATTTTTCTGGTGCTCTCGCCAATAATTCTTTTAACTGGCATTTAAAGACAGATTATCTGGCCATAATCTTAAAATACAACCTTCTCAGGACAATAAATGCCAACCTCATCACGTGCTGAGAATGGCATCGGGTGCTATCTTGTAATAATAACTGAGATTAAAATGGCATGGTATCTGTGTTGGGGACACAGGTTCAATCCCATCCTCGGGTGACTGTCTGTAATGAGTTTGCATGATCTCCCTGTGTCAGCGTGGGTTTCTTCCCACAGTTTAAAGTTGTGCAGGCTAGGTGGATCGACCATGCTAAATTGCCCATAGTGACCAGGAATGTGGGCTGGGTGGGTTAGCTTTGGGAAATGCAATATTGTAATGACAGTTTGCTTCTGGTGGGACTCTCTTTTAAGGGTCAATGTGGACTCGATGGGCCAAATGGCCTGTTTGCACACTGTAAGGATTCTATGATCCAGAAAGACATCTGTGACTAAGTGGTAACACTACTAGACGAGCTGTCTAAACAATGCTCTGGAGAGACAAGTTCAAATCCTTTCGCAGCAGCTTGGGGATTTTAAATGCTGGGGAATAATAAATCTGCAGTTAAAATGATAATATTATTATTTATGATTACGAAATCTATTTTGAAATCTACACATCATTACCTGACCAGACCAGACCAGTCCAGCCTAGCCTATAGGATACCAGTTCCACAGCAATATGTTTGACTCTTAACTGCCCTCCAAAATAGTTAGCAAGCCACGTGGCTGTTTAGTAAAAGTACTGTTGGTGTACCAATACTGTGTGAACTTCAGCAATTGAAGAACATGGCTCACCACCACGTTCTCAAAATCACTAAATGCTCACAATCACCACAGTGACCTTGAAAGAAAATAAGTTACCCAATCCGATTGATTCCTGTAATGGAACTGCCCATTCTCTGCTTGTCTCAGGTAATCGGAGATCTCATGCAGAAAATCCAGAGAATCCCACAGTTTCCCTCCAAGCTACTGCTAGTCAGAAGACAGCTGATGGGATTGGAACCAGAAAATGTGTAAGTGACATGGAATTATTCTGCATGTTCTTAATATTTAGGAACTTCAGCCATTGCATGTTCGTATGTTTAGCTGTATCAAAGACAAGCTTTGTCAAACTAGATATTTTTGTACACTTTGATGTACTGAATTTATGAATCTTCTAAAGCTAGCTTCCAAGTACAGGTGGCAATATAGAATGTTGGCCATTATTTCAAAGGGAACGGAGTGGACACAGTGGAACATTTTTCTAAAACTATACAAGACATTCATCACACCACAACTAGAATACTAAGCAAAGTCTGGAGGAGATTCATTAGGCTGGTCCCAGGTAAGGAGGGATTTTCCATTCCTACTCCACTTCTCCTCAGTCTGCAAATCCACATCCCCATTCTGAAACTCTCACTCTGCAAGCCCAATTCCTACTGACTCAATTCAGTGTCAAAGCTTCAGCCCTCCTCCAGCTGTCCTCTCAGGATAAAACCCCAAATTCGGCTTGACCTCTGCACGACACCTTTCGGCAGATTTACACACTCACTTGCTTTATCAGGATGAACTAGAGGGTGTTACAAGAGCAGAGGACAGCATTGTTTACTTTTGTGATTATTCATCTTTGCCACCTTATTTACACGTTCAATTAAATTGATTTTTGATTTGCTAATTTTGCAGGGTGGATCACACCACAATTCTGAAGGGTGTCATTGTCCTGGAGGAGTTCTGTAAGGAGTTGGCTGCAATTTCATTTGTTAAATACCCATCTGAACCAGATTAAGACTGGCTACCTAGCTCTTTCTGCCTATTACTGAGGAGACCATTGAAATGGAACGGGACACGTTTTCAGAAAACAGACTCACAACACATCTCTCTTCTATTTAATCTTTTTAAGTTCAGCTGTGTGTGATCATCTGCTGGTGAATTTACAACACGTTTTTCTCGTCATCTTCGGAGTCCCACCTTAAACTTGAACTAGGGGATTACCTGTTCCTCCTGCCAGCAGGATCCAATTCAATTATAGACTCCTGTTAACAGGACAAGTCACTCTTCGAACAGAAGTGGTACCTCTGATCACACTTGCCTTCTCTCCCTGTCCATTCCTGTCACCTCCAGCCATGCACCACTTCTGCTTTTCACTTGACCGTGACTCAGGACATGTGAGGTACAAGATTTTGTTGTTGTTGCTTTGAAATATTTAATGGGGTGAAATACTTTGACATTTCTAAGGTTAACATGGCTGTGCAACTCTCAGTTGTAAATATGTCTGATGATGAGCAAATCACATGAATATACCTTGGCGTTTTGATGTCTTATTGTTTGTTGATAGACTCAAACAAGGAGGAAAAAGTGGATGTGTTTTAAAATAAGCTGCTTGATGTATAGAGAATGATCCTTGTGTTAGAGGGGAGATGTGGGGAATGGTGTAAGCTTGTAGAGCATGTCAGTGACAATGCAATAAAAATGTTATTTTGTGATTAAAATACAAGAGATTGAATGTTTGTGCTCCTGAATTAAATAGTTTAGAAGCTGTGCTGAAATGGGAACACAGTTCCATTTTGTGGGGAGCGTGGGGGGCTGTTGCACCAATGAAGGTGCACTCCTTCGGATGAATGTTGTTAACCTGCAGTGCCATTGGAAATTTAATATCTACTTTACTGATACCACATTGCACAATGCACTGAACTCTAATCAGTCTAATTTATAGTTTTCAGTTAGCGTGGGGATGATAGTTTCTTCTTCCTTCAGCGCAGAGACTCTGCATCGGACAAGACGAGGCTCTGTTTCTCTACAACAAGCACTTGGTGAATGATCAAAGGATGGCACGTGCTGCCTTGAAGGCTGCCACTTCCTCGGGCGTCCTCAAGTACTGCTCAATTTCACTGTCAGATATCTCCTCCTCTCCAGTGGTTGGCTCAGTGTGGAGGCTGGCCTCTGCTTCTGGGCATGCCTTTTTCCTCTTCCTTTGGTTGAGGCACGGAGGGAGGAAGACTGGTGTTATGCACGTCTGCCTTGACACCTTGTCTCCTGCATGCTCCGCAAGGGAGGACACTGACTTCCTACCATCCCCATCCGTGCTCCCACCCTCAGCACCCCCACCCATTTCAGTTTGTTTGCTCAGGTCTGACTGCACATTTGTGTTGTCTGCCCATGCAAGGCTCAGCGTCTGCTTGAGTAACAGGGTACGGTGGCGGAGAATATCATCAGTGTACTTCACCACAGTCTTAGCATCAAGCTGCTGTGGTACCAGCCAGGCAAGCTGTGATGCCAGCCTGACCAGAATATCAAGCATCTCCTTCACCCGCTGAGAGGCAGGTGGTGGCTGCCTGACTCCCACTAGCTTGCAGAACCTTCCCAGGCTGCACTTCAGACGGTGTCCAGGCAGCAGTGACTGCCAGGCCAGGTAAGCTGCTGCCGTGATAATAGGCACTGGGTGTCTTCCAGTCACCAGCCAAGTCTCACTGGCCAGCTCCACAAGCTGCATGGCACGTTCCACCACCTTTTCTTTATTCTCCAGAAACTGGGATGGGATTGATGCAGAATTCTGGAACAAATTAAAACTATAGAGAGACAAAAATAAAACTGAATTAGAGTCACATTCTGAGAGAAAATCAACTGGATACACCTTATACACAGCAACAGCATGCTCAGAGATGTTCAGTTTAGTTTTCCTGATTTCGTTACTGCCTTGTTCCAAACAAAGACAACAGCTGAATTTCAGAGGGGAAGGTGATTGCTCTCAATAGCAAAGCTGCATCTGATTATGACATCAAGAAGCCACCATGGGGAGCTGTTTGAGGTTCAAGCTTGCACAAAGCAAGATTGCTCCGGCTGTTGGAGGTCAACCATCTCAGGCCCAGGAAGTGCAACAGTAATTTCTTAGTGAGTGTTCAAAACTCAACCATTTTCAATTACTTCATCTACAATTTTGCATCCGCCATAAGATTAGGGGTGGCATGTTCACTGGTGATTACTTAGCAACATTCATGACTCCACAGATGCTGAAGCAATCTATCTCCCAATGCAGCAACTCCTGGGCAAAATCCAGGCTCAGGCCAATATGTGGCAAGTAGTATTAGCACTACATAAGTGCTGGGTAATAACAATGTCAAACAAGAGAAAATTTAACCATTTCCCCTTGACATTCAACTACATCACCATCACTGAATCCCATACTATCAACAACCTGGAGGTTGCCATTGATCAGACACAACTAGACAGGTTAATAAATAACAGGGGCGATAAGAGGCAGTCAGGGGTTAGGAATCCTGCAGTAAGTAACTTCCCTCCTGACTCTCCCATCATCTACACAGCACAAGTCACAAGTGTGATAGAAAACTTGCCTGAACAGCTCCAACCACACTCAAGAAATTTGACATCATCAACAAGGAAGCAGCTCCCTTGATTGGCAACATGTTCACTCACTCCAGCACTGTCACTTGAGCAGCAGTCTGTACTACCTACAAAATGCACAGCGGAAATTCAGTGAAGATCCTCAAACAGCACCTTCCAAATCAATGACCAGAAGGACAAGGGCAGCAGATATATGGGAACACTACCACCACCTGCAGGTTCCCCTTCAAGCCACTCACCATCCTGACTTGGAAATATATCGTCATTCCTTCACTGTTGCTGGGTCAAAATCCTTGAATTCCTTCCCTAAAGGCATTGCGGGTCTACCTACAGCACACAGACAGCAGTGGTCAAGGCGGCAGCTCACCACCATCTTCTAAAGGCCATTTAGGGACTAAGCTAGTACTTTGATGAAAGCACTGTGCATGATTCATGACAACATATTGACTTGGGCTATGAACTGACATGCCAGAAATGGGCAGAAACCAATCGTAGATCTCTATCAGTTTGGAGACTGTTCACTGATGGCATCCCACCAGGATCAGTGCTGGGACTATTGCTCACTCCAATTGTTATTAATGATCTGGAAATTTGCTGACAATACTAAAATCTGTGCAATTACTAAGATTGCAGATGATGCTGGACAGCTTTGAATGGGAGCTTAATGTGTTTAGAGTTTCAGTTTTCTTTGTGTAGTCATTCATGGGAGGACTTAACTGGCTAGTCCAGCATTTTTTGGATATGAGTCAACCACATTGCTGTGGGTGTGAAGTCACTTGTAGGCCAGACCAGGTAAAGAAGGCAGTTTTCTTCCATGAAGGACATTCGTGACATTTGTGGGTTTTCTCTGATATTGACAATGGATTCCTGCTAATCATTATACTCTTAATTCCAGATTTTCATTGAATTCACTTTTCGCCACCTGCCATGGTGCGATTTGAATCTGTCTCCCAGAACATTACCCAGCCACTTGGCAATGTGTATTTGAAATGTGTAGAGTTATGCTTGATATTCATAACACACATCATTCAGGGAAGAACATTGAAGACAATGGACAAAGAAACAATATCTGGGTGTCGCAGTTTGGACATCTCTAAAGGTATATGTGAAGAATGACTGGAGAACATAGGGTATTGGGTGCATTCATCAGGGCATGGTTTCAAAGACAAAGCAAAAATATTTTGCCTCTCTGCAAGACCTGTCAGATCTTGTCCGGAATCCAGCAAACACCTAACATCGTTTTGCTTTGGTCTCCTCACATTGTAAGTGATGTGGAGACTTTGCAGGCTGACTCGACTGCTTCCCAGTTTAAAGCATCTTGGTTATCAAGATTGGTTGTTTACACCTCACGCAAGTTGGAGACTTGAGAATAATTAAATTCAAATTTATCAGTATCTCTCAGGTGATTTGTAATTCATCAATTTTGAATTGAGAACTGGTAATGACTTTGCAATAGCTTTGGATAAAAGGAAAAGAACTGATGAAACAAGTTTGTTTTTTTTTAAAGCTTCTAACAAACGCATCGATCCCAGGGAAGAGCAGTCTGTTTAAAAAGAAAGAAGTTGGCTAATAAATGGGATCAGGACCTGGAGAATTAGTTCTGACAAGTCTGGAAGAGATCCTCTGTATAGGCAGGTGGCAGTTGTTCAATGGTAATTGAGGCCTCGGGAACAGTCATTCAGTCTATCAGGTTGGAACTAGAAATAAAATTGTTTTTTTGAACTGTTTTCTGAAACAGCATGAATATTTTAAAAGCTCCATGTCTGATCTGCTACACTAGCTTCAGGAAACCCAAAAAGTAGAAATGTGAGTTTGAAGTATCGTTGCCTGTGTCTCTGTGAACTGATAAGATGATCCTGATCAACAATTCAGAAAAAGCAAGCAATAAGTCCACATTTATGCTTGTGAAACAATGCATCATAAAAACTATTTGAGTAATCTGAACAGTTTTGTTTGTTTTATCATTTATCCCTTTACTGTCTTAACTGTCTTTTGCGTGAATGGGACTGAAAACAAAAGTTTCAGTTTTAAGGCACAGACATCAAACAACATCATAAGCTGATTAATGTTCTCTCTACTGAAATTGTTATGTATTTAATGAATAATTAAGCCTTTTGTTGAGGATACAAAACCATTGTCTGGAAATTCATTTTTTTATAGTCACTCATGGGATGCGGATACCGCTGGTGGGCCAATATTTTATTGCCCATCCCTACTTGGTCTTGAGGTGGTAGTGATGAACTGCCTTCTTGAACAATTGCAGTCTATGTGCCGTAAGTAGAGCCACAATGTCTTCAGGGAGGGAATTCAAGGACTTTGACCCAGCAACTATAAAGGAATTACGACTATGTTTCCAAATCAGGATGGTGAGTGGCTTGGACAAGAACATGCTCCCATGGAGTGAGTGAATATTTGTGCATGTGGTACCACTCAAGCAGGCTGCTTCTTTGTTGATGCTCTTGGGTTTGTTGAGTTTTGTTGGAGCTGCTGCCAACCAGGCAAGTGGGGGGTTTTCCATCACACTGTGAGCAGTTCTGGTCACCTTCTTATAGGAAGGATATTATTACACTAGAGAGGGTTCAGAAAAGATTTACCAGGTTGTTGCTTGCACTAGTTTGATTTATAAAAATAGGTGGTTTGGCTGGGACTTGTTTTTTATTGGAGCACAGGAGGTTGAAGGGTGATCTTACACAGGTTTATAAAACCATGACTGACATAAATAAAATGAATAGCAAAGGACTTTTCTCTAGGGTGGGAGAGTTCAAAACTGAGGGGCATATTTTTAAAGTGAGAGGAGAAAGATTTAAAAAGGACATGAAGGGCAACTTTCTTTTACTCAAAGTAGTTAGGGTGTGGAATGAACTGCCAGAGGAATTGGTTTGTGCGGGTACAGTCAGAACATTTAACAGACATTTGGATAAGTGAATAGGAAATGTTTGGAAGGATTAGGCGGGGACTTTTTTCACTGGAGCATCGGACGTTGAGAAGTGACCCTATAAAATAACAAAATAGTTCATAAGATAATGAGGGGTACAAACAGGGTTAATGTTAGTTATCTTTTCCCTATAATGGGGAATTTCAAGACTAGGGAAACATTTTTTAGGGTGAGCGAAGAGAGATTTAAACAAGGTATGGGGCAATTTTTATTTTTACACGGAGGGTCGTTTGTGTGTGGAAAGAACTTTCTGAGGAAGTGATGGATGTGGGTATAATTACAACATTTAAAAGATATTTTGATAATACATGAATAGGAAAGGTTTAGAGGGATATGGGCCAGAAGGAGGCAAGCGGGACTGGTTTAGTTTGGGATTATGTTTGGCATGGATTAGTTGGACTAAAGGGTCTGTTTCCATGCTGCATGACTATAAAACTATTCATAAAGTCTAAGATTGGTTATTTAAAAGTCTGATTACAAACCACTGAACTGACTGTTTTGGGTGTTTGATGGCTTACTTTCACCGTGTTGCGAATAGAGGTAGAAAGGCTGATGGGTTCGGCCGTCTGTCTCCATGTCATAGCACAGGTGATAGGCATGGTTTTGACTGGGATTGAGGAAGTTGAGCTTTTGTGATATGCAGCATGTCATTTGTGGGGGCAGGTTGTTTGAAATAGAGGCTGTTTCTATGTTATTATTCCTCCGATGCCACTCAGTCAGAGAATGTGAGCAAAGCAACACCTCAGGGACAGTGGGTAGGGTAGTAGGGTCCAGTTGCTGTGATCAATGGCACCTGGGTGGCCATAAAGCTCATCAGCCTCAAAACTGACAGGAAACTCCATCACAAGCTCTGAAATTAAAGCCCCAGTCAACACAGTCCATCCATTCTGTGAAGATGTGGGGGATAAACCTGGGCTGCAGCAAGGTCAGGGGCATCAGGGGGTTAGCAGGGCAGGAGGAGGAAGAAAGAGTCGTCATGTGTTCATTCCCTGAGGATCACAATGATCATTTATGTAAAAGGATAGCCAGAGTCAAAGTTCAAGTTTCAAATTGGAGGAAGGCCAATTTTGATGGTATCATGCAAGAAGATTCAAAATTTGATTGGGACAGTTATTTGCAGGTAAAGAGGCGGCTGGAAAGTCAGAAACCTTCAAAACTGAGATAACAAGAGTCCAGATGCAATACGATCCTGTTTGGGTGAAGGGCAAGGCTGGTAGGTGCAGGGAATGCTGGATGACTAAAGAAATTAAGGTTCTGGTGAAGGCAAAAAAGGAAGCATTTGTCACGTATAGATAGTAGGGACTGAGTGAATCCCTAAAGACGTATAAGGAAGTAAAAGGCTCGTAGAGCCATACAGCAGGAAACAGACCATTTGGTCCAACCAGTTCATGCCAAACATCACACTAAACTAAATCAGTCCCACCTGGCTGCTCTTGGCCCATATCCCTCCAAACCGTTCCTATTAAAGTACTTATACAAGCACTTCCTCACGTGAACCACCCTCTGTGTAGAAAAACTTGCCTCCTGTCTTTTTTAAATGTCTCTCCTAAAAATGCGCCCCCTAGTTTTGAAATCCTCCATCCTAGAAAAAAGACAACTACATTTAATTCTATCTACACCTCTCATTATTTTATAAATTTCTATCAGGTTGCCTCTCAACCTCCTACACTCATGACCTCCTGATATACAACACTTACCCAAGGCCCTACCATTAATTATATAAGCCCTACCCTTGTCTATTGTACCAAAATGTAATACCTTGCATTTATCCATATTGAACTCCATCTGTCATTTTTCAGCCCATTGACCCATTTGATCAAGATCCCTCTGTAATCTTAGAAAACTTTCTTCACTGTCTACAACGCCACCAATTTTGGTGTTGTCTGCTCACTTACTAATCATGCCTTCTGAATTCTAATCCACATCATTTATATAAATGATAAACAAAAGAGGACCCAGAAACGATCCCTGTGGAACACCGCTGGTCACAGGCCTCCAGTTCGAAAAGCAACCTTCTACCATTATTCTCCGTCTCCTGCCATTAAGTCAATTATGTATCCAATTGGCAAGCTCATCCTGAATCCCAAGTGATCTAACTTTGCTAATTAGTCTACCTTGCGGAATCTTGTCAAAGGCTTTACTGAGATCCAAATAAACAATGTCTACTGCTCTGCTATCATTAATCTATTTGGTAACTTTCTCAAAAAACTCAATCAAGTTTGTGAGACATGATTCTCCCTGCATAAAACAATGGTGACTATTCCTAATTATTTTCTTCCTGTCCAAATGTCCATAAATCCTATCTCAAGACTGAAATCAGGAGGGCAAAAAGGGGACATGAGATAACTTTGGCAAATAGAGTTAAGGAGAATCCAAAGGGTTTCTACAAATACATTAAGGAAAAAGGGTAACTAGGAAGAAGGCAGGACACCTTAAAGATTACCAAGGCCACTATGTATGTGTGAGATACTAAACAAGTATTCTGTCTCAGTGTTTACCATGCAGAAGGATAAGTAAGGTAGAGAACTGGGGGAAATAAATAGTGATATCTTGAAAAGTGTTCATATTAAAGAGGAGGTTCTGGATGCCTTAAATGCATAAAGGTGGCTGAATCCCTGGGACTGGATCAGCTGCACCCTAGAACTTTGTAGGAAGCTAGGAAAGTGATTGCTGAGCCCCTTGCTGAGATATTTATGTCATCGATAAGTTGCAAGACGACTAGACGTTGGCTAACATGATGCCATTATTTAAGAAAGGGGATAAGGAAAAGCCAGGAATTATAGATTGGTGCGCCTGACATCAGTGGTGAGCACATTATTGGAGGGGATTCTGAGGGATTTACACGTATTCGAAAGGTAAGGACCGACAAGGCGTAGTCATGGCTTTGGGAAATCATTTCTCACTAACTTAATTCTGTTTTTTGAAGAAGTGACAAAGTGGATTGATAAAGTCTGAGCAGTGGACGTGCTCAAGACAAACTTCATTAAGGCATTTGACAAGGTTCCATATAGTAGACTGGTTAACAAGGTTAGATCACATGGAATACAGGGAAAACTAGCCATTTGGATACAAAATTGCCTCAAAGGTAGGAGACAGAGGGTAGCATGAAGGCCTGTGTCTAGCAGTGTGCCGCAAGAATTGGTGCTGGGTCCATTGTTTTTTGTCATTTACATAAATGATTTGGATGAGAATATAGGAGCTATGGTTAGTAAGTTAGCAGATGACACCAAAGTTGGTGTTGTAGTGGACAGTGAAGATTTCCTCAGAATACAATGGGACCTTGATCAGATGGTGTTCAATTTAGATTAATGTGAGGTGCCGCATTTTGGGGAAGGCAAACCAGGGCAGAACTTATACACTTAACAGTACTCCTGGGGAGTATTACTCAACAAAGAGTCCTTGGCGTGCAGGTTCATAGTTCTTTGAAAGTAGTGTCGTAGGTGGACAGGATAGTGAAGAAAGCATTTGGTATGCTCGCATTGGTCTGTGCATTGAGCTTGGGAATTGAGGTGTCATATTGCAGCTGTGCAAGACATTGGTTAGGCCACTTTTGGGATACTGTGTTTGATTCTGGTCTCCCTGCTACAGGAAGGATGTTGTAAAACTTAGAAGGGTTCAGAAAAGGCTTCCAAGGTCATTGCCAGGGTTGGAGGGTTGGCGGGTTTGAGCTATAGGGAGGGGCTAAATAGGCTGGGGCCATTTTCCCTGCAGCATCGGAGGCTGAGAGGTGACATTATAGAAGTTTATAAAATCATGAAAGGCATAGATAAGGTCAAGAGTCAAGGACTTTTCCCTAGGGTAGGGGAGTCCACAACTAGAGCACATAGGTTTAACAGGAGAGAGGAAAGATTTAAAAGGGACCTAAGGAGCAACATTTTCACACAAAGGCTGGTACATGTATGGAAATGAACTGCCAGAGGAGGTTGCAGAAGCTGATACAACTACAACATTTAAAAAGCATCTGGATGGGTATTTGAATAGGAAGAGTTTAGAGGGTTATGGGCCAAATGCTGGCAAATGGAACTAGATTTAGGATATCTGGTCAGCATGGACGAGTCAGGCTGATAGACATGTAAAGCACGGAAACAGACTTATGGCTCTATTTTAAACCATTTCATATTATGATACTGCCTGGAGTCAATGACCAGGTCAATGTTAAGTGAGCAGTCAGCGATTGGTACAGAATCACCAACAGTTATTTCTCATCCTGACCCTGCCCACCCAACCCATTCTCCCGCTTTCTTCCTGTAACCCTTGATCCTCTTGACAATCAAGAACCTATCTATTTCGTCCTAAATATATTCAATGATCTGACCTCTACAGACTTCTGTGGCAGTGAATTCCATAGATTCACCACTCTCTGGCTGAAGAAGTTTCTCCTTGTCTCCGATCTTAAAGGTCTTCCCTTTACTCTAAGGCTGTGCCCTCAGGTCCTAGTCTCTCCTACCAATGTAAACATCTTCCCAACATCCACTCTGTCCAGGCCATTCAGTATTCTTTAAGTTTCAATTAGATTCCCCCTTCGTCCTGCTGAACTCTACCGAGTATAAACCCAGAGTCCTCAAACGTTTCTCATATGTTAAGCTTTTCATTCCTGGGACCATTCTCATGAACCTCATCTGAACCCGTTCTAGGGCTAGTACATCTTTCCTGAAATATAGGGCCCAAAACTGCACACAATACTCCAAATGTGGCCTGACCAGAGCTTTATAGAACCTCAGATGGACATCCCTGCTTTTACATTCAAGTTGTCTCAAAATAAATGCCAAAGTTACATTTGCCTTCCTAACTACTGAATCAACCTGCAAGTTTGCCTTGAGAATCCTGGACTAGAACTCCCAAGTCTCATTACACTTCAGATTTCTGAATTTTCTTCCCATTTAGAAAACAATGTCTCCTATGTCTTATGGATTCTGCGTGCATCCAGCATTTGCTGATATGATTTCCTCTGAATGAAGCTTAATCATTCCTGAGCACAGGACTGCAGTTGTCACCATTACACAGGGCAGCTTAAACCTAAATATTCTACCTTTCCATGAAGCTCACTGCACAAGGACAGAATACATCCAAAGAACAGGGAATATGGCCTACAAACCAGAGAAAGTAGATACCTTGTTGGTGTGGTTGTGAAAGATGACAACAATGCCTGTGGCCTACAGAGGCAGGATGCCAAGCTTAGCTGAGGAGACAGACACATTGCATCTGCCTGCCTGTTTGTTACAAACCTTACTTTTTGCAAAGCAGCTTTAACGAATCTCATTTGGAGCAGTGAAGCTATTTAAACACTGTGGATGCTCAATGCAACTTAGAGAATAAAAGATGGATATATTCACCCATCACAGTGAGTTTTCACAAGATCCAAAAGGCTGAGCGTTGGGATATCCAGCCTTAGTTCTTTTAGCAGCTGCTGGTAGACAGTTGAGAAGAGGGTGGGCTCCACGTGAAGCAGCGAGCAGATGGTACTCAGGGTCAGAGGCCAATTGTGCTGGCGACATGAGATGTGAACACAGCAGCCCACCAAGGCTTCCTTCTTCTCCAGAGTGACATGCAGGAAACTTTGATGCTCATACGCTTTCAGGTAAAGCTCGCTGGCTGAGTCTTCAACAATTGGACGTACTCGCAAAATACGACACAAGTCGTGTACTCTCTTCTGACCTGTTTGAAGAGTGAGAGACCGAGAGAGGTGCATGCAATCAGACAAGGGCCACAGCAAAGCAGTGGCTCCAGGCAACACTACAAGTACTAATACTACCGGCATCACCTTGTACTCAGAAACAATAAAAAGGGAGTTGCACACAGTTTAAAGTCTGGGCCAGAGCTGCACTAAGGCAGCTACACTGTTGAAAGTGATCACTTTTGGCTGCCATCTCAACTGGGCTGAAACAATCCCACAAGATTATTTGGAAGAGCTCAGATGTTCTCTGATGTGACTGAATCCTTAAAATCAATGTTGTTAAAAACTAGTCAGTTTTTGTATTTGAGAGCACTTGCTATGCACAAACTGCAGTTCCTAAATTACAGTAACAGTTTCACTTAAAAAACACAAGATCATATATGTAAAACTAAAGCTGTCTCCAGTTCCCTTTTAAGAATACATTTTGAGATTAATTACAAATGTTTGTCAGGAGTGTGTAGGTCATCGACACACACACACACACACACACACACACACACACACAGACACACACAGTGGTACCAATAAACACTCACAGATCTCAGCCATCAATGCATCTCCCTTCAAGGACCAAACACTGAAACTGGAACAACATGACTTCATTTGCAGCTTCCATGCCTGATGCATGTCGTTTTTGGAGCGATAACTCTACCCAGCAAGTGTCTCATCTTCACATTATAGGTTTGCTAACTTTGAAATACTTATTACAACCTTAGAGATCAAAACATAACAACTTCCCAAAAACATCAGTGTTCAACTAAGGATAATCAATACAAAATTTTAATTTCTGGATGTAAGTTTGCTCGCTGAGCTGGAAGGTTCATTTCAGACATTCATCACCATTCTAGGTAACATCATCTGTGAGCCTCCGGTGAAGCGACATAACACCAGCACTTCACCAGAGGCTCACAGATGATGTTACTTAGAATGGTGACGAAACGTCTGAAAACGAACCTTCCAGCTCAGTGAGCAAACTTACATCAAGAACCTCAACCTGAGCTACAAATCTTATCAAAACTCGCTATTTAAATTTCTGATGAGCACTTTTGACTTTATTTACATTCACTGTTCTGATATCTTACCTTGTATCTGGTTGCGACAAGGCTTTTTCACCTCTGCCGTGCTCTCACTGTATCTCACTGCTGTGGAAAAAGATTGAAATAAATAACTTCCAACAATGCCATTTTACATCAATACATGTATGTCGCCCCAGCACAGGGCCTATCTTCTACCCGTGTGCACATGTCCTCACCAGCATCCAATGCACACATCACTTCTCCTCCCCGAAATATAAAGATATTATTGATGCTTTGGAAGGAACAGAAGATAAATTTAGGGGTGCAGTTTTCCAAAACATTAAAGTAACCCCTCTCCTTCAAAAAACTGTTTAAAAGCTTAACACATGTTCTGGTAAGAGGGATTAAATATCATGATCAAGGTATTATCAAAATTTTGCATAAAACTTCACTCACATTGTACTATGTGTAGTTCACTAGATCACCATCTTGTGTGATGAAATGATGTTACAACCAGAGATAAAAAGCCAAATTAAAATCAGCCTTAACATCACTGGATTCACAAAAAGTGAAATTAACTTATGAATTAACCTCAAAATTGCCAATTGTTCCCAAGTAAACTCTACAGATAACAAATCTTAAATACCAAGTTTGTAACTTAAACAAGATAGACAATACATGATAAATACTACAACTTGAGCAGGACAAAACTAAACAATAAAGTAATCTCATCAGTATGTGATTGAAAAACAATCTTCTTTGATCATAATCCTCACTCTAACACATAAAGACACACAGTTTGGAAATAAACTAAAAAGAAAAAAATGAATCGTAATTTATCATTTTAATTAACAGTTTCAACAAATTCAACACCACACCTTCGTGCAATCCTCGGTAATGAGTTGTTCACAGATACTAGTTTCAAAGTTACCGGTGAATGCGAGTAGTTCAATACACTTCTCACCTGTTCTTTTTTAAAAACAGTATTCTCTGTGGCTATATGGTTCACAACGGTCTTCCTTTCATTGACTAACAACAGCCCACTAGCTTCCAGGCCTGTGCATTGCAACGCATATTGCCAAATAGTCTACATTGTTCCCTCGATTAGTAATCCAGTCCTGTTACCAGCAACAAACATCTGTGTTCGGTTTTCTTCCCTTTCATGTCAAGAAAAGTACACAGCTGTTAAAAGTTTAATAAACCCTAATCTTGAAATTGTTGAATTGCTCACCAAGCTGGCTTGTTTTCATTCAGACTTTTCGCCACCATGCTAGGTGACATCATCAGTGGAGCCTCCAATAAAGCAATGTTATTCTACTCCACTTGGAATTTTTACCAGTTGGACCATTATGGTGAGTAGTGTCATTTCCAGACTCACCATAATGGACCAGACAGTATAAATTCCAAACGGAATGGAGTAACATCGCTTCATCGGAGGGCTGATTGATGATGTCTCCAGCATGGTGACGAAACATCTGAACAAAAACAAGTCAGCTTGACAAGCAAGTTAGCAACCTCACCCACAACTGAGCTACAGACCTTCGCTAAAACTAAATACTAATCTTGGTTCACGGTTCCACAGAGGAAAATAAGAGAAAAATATCAAAATTTTTGTCATTTATATAGATGATTTGGATGTGACTATAGAAGGTATGGTTAGTAAATTTGCAGATAGCACTAAAATTGTAGGTATAATGGATGCCAAGGTTACCTCAAAGTACAAGGGACCTTGATCACATGGGCCAATGGGTGACAGACGGAGTTCAATTCAGATAAATATGAGATGCTGCATTTTGGAAAGACAAATAGGGCAGGACTTATACACTTAATGGTAAGGTCCTGGGGACTGTTGCCACATGAAAATTCCTTGAGGTGCAGGTTCATAGTTCATTGAAAGTGGAGTCGCAGGTCGACAGGGTACTGAAAGCAGTGTTGATACGCTTGCCTTTATTCTCAGCGCATTGAGTATGGGAGTTGGGAGATCACATTGTGGCTGCACAGGACACTGGTTTGGCCACTTTTGGAATACAGCATTCACTTCTGGTGTCCCTGATAATAGAAACGATGCTGTGAAACTTGAAAGGATTCAGAAAAGATTTAGAAAGATGCTACCAGGGTTGAAGGGTTTGAGCTAGACAGAGAGGCTGAGTAGGCTGGGGCTATTTTCCCTGGAGCATCGGAGGCTGAGGGGTTACTGTATAGATGTTTATAAAATCACAAGGGGCATGGATAGAGTGAATAGTCAAGGTTTTTTTGCCAGGGAAGGGCAGTCCAAAACTATAGGGCATAGGTTTAAGTTGAGAGGGGAATGATTTAAAAGGGACCCAAGGGGCACTTTTGCATGTCCATGCAGGATGAGCTGCCAGAGGAAGTGAAGAAGGCTGTTACAATTAGAACATTTAAAAGGCATCTGGAATGGTACATGAACAGGAATGATTTGGAACGATATGGGCCAAATGCTGGAAAAATGGAATAGATTCATTTAGGATATCTGGTCAGCATGAATGAGTCAGACCAGTATCTGTTTCTGTGTTGTATATCTCTACGACTCTGCGAAAGCAGAAAATGCGCAGAAACTCAGCACATCTGGCAGGTCCTTCAGATGAAAAATCATATCAGAGTCAAAACATGAATTCTGTTTCTATTTGCACAAATGCAGCCAGGTCTACTAGTTTCTCCAGTATTTTTCATTTTTATTTCAGACTTCCAGCATATGCAATATTTTGGTTTCCTTTACGAGTGAAGAGTTTTGAGTTTTCTTTCATCAGTACTGTTACGACTGAAGAGTAAAAAGGGAGCAGTGATTCAGAGCCTGCAGGAGGATGGAGATTTAAAAAATAAGAATACCGTTCAGGTCAAGAAGCAGGGAGGGGTGTTTTAAAAATTGCATTGTGAGACTATTGAATAAATTAGTGAGTGCAAGCATATTAGGAGGCTAGTCCATATTCTGGAGACAATTCAAAGATTGTCATCCGTATGGTAATCATGAGCAGGAGAAGCAGCAAATGTTTGCTTCCTGCAGATATTCAAGAGGCATGGCATAAGCTCTGCTGGCCCATAAGGATCCTCTCATTTCGTGCGTATCACTCAAGATCAGGGAATGGGCCAGCACGGTGGCTCAGTAGTTAGCTCACGGTGCCTCACAGCACCAAGCAACCAGGTCTGATTCCAGCCTTGGGCAACTGCCTGCGTGGAGTCTGCACATTCTCCCTGTGTCTGCATGGTTTTCTTTTGGGTGCTCCAGTTTCCTCCCACAGTCCAAAGTTGTGCAAATGGATTTGGAGGGGGACTGGGTCTGGGTGGGATGCTGTTGGGACGATCAGTGCAGATTTGATGGGCTGAATAAACTCTTTCTGCACTGTAGGGATTTTATGATTCTACAATTCTATGAAAAACAAGGCTTGTACCTTGGGAGAAAGTTTCCTCAGAGCGTGTGGTGGTGAGCAGGCCCTCAGTCAGCACGAAGCCACATTCCGTACATACCAAGTGGCTCTGGCTGTAGTGGGAATCCTCTACCACCTCAGAAGAGCCACATTCTGGACAGCAGCCAGGCATCTTCCACCCTCTTCTGGAGACCAAAACAAAAACAAGCTCAGCAATTCAGCGAGTACAAAAAGAAATACATTGCACAAAGCAGAAGCTGCTGTAGGAGTAGGCCGTTTTGCCCCCTTGTTTATCAAGAATCCATCTACGTCGACCTTCAGAAGGTACAGGGTCTCTGCTGCCACCTCCTTTGCAGGGGGAAGATTCCTAAAACTCCCTCCGAGGAAAACAAAATCCTCCTGATCTGTTGGGCGACCCCTGGCTCTGAAGCAGTAGAGTTTGGCTGTGTTTATTTTTCCTCTCGCTTTTCGAGCACAGGACTGATTTCCCCCGGCCCTGTAACG
Source organism: Stegostoma tigrinum (assembly GCF_030684315.1). Classification (NCBI taxonomy): domain Eukaryota; kingdom Metazoa; phylum Chordata; class Chondrichthyes; order Orectolobiformes; family Stegostomatidae; genus Stegostoma; species Stegostoma tigrinum. The sequence continues at coordinate 15,904,211 of NC_081393.1, forward strand.
GACGGACAGATCCGGAACGGGGGAATGGAAATGCCGCGGCACTCCCCCAGCGCTGACCCTGAGGAGCTGGCGGTGATGGTGGAAAGGAGGGCTGTCGAGGAGCACAGGCAGAGAACCTCCTTGTGGAAGCAACCGTCAGATCAATTCAAAAAGTCAAACTCCCAACCGTCGTGAACGCAAGGTCTCGCGCTGCTGCGCACGCGCGCTTCTGCGTTTGTACGACGCGACACTATCCCCTTTGGCATTCCCCCTTTATTCTGTTGCCACCCCTAGGCCTTCATCTCTGACCCTGGCCCTCTCCTCCAGTAGCCATTCAGTTCATTTCCTGCCCGAACCCCTCCCCAAACGTCCATCCATCGCCCTTCTCCACACCCCCAGCTCCCTCGACCCTCCCCAGTCCTTCCTTAAAGCCTCTCCCCTCACCGCTTTCCCTCTCCTCCTCTCCCGCGCCCAGACCACCTCCCACTCAGAGGACCTACCCCGCAGAACAATCACTCGACTATTAATCCAGAAAGTGGGCTAATGTTCTGGGGTCCAAATCCCACCACAGTGGATGATGGAATGCGATTTAAATTTTTGAAAAATCTGGAACCTGGGTGATTTCAGTGGGCAGAGATAATGGGAACTGCAGATGCTGGAGAATTCCAAGATAATAAAATGTGAGGCTGGATGAACACAGCAGGCCAAGCAAGGAGGCTTGGGGACCGCTTTGCAGAACACCTCCGCTCAGTTCGCAACAAACAACTGCACCTCCCAGTCGCAAACCATTTCCACTCCCCCTCCCATTCTCTAGATGACATGTCCATCATGGGCCTCCTGCAGTGCCACAATGATGCCACCCGAAGGTTGCAGGAACAGCAACTCATATTCCGCCTGGGAACCCTGCAGCCATATGGTATCAATGTGGACTTCACCAGTTTCAAAATCTCCCCTTCCCCAACTGCATCCCTAAACCAAGATAATAAAATGTGAGGCTGGATGAACACAGCAGGCCAAGCAGCATCCCAGGAGCACAAAAGCTGACGTTTCGGGCCTAGACCCTTCATCAGAGAGCGACGCTCTCTGATGAAGGGTCTAGGCCCGAAACGTCAGCTTTTGTGCTCCTGGGATGCTGCTTGGCCTGCTGTGTTCATCCAGCCTCACATTTTATTATCTTGGAGTCTCCAGCATCTGCAGTTCCCATTATCTCTGCATCCCTAAACCAGCCCAGTTCGTCCCCTCCCCCCACTGCACCTCACAACCAGCCCAGCTCTTCCCCCCCACCCACTGCATCCCAAAACCGGTCCAACCTGTCTCTGCCTCCCTAACCGGTTCTTCCTCTCACCCATCCCTTCCTCCCACCCCAAGCCGCACCCCCAGCTACCTACTAACCTCATCCCACCTCCTTCACCTGTCCGTCTTCCCTGGACTGACCTATCCCCTCCATATCTCCCCACCTATACTCTCTCCACCTATCTTCTTTACTCTCCATCTTCGGTCCGCCTCCCCCTCTCTCTCCCCCTATTTATTCCAGAGCCCTCACCCCATCCCCCTCTCTGATGAAGGGTCTAGGCCCGAAACGTCAGCTTTTGTGCTCCTGAGATGCTGCTTGGCCTGCTGTGTTCATCCAGCCTCACATTTTATTATCTTGGAATCTCCAGCATCTGCAGTTCCCATTATCTCTTTCACCTCCCCCCTACTTTGTCTGCCCATCTTCCACTGTCCTGCCACTTCTACTCCTCCTGACTTATGGCTTCCCCACCTCCAACCTCCACACCTGCCAAAACCTCCATTTCCCTACCAATCAACAATTTTGCCAACTTCAACTTGCTCCCACTTCCCATGACTTGTCCCACATTGAACTTTCACTTGTCTTTCGACTTTCACATTCCCCCAAATTCCAGTTGTCCACCTTATCTCCACTTCCGGCCAATTTTCACTTCTCCCAACTTCCACTTTGCTTCCCACCCGCCCGCCCGCCCGCCCCAGATCTTGACTCCCTGCCTACCTCCACTTCCTTCCCAACTTCCACTTCCAACTCGAATCTCACTTCCTACCCCATCTCTACTTACCTGCAACTCCCACTTCCAACCGGACTCTCACTTCCCACCCCATCCCTACTTACCCGAAACTTCCACTTCCCACCCTACTGTCACTACTTCTTATCTCCCACTGTCCCCCAGCTTCCACTTTCTTCAAACTTCCACACACTCCAACTTACACTTCTGCCAGGCATCCTCTTGCCCCTGACTTCGACAACCCCCCACACACCAACTTCAACATATCCCAACTTCAACTTCCCCCAAACCTCCACACCATCCTTCCAGTTCAGCCAACTTCCACTTCCTCCCCCAGCATCCACAGCCCCTCACCTCAACTTACACACCCCACCTGACTTTCACTTCCCCCCAAGATTTCCATTCCATCCCCCCACACCTACATTTCCCTGTCTCAAACCTCTATTCACCCACAGACCTCCACTCCCAATCCCCCCAGACCTCAATTCCCCGCTAGACTTCCATTGCACCTAACTTGCACATCACCCAATCCTCCACACTGGCTCCCCCCAACTGCCATTTTGCAGCCAATCTCCACTTCTCGTCCCGATCTCCATTCCCCCCATCTTTCACTTTTCATCAAAATCAACTTGCATTTCCCACCAACTTCCACTCCCCTGTTTTCCATTTTACCCCAACTTCCACTTTCCTTCCACGCCTCCTCTACTTTCATATCATGCCAACCCTGCCTTCCGTTCCCAAAATATCCATATACCCCGCCAGACTTTCACTCCCTGCGCACCTCCATTTTTTTCCAGGCTTCTACTTTTCCCAACTTCCACTTTTCACTCACCTCTTCTTCCCCCCACCACTTCCACGACCTCTTCCACTTCCCACAACCTTGACTTCCATTTCCTCCCCACATCCACTTCCTCTCAGATATCCACATGCCCCCACACACACACCAACTTCCATTTCCCCTGACTTCCACCTCTCCCCGTCTTTCACTTTTCTGTTACTTTCACTTCTCCCAACTTCCAGTCTTCCCACCCTCAACCGCCAACCTCCCACCCAAAACCTCCACTTCCCCACAGATCAACATTTCACCCCGACTTCTGCTTCCGCCCACTTCCATTCCCTTCGACATCCAATTTCCCAGGCTTTCCACTTCCACAACCTCCCAACCCCAACTTCCACAAACCCTGCCTTCCACTTCCCACCACTTCCACATACTCCAACCTACCCTTCCCTCATACCTCAACTTCCACATGCTCCACTTTACTCAAATCTGACTTCAATTTTCTGCGACCGCCACTTCCTCCTTAACTTCCACTGCCACTAACTTCCAGTTGCTCCACACACAACTTCCATTTTGTCCTTCCACTTTCCCACACCTCCACTTCCCACCCACATCCAATTTTAGCTTCTACATGCCCCTGCCTACCACTTCCACTCCTCAAATTCCACTTCTAACCCACCCTGGACATCCAGTGACCCCCACCCGATTTCCACTTCTCCCCAACTTCCACATTCTGCCACACCTTGACCTCCACATCCCTCCACCTACCACTTTCCCCATCCCCAACTTTCAATTCCCTCCAACTTCCACTTCCCCACACCCCGACTTCCACTTGCCCTGCCTTCCATTTCCCCCTGACTTCCACTTCCCCCCACAATTCCATTCTCCGTGTTCCACTTACCCTTGACTTCTACTCCACCCCAACTTTCATTTCCCCCCACCCTCGACTTCCACTTTCCCCCAGACTTCATTCCCCGCCCCACCAGAACTCCATTCCCCCCCAGTGACCTCCAATTCCCGCCCCAGCATCCATTACACCCTACATTAACCTCTTTCCAGACCCTATACCTACACGCCCCACATCAACTTACGCTTCCCCCCAAACCTCCATTCCACCCTGCAAGATCTCCATTCCCCCTCAACTTCTACTTCTGCCCCCTGGATTTACTGTTCCCCACATCCCAAATTCCTTCCCCATCAGACCTCCAATTCCTCCCTCAGCCTCCACTCCACACCCACACAAGACCTCCCTCCACACATACTGTACCACCACTACTCTGCCCCACCCCATCAGTCTTCCACTTCCTCACCTTCTCTTGGACTGTCAAATGCCTCCTTTGATTTCCACCACCCCACCTGCCATTTTGCTCCTTGACTTCCATTTCCCCAAACTTCCACTTTCCTCGACATTCACTTGCAATTCCCACCCATTCCTCAACCCCTTAACTTCCACTGCACCCCATCTTTGACTTCCCCAACTCTAACATCCATTTCCTCCCCATTTCCACTTCCTCCCAGACATTCGCTTCACCCGACCTCCACATCCCTCCATACACTGTCTTCCATTCCCTCCCCAACTTCCACTTATTCCCCAGTTCCCATGACTTGCCGCACATCCAACTTCCACTTCAAACCTCGATTTCCACATCCCCCGACTTCCATTATCCCCCCAGACCTTCACTTCCTGCCCACCTCCACTTCCTCCAACCTTGACTTCCATTTCCTCCCCACTTCCACATTCCCCAGACATCCTCTTCCGACCCCCCCCCCCCAGGCATCAACATCCTCCACACACCTACTTCCACATCCCCCAAACCTCCACACACGTCTGTTTCATCCTAACTTCCACTGCCAGCCCCAACGTCCACATGCTCCCACCTTGACTTACATATATCCCTGACTTCTACCTCCTACCCCCAAGATTACCATTCCATCTAACCCAGACCTATATTTCCCCCCTCAGACCTCTATTTCCCTGCTGGACCTCCAATCCAACCCTTACTTCCACTTCTCACACTCTCAACTTCCACTTTCCCCACCTCCATTTTCACTTTCCCCACTTCCACTTCCCCTAACTTTTTCTCTCACAGACCTCCACTTGCTCCAAATTCTGCTTGCACCCACTTCCACATCCCAATTTGCACCCCACCTTGACTTCCATTTTCACCCCATGTCCAATTCTCCCAACTGCTCTGAGTTCCACATATCCCACTTCTACTTCCCCCAGCTCCACGTCCTCCCTGACCCACATTTCCCCAACTTTAACTACCTCTGAATTCAACTCCCACCTCTGACTTCCAGTTACAACAGACCCTAGATTTCCACTTCCTCACACTTCCACATCTGCCCCCACTTCCACTTCCACCTGCCTCCACCTGACTTCCACTTCCTCCTGACCTCCACTTGCCCTGTCACCTCCATTCCATCCTGACTTCCACTTCCCAACTTCTGCATACCCCGGTGTCTATTTCCCACACTTCCACACCCTTTGACTCCCATTCCCCTCCATGTCCTCATTTCTTTGAGTCCCACTACACTCCCATCTGCCACGCCTCTATCCAACTTCCACTTCACCCAAGACAACCTCTTCACCTGAATTCTACTTGACCCCCCCAAATGCAGTACCCTCACTTCCCACCCACTTCCACACTTGCATTTCCACTCCCTATCTTCCACTTACCCTCAAACCTGACTCCCAATTCGACCCACACCCTCTCATCCACCTCCTTCTCCCTGTCCCCTTCTTCCACCATGTCCAGTGCCCCTCCCCCGTCCACTGCCCCTCCCCCGTCCACTGCTAGTGCAGCCCTCCGCCTCCCTGCCCCCACCCGCTGGCCCTCCCCTCTGCCTCCGTGTCCCCTCCCCCACCCACTGGCCCAGCCCTCTGCCTCCCTATCCCGTCCCCCGCCCGCTGGCCCTCCCCTCTGCCTCCGTATCCCGTCCCCCGCCCGCTGGCCCTCCCCTCTGCCTCCCTATCCCGTCCCCCGCCCGCTGGCCCTCCCCTCTGCCTCCCTATCCCGTCCCCCGCCCACTTGCCCTCCCCTCTGCCTCCCTATCCCGTCCCCCGCCCACTGGCCCTCCCCTCTGCCTCCCTATCCCGTCCCCCGCCCTCTGGCCCTCCCCTCTGCCTCCCTATCCCGTCCCCCGCCCACTGGCCCTCCCCTCTGCCTCCCTATCCCGTCCCCCGCCCTCTGGCCCTCCCCTCTGCCTCCCTATCCCGTCCCCCGCCCTCTGGCCCTCCCCTCTGCCTCCCTATCCCGTCCCCCGCCCTCTGGCCCTCCCCTCTGCCTCCCTATCCCGTCCCCCGCCCACTGGCCCTCCCCTCTGCCTCCCTATCCCGTCCCCCGCCCTCTGGCCCTCCCCTCTGCCTCCCTATCCCGTCCCCCTTCCACTGGCCCTCCCCTCTGCCTCCCTCTTTCCCCCCGCTACCACCACTCACGGGCCGATCGCTCTGCCTCCTCCCATCCCCGCCAATAGCCCCTCCCACACCGTTTGTCTAAGGCGCGCCTGCGCAATGGGCCTGGCCTGGCGCCGGCTCCGAGGCCTGTTCCTGGCGGTGGGGAGTGTTACGCGGCCCGGCGGCACTAGCAGTGGGGGTGGTGTCAGCCTACCTGAAGTCATGAGCAAAAACAAGATCCCGGATAGGTAAGGCCTTCAGTTTCTGGGCGTTGGTCTCCTCTGGGGTCGGGCTGCCCCTCTCTTTTTTTGACCTTTCCCGCTGATGATTCGTGATTTTCAATCGGTTCCTCTTCCCTGCAACATCGCTCATCTGTTGCTGCCTCGTTATCTCTCATGTCTCCTCTCTCTGCAGATGGCAGAAATATTCTGCTGTGGGACGCCGGCTTCCGGGGACAAGATTCATCGCCTTTAAAGTCCCTCTGAAGCAGGTATAAAAATAAAATCAGGAAACCTGATGGGTTTTGTCGTTAAAGCTGATTAGACAAAACTGGTTATACTGCACCATGTCTTCGGATGGAACGCTGTTTCCATTTACCGAAAGGAAGAAATTCATGAAATCATCGAATCCCCGAAGTGTGGAGGCAGGCCATTTGGCCCATTGAATCCACACCAACCCTCTGAAGACCATCCCACCCAAACCCAATTCCCCCACCCTATCCTTATCACCCTGTATTCCCCTTGGCTAATCAAACTTGCCTGCATATCCATCAGGGCATTTTTGCGTGGCCAATCCATCTAACCTGCACACCTTTAGACAGTGGGAGGTAACCAGAGGAAACCCACGCAGACACGGGGAGAACATGCAAACTACACTTGGACAGTCATCCAAGGGTGGAATCGAACCTAGGTCCGTGGTGCTGTGAGGCAACAGTGGTAATTACTGACCTACTGTGCCACCAAAGAATGTACAAACTGAAGTTACATTTCTTGGAGCTTAAAAAGTTGGGTGGTGGGTGATCTGATTGTCATTTCCACAAGTTACAGGTAGGGTGGTAAGTTAAGGCTGTCTTCAGCCTTAAGGAGTACAGTCCTAAAGTATGAGGTACACCCGCCTAGAATGAAATCAATAAAATTTAGTACACACCCATGATGACACAAATTTGGAACTCTCTTCCACGAATAACAATTGATACAAGATCAGCTGCTCAATTTAAACCTGATGACAGATACTTTGTAACTTAAAGCAATTAACGTATGTACAATGTGGAGTTAGATCGGAACTTGGCTATGATTTCAATGAACGACTGAACAGGCTGAGGGGCTAAATGGTTTTTACAAACCTCTAAGAAGTATGAAAGTAAGACAGGAATAGGAGTAATGGGCAGTTTTGTAGGTATTGTTGCCAGAACAATTTATCTGGGTATTGGAGACAAAACAGGACAGTAAGGAAGATTTTACAGATATAGAACGTTGTGGTTTGGTCACATTTTGCACAACACAAACCCAAGATCACAGTCGAGACCGTCTTCGTGAATACCGAACTTGACTATCAGTTCCTGCTGGGTGATTCTGCCTTGTTGTATATCTCGAAGGCCACCTTGGAGGACTCTAACCCAAAGATTGGAAGCTGAATTTCCTTGATCACTGAAGTGTTCCCGACTGGGAGGGAGCATTCCTGTCTGGCGATTGTTTTGCAGTGTCCATTCATCCGTTGTTGTAGCATCTGCATAGTCTTGCCTCGGAGCATCCTTGCCTGGAGCATATGACGTACACAACACTGGCTGAGTAACATGAATAGCTGCTGTGTATACGATGGGTGGTGTTCCCATGTGTGATAGTAGTATCCATATCAATGATCTGACGTGCCTTGCAGAGGTTGCCTTGGCAAGGTATTGTGGCGTTGTGATTGATGTTCTCCTGAAGGCTGGATAGTTTGCTGTGAATGATGGTTTGTTTAAGGTTTGGCGGTTGTTTGAGGGTGACAAGTGGAGATATAGGGAGCATCTTGGCAAGATACTCATTGTCATTGATGACATATTGAAGGCTGTGAAGTACATGGCGTAGTCTCTCCGCTCCAGGGAAGTACTGGACAATGAAGGGTGCTTTCTGAGTCTCTCCGCTCCAGGGAAGTACTGGACAATGAAGGGTGCTTTCTGAGTCTCTCCGCTCCAGGGAAGTACTGGACAATGAAGGGTGCTTTCTGAGTCTCTCCGCTCCAGGGAAGTACTGGACAATGAAGGGTGCTTTCTGAGTCTCTCCGCTCCAGGGAAGTACTGGACAATGAAGGGTGCTTTCTGAGTCTCTCCGCTCCAGGGAAGTACTGGACAATGAAGGGTGCTTTCTGAGTCTCTCCGCTCCAGGGAAGTACTGGACAATGAAGGGTGCTTTCTGAGTCTCTCCGCTCCAGGGAAGTACTGGACAATGAAGGGTGCTTTCTGAGTCTCTCCGCTCCAGGGAAGTACTGGACAATGAAGGGTGCTTTCTGAGTCTCTCCGCTCCAGGGAAGTACTGGACAATGAAGGGTGCTTTCTGAGTCTCTCCGCTCCAGGGAAGTACTGGACAATGAAGGGTGCTTTCTGAGTCTCTCCGCTCCAGGGAAGTACTGGACAATGAAGGGTGCTTTCTGAGTCTCTCCACTCCAGGGAAGTACTGGACAATGAAGGGTGCTTTCTGAGTCTCTCCGCTCCAGGGAAGTACTGGACAATGAAGGGTGCTTTCTGAGTCTCTCCGCTCCAGGGAAGTACTGGACAATGAAGGGTGCTTTCTGAGTCTCTCCGCTCCAGGGAAGTACTGGACAATGAAGGGTGCTTTCTGAGTCTCTCCGCTCCAGGGAAGTACTGGACAATGAAGGGTGCTTTCTGAGTCTCTCCGCTCCAGGGAAGTACTGGACAATGAAGGGTGCTTTCTGAGTCTCTCCGCTCCAGGGAAGTACTGGACAATGAAGGGTGCTTTCTGAGTCTCTCCGCTCCAGGGAAGTACTGGACAATGAAGGGTGCTTTCTGAGTCTCTCCGCTCCAGGGAAGTACTGGACAATGAAGGGTGCTTTCTGAGTCTCTCCGCTCCAGGGAAGTACTGGACAATGAAGGGTGCTTTCTGAGTCTCTCCACTCCAGGGAAGTACTGGACAATGAAGGGTGCTTTCTGAGTCTCTCCGCTCCAGGGAAGTACTGGACAATGAAGGGTGCTTTCTGAGTCGTATCCTGTGTTTGTGTTGTGAGGAGGTCATTGTGGTGTTTCACTGTGGCACGTTGGAACTGATGGTCGATGAGTTGAGCATCGTGTATCATTCTTATGAGGGCACCTTTCAAAACCTTTAGATGTCTGATTCATTCCTCCTCATCTGAGCAGATCCTGTGTATGCACGGGGTATGTCCGTAGGGGATAGCTTCTTTAATATGTTTAGGGTGGAACCTAGAGAAGTGCAGAATCACAAGGTTATCCATGGGCTTGCAGTTGAATAAGATAGAGGTATCTGTCCTTGATGGAGATGTGTGTGTCCACGAATGAGACTGATTCTGAAGAGTAATCCATTGTAAGTGTGATGGTGGGATGAAACTTGTCGATATCACAATGTAGTTGTTTCATGATTCCTCACCAAGAAAAGAAGTAATCAATTATCTGGTGTGTAACGTTGGTCGGAGATCCTGTGCGGCAAAGAAGTCTTGCTCAAAACTTGTGCGTGAAAATGTTGACACGTTGGCACGTACAGTCCCCATGTTCCATGTGTCTGGATGAAGAACAGGGTGTTGAAGGTGAAGACGTTGTGGTCAGGGATGAAACAGATGAGTTGTAGGATGGTGTCTGTTGGTATCGAGTACTGAGGCTGTTGCAGTGATGCCTTTGTCGTGGGGGATGCTGCTGTAGAGCACCAAAACATCCATTGCGACAAGGAATGTTCCTGGTTTGACTGGTGCGTAGATGCTGAGTTTCTGTAAGAAATCTGTCGTGTCGTGGCGGAAGCTGGGGGTTCCTTGTACAGTGAGATTCAAGATGCCGTCGACATAGCCAGAGAGGTTCTCATACAGGGTCCCATTGCCTGATACGATGGGACGTCCAGGTGTATTGGCTTTTGTATCTTTGGAAGGCAGCAGAACTCTCCAACATGAGAAATGCGCAGGATGATAGTGCATAGGATAATCAGACGATCCGGATCAAAGGTCTTGATCAGTCTGTTCAGTTGAAGGTTGTGTTCTTTGGTTAGATTGGAGATAGTTGTCTGTAGTGTTCTCAGCTGTTTAGCTGTCGGCATGCCTATTTGCAGTATATGTTCTGTTCTGTAGGATGTTGACGTCTCTGTCTGCTGGTTTGGTGACAATGTTGCGATTGGTCTTGAGAGCATGGATGGCGTTACATTATGTTCTGCACTGCCTTATGAACATGGCTGACGAATCTGGCATTAACACATCTCCTGACAGCATAAGCATACCTATCAAGCCTAGGGAAATGGCCTTCCTGAGTGGTCCAACTCGACACTTTTTTTCTTTGGTCGCCCCATCGTGGATCTCTCTCTCTCCACTGTTCTGGTTCATTGGTTGTCCCATTGGGCTTGCTGCCTGATGTTGATGAGCACCTTGCCTCCACTCATCACCTTCAAACAACTGCAAAACCTTAAATAGAACATCATTTGCAGCAAAATGCCCAATCTTCAGGAGAACATCAACCAAAACACTTCACAACCGCTACCATCACACGTGGGAACAGCGCCCACCCGTACACAGCAGATATTGTGTGACTTGGCCAATGTTGTCTATCTCATACGCTGCAGGCATGGATGGCCCATGGCATGGCATATTGGTGAGACAGTGCAGACATTACAACAATGGATGAATGAACACCTCGCAACAATCGCCAGACAGGAATGATCCCTCACAGTGGGGGAACACTTCAGCTTCCAATCTTTGGGTAAGCATCCTCCAAGGCAGCCTTCAAGATTTCCAACAACGCAGAATCACTGAGCAGAAACTGACAGCCAAGTTCCATATCCAAGACAACGGCCTCAGCCATGATTTTGGATTCATGTTGTGTGACATGTGACCCCACCACACTGTTCTATATCTGTAAAATCTTCCTTACCTTACTGTCCAGTTTTGTCGTCATCACCTGGATAAATTGTTATGATTGCTTTATCTTAATTAGTTTGTGCTGTTTTGGATTACTTATTACTTTGGTTAGACCCTCAGCATATGACTCACAAGTATCACTTTATTTGAGTCAACAAGGTGTACAGCTGGATGAATACAGCAAGCCAAGCAGCATCAAAGGAGCAGGAAGGCTGATGTTTTGGGCCTAGACCCTTCTTCAGAAAATCATTTTCTGAAGAAGGGTCTCAGCCCAAAACATCAGCCTTCCTGCTCCTCTGATGCTGCTTGGCCTGCTGTGTTCATCCAGCTCTACACCTTGTTATCTCAGATTCTCCAGCATCTGCAGTTCCAACTATCTCTGATGTTATTTGAGTCATTTGGTTTGTCTCCAGCACCACTTCACTTTTAATTTTTTGTAATTATCTCTCTGCCTCATTTAATCGGTTTATATGTCATCCCTTTGCTTGTTATTCAGCTGCTGATACATCACTCACACTGTCTAACACTTACTCATCATCTGCAGGAACTTAATATTCGACACTCCACCCATACCATTTGTCTGATCTTTTGATCTCTGCCTATAAATTCTATGCTCTGTTGCTTCTGTCTCACCACTTGATGAAGGGACTCTGCTCCGAAAGCTTGTGATTTCAAATAAACCGGTTGGACTATAACCTGGTGTCGTGTGACTTCTGATAATTGTTTTGAATAGTGTAAGCTTAGTGGCCCACTCCTCCTCCTCCTCCTCCTTTGTTCACAGCATGTGTAAAAAACTGCAGCAGCTCACCACTGCCATATTGAGGTCAATTAGGTATGAGCAACTAATGCTGGTCTAGCCAGTGATGCCCACCTGTCATGAACAAATCACAGTGGAAATGGTCCTGTACTGCTTATGAATCTCATGAACCACCTTAATGTACTTCTGTTTCAGATATTCAAAAGGCAGCTGCAACCTGAGGAATTCTTCTCACCGACTGACCTCCTCAGACAAATCAAAGAACAGAGGGAGGAATTGGGGAAAATCATTGACCTTACCTTTACAAAACGTTACTATGATCCTCAGGTAACAGCAGCTGCCTCTCCACTTTTATCCCTTTGCTGATCAGAGCAGACCAGAGCTGGGGGTTTACTGCTTAAAGTTAGAATTTTGTATGCAGGATTTCTGCCAACTGTTGAAGTTCATGTCAATTGCTCATAAGCGCCACCATTGAGGGATTTAGCCACAAGACATTTTACTCAAGGGAATGTTTTGGTTTAATTGTCTTCAGAAATACAATCACCATGTTCTCCACGGTGTGTCAACCTGCAGAGGGCAGTGCTTGCTTTGTTAGTGATGTGCAAGGGGAGCTGAGACTGGACAACCTGAGAATGCAGGGTATGCCACATGCACTGAGCAGAATCTTCACTGAAGTGTGGTGGAGGCTGAGAGAATTTTCACGTGTCACTGTTCAGTCCCTTAATTGTGGGGAGTGCTGGAGGGAGCTCTGAGCTCCATGTTCAGCACGGTGAGGAACAGGGCTGCATGTTGGGTGCAGAAGTTGCAGAGACAGTGATGTTCCTGAAGGAAATAACAATTGTGAATCTATGCTTTCTTGTTGCTATGCCAGCTCATTTTCAATGCAATGTTCTCTGGTTGTAGGAGCTGCCAAAAAGTTTGGTCTACGAGAAAATTTTCACTGCTGGACATGAAGTGCCAAATGCAAAAACCATCTTGACGTTTAAACAAGCTGTACAAAAATTCTTGTCAGATAACAAGGATAATGGTAAGCTCACCAGCCCTGCTCCACTGTAGCTAGCCTAGGGATAAGGTGGTGACTGGGGCAGCTGGGATCAAGCAATGTTTTATCTTTCTTGCTTATTTGGGGTGTGGGACCTCAGACTGAGTTGTGTAGCTGAACTCATTTTGCTTCCTGCCTTGTGAAGTAATCACGTTACCTTTTGGGCATCGCAAATGTTTTTTGAGCAAATTAAGTTCTTTCATTTTCTGGTCTGGTAACTGGTGTAATTGTACACAGCATCTCCGTACAGACGGTAGTGTGAGATCAAGCAGATAATCATATTTTCAAATAATGTTGGTTGACGAATAACTGTTGTCCGGGCCACCGGAGATAACTCCATTAACCTTCTTTGAATTGTGCCAGGATCTCCCTCAAAAGAACAAATGGACATTCCAACAGTACAGCACTCGCTCAGTACTGACTCTATGACACTACGGTTTTGTCACGTGTAGTGTCTAGCGGAGCCCAAGCAGTCCTCCAACATATATACGCCATAAGGTGTGGCGTGCTGGGCTGGGGTCACACTCTGTGTTTAACCTCTCTTTCTGTGCGTCTGCTTGTAGATAAACTGGTTGGAGTTCATTGCACTCATGGAGTTAACAGAACTGGCTATCTAATTTGCAGGTATGTTGTCAGGTGTATCAATAACCACATGAGTGAGCAAGGTGGAAGTAGTACCGTTCTGACTACTACCTCTTTCTCATTTGATTTTGTAGATTAAAAGTATTGATATCTCTTAAATTGGGGGAGTTGCTTATGGGATGCCTGGAGACAATGGACCTTTGAGACCTTGCCTCTGGTGATGCTGGTTGTTGGGCTGGTTCCTGTTGTCTTCAGTAATTTTTTTGAACACGTCTGCCACCCTCCCTATTTTGCTAATGGCAGTGATTCCTTTCTGTTCTGTGCACTTCTGCATGTGATGGATATTTAGGCACCCTGTTGAATATTGTCTGTCCAGATCGTGGTTTCCACAGTGGTCATCAATCAAATTAGCATGCACTGAAGTTTCTCCCTTTTCTGTCCGTGCACTATATTCTGGCTGTGTTGCTATTTCAACCCAGCTCAGCCCCTCTGTCTGCTGCTCTGCAGCTTGCTGGACAAACTCAATGATCCATTGAGGCCTGGACCCCTGAAAGATTCTTGGTTTTGACACTCCCAACAGTGCATCACTTACTCAGCACTGGTAAGTACAACATTGTCTCAGATAACCTTCAGACTGTGTCATGCTCCCTCAGTACTGTATCTCAGACAGTGTGATGTTCCCTCCACGAGTGTAAGCACTGTTTCAGTACAGTCCTGTGTCAGTGCAGCGCTGCTTCATTTCTGCCTCTCAAATAATGTTGTGCTCCTTTTGTACTAATCCATGCCGATAGTACAGCATCCCTTCACTTGCTCAGTACTGTCCCTCGATGTTGCGGTGTTCCCTCAGTTCTGATCTATCATGATTGGAGATATTCTCATTCGTAGTTCTCTCACTGATTCCACTTTCCGATTTGTTTAAGGTACTTGATCGATGTGGATGGGATGGACCCTCAACATGCAATCAACTGTAGGTTCTTGATTTTCACTACTTGACTTGTCCCTCAGTGACTACTTGGATATTGCACTGATTAGCAGTTTAAAAATCTCTTAACCTTTGTTTCTTTTTCTGCAGTGTTCAGTCAATCCCGAGGATGCCAGATAGAAAGACAGAATTACATACAGGATCTTCTGCAGGGGCCACACAGGAGGTAAGTTTCACTAAATCAGGATCTTTGTGAATGGGAAGCTGAGTAAGTAGTATTCGGTCTGTTCGAAGCTGTGTAAGGACAGTGGCAGAGTTATAATTGGTTTTTATGGACGTCACTCTGTTTCACTCAGTTTTTGCAAATTACTTTGGGAAGGTGCACCAAATTTGATTCCAGAATGGGAAAATGGGAGTTTTATCCCTGCCTTTTGATGAGGTTGTCTTTATTCAATTTTATTTTGCAATCAGACAGTATGTTGGCTTAATCTTCTTGTGTGTGTTTGCTGTGCAACAGCAAAGGGATTGGTGCACCGGGCCTGAAGCAGAAGGCATCTTACAGCCAGCAGCCCAAGTTCAAGCAGAAAGAGAGGTAAGTTAGAGAGTGTGCTTGCTCATTTTGCTTAAAGGTGATGCATGGCCAGATATATGTGAAATTTTCAAACTGTCAAGAAGGACTGAGAACAAATTCTTGATTGTGTTTTTGAACAATTAAACTGTCAATGATAATTCTACTTCTCCCTTTCACCTCTAATTCAACATTTTTTTTTCTTATGCCATCACTTTAAGTTACGCCATTAACCCCTTTGTCATTTAACTTCTCCCTCCCAATCCTCATCACACTCCTTCCCTTTTGTTCTTCCTTCCCCTTGGCTACACCTAAAACCTGTCACATCTCAGAGCACTCAGTCAGACAAGCAACGCAAACCCCTCTTCACGGATGGTATCAGGCCTGCTGGGTATTTGGGAGACAGCAAGAAGTGCAGATGCTGGAAGTCAGTCGATATAGTGTGGAGCTGGAGGACCACAACAGGTCGGGCAGCATCAGAGGAGCAGGAAATTTGACATTTCGGGCTGGGACCCTTCATCTTTCTTGCTTCTCTAATGCTGTCTGACCTGCTGGCATTGGCATTATTTTCTGTTTTCAGTTCCCATGTGAAAGTTTGGTTGGTGTATTTGGAAGCTGGCTTAACAGTGAAGTGAAATTGAGGCACGGGCGTAGCTTTTGACAGTTTGCAGGTGTGAATCTAGAATGACAGATAAAAACAACTGAGAGACTTAAAAGTTTGTGAATCTCAACACCTGAACTGGACATGTCAGTTATCAAGCAAAACAGTTTGAACACTGGGTTTTTGGATAATTGGAACGAAATATATATTGGGCAGATCACAATTTGTGTATTTTTAGACTCAACTCTGTCAGAAAGTTGTTGAGGCAATTGTGAAGATAAAGCACAGGTTCAGAGGTTATGTCTGCTCTGAAGAAACACAAAAGTGAGGAAAGACTTCGCTGTCTTTGACACATAAGAGATTGTGGGGTCAGATAAGTCGGTGATGAAGCAATGAACAGAGTAGATGGAACCCAGTTCGCTGTGTTGGCAAGATTTAGAATGAAGGGACCTGTATGATAGAATTCAGTTCAAGAGATTTGGGTCCAATCAGGGGAGGAATTCTTTTCCCAAGAATGTTGCATGACTTTGGAACAAGTTCAATGATTGGATAGAGATGACCCATATTTAAGAATAGATGGCAAGATCATTTAAAGAAAAGAGATGCAGATTAAGATGACCAGAGATTGCCTGGGCCAGGTAGCCTGATATCTACATTTTGATTCTATTTTAAGGTGTAATATTCTGGCATTAGACCTAACATTGTCTTTGGTGTATTGGTTGAGGTGTGAGGGCAGATGGGGTACATTGGGGAGCTAGTTTTCTTCGTCTGGAATGGTACAGTGTGTAACCTTGTTGCTTCCTCTTAAGTTGCAGTTTTCAGTCTGTTGCATGATTATCTGGCTGAGGTCTTCACAGTGGTAATGGCTCTCTGCTGTCCTACCTTGTTCACTGCTCTCTCTCGTGCCTCTTGTTAGGCAGTATTTGAGACTTTGCCAGCAGCCAGTTGGAGCAGGACAGATCTGCAATCAAGGGTAGTGTCTATATTCTCAGAGGGAACAGCAGTCTCTTGCGTGCCTATCTGTTTATTGTGTCTTTGCGTGCTACGTCCAGAAATAGAATCAGTTTGATGATAAATTGCTTTTCTTTGGGAAAGGTTTGTTACGTCAGTTAT